>NW_017616947.1:2143264-2478264 GCF_001879475.1 Ipomoea nil
TGTGGATTCCAAATAAAGAGCTGCACGGTGTACCAATTTATTTGCTCAATGTTTCCTCCTGCACAAACAATATCACGAAAAAGAACGGTTAGTGGTATTTGCACTGCTTGATCCTCCTGGACTGCCAGCTTCACACCACCGAACCAATACTCCAATCCTCCTTTTCTTGGTGCATTTCTTCCAGCAGATCTGCCTCCTCCACCTCTACTACTGCTTGTGCCAACATTTCTGCTAGCCATGGCAGTCATCATCATCTCAATCATGCTCTCCAAATGACTAAATCTCTCTTCCCCCTTTTTGGCGTAATCAAGAAGTATATGAACCGATTCACGAAGAGATGAAATGGCTTCGGAAATATTCTCATAAGAACCCCGAAGACAGCCCACTTTGGTGTTAACTGAGATGAGATCCGTGTGGACATCACTAATCTGCTTTTCATGTTGATGAACAACATTAAGAATACCTTGGTTTTGGTTCAAGGCAATTGCTTCATTTGCCTTTCCAGAATTCTTGAGGATTTGTGAAAGTTGAATATAGAACTCATTGAGTTGCCCTTTGACATTGTTATTCAAACTTCCAACTTGTCTTTCAAGTGCTTGGTGGGTATCAATCAAATGTTGTTGACTTCTCCGATTTTCATCAAAAGATGCTTCGAATTTTCCACCTTGAATATTGACAACTTGATCCACATGAGTGTAGATCCCTTGAAACATGTTCTCCATTCGGTCAACAAGGCTTAAGACAACTTTCTCCAGATTTTCTAATTTCTCATTTGTAGGTGTGCCATCAAGTACTTGCTCTTCTCGGGATGAGGGAAAACACCTTGCTCCTTCTTGAGCAAAATTGGCTTCAAGCATGTGAGATTGAGCTTGATTTTCCACTATATTTCCTTCCCTTTCCGGAGTATGTAACACGTGAGTGTCACCATGTGCACTTTCTGCATTAATAGATTGAATTTCCTCCGTATGTTGACTAGCTTGCATGGCATTTTGGTCTTGACTTATTTCAGTGAGATTTAACACACTCACATCATATAAGCCACTATCCATCAAGTGTACACCATACGTGACATTTTCTTCAACATCCCTTGTCACAAATTCGGCCATATCAACTAAGAAATTTTCTTCAGTAGGCAAATCACCTTGAACAGTGCAGTCAATAGTACCTTCGGCCAATTTGGCTTTCAATTTGTTCACAAATGCTCCATTTACCGTAGACAACAAGTCTCCAATCCAATTTAGTGAAAACAATTCTTCTTCATGCATACTTGGTCCCTTAGTCATCAACTCATCATAAGGACCAAGTCTCCATTTTTCTCCAATTTAGGACTCTACGGTATTCATTCACTAATACAACGTCTAATCCTTCAACTTGATGAATCTCCTCATTCAACATTGTTTCTAATTCGGCAATTTGGAAAAAAGGATTTAAGAGACTTTGGCTTGCATTTGGGTTAAGACATGTGGTAGGATTTTGACTTGTGGTAGGGTTAAGGCTTGAGGTAGGGTTATGGCTTGTGTTTGGATTTTGGCTTGATGTAGGGTTTTCATGGGATTGAGAGGGTAGACCAAGAATTTCTGCAACTGGTCTTTTTCTAGCTGGGATACCTCTCGGCTTCCTCTTTCTTTTGGAATTTAGATCACTAATCACTTCATGATCTTTAAACAGGATTCTATTACTCCCAAAAGGCTTCTTTGACCTCATAGTCAACCCTTTTCTTTTGATAATCTCTCCAATGAGCAAACTGAACCCTAATATACGGTTGAACTTCCCATTCCTTATTTTTGCACCTTTCACAAAGTGTGCAATTCGGCTCAAGACAAGCTTACTCCAATCACCCCTAACAACATTCATGATAGCATGTACATAACCAATTCTTACGGGTGAAATATCTTCCATGCTATTTAATTTGCACAACACACATTTGTAGAGAATTTTAACAAGCATTTCATACTCCAACTTCAACTCAGATTTTTGACCGGAAAGATTTGGTTCGAGAGAAGCATTCTCATTCCGAATTTCTGTCCAAATTTCCGTATGATCATATAAATGAACATCTAAGTCCAACAGTGGTTGTTCTGGACTAGATATGGGCAGTCCAAAGGTTGTGTGTAACTCGTGTTCATCAATGGTGATGAGAGTTCCATTCACGGTGGACTCAATGGTCCATCCAACAACCTTGGCATTCATATAAAACTCTGCTACATCTTCATCATAAAATCCAGAATATGAGTAAGAACATAACCTCATTAGATTGCTTTGTTGAAGTGCATTGATGATTCTTTGTGCAAGAGGAGAGTTCTCGGCTTCTTTGAGGAATCCTTGAGGGTCAAAACTTCCTCCGGCCTTGATTCCCACTGCTAGCTTTGCAAGGTTGAGTTGTGTGGTTTGTTCTTCATTCGGTTGTGAGCTTGTATCTCCAATGGTGGCCATAATGCGATTGATATTTTTAGGAGATTTGAGGGATTGAGAATTTTTGGAAGAAGAGGTTTGTATTTCGGCTATGGAAGATGAAAAGCTTTTGAAAATTTGAGTGTAATGGTGGCTTCTCCAACCGATTGGGTAGAAAGGAGGTGTCTTTACACAAATATCCTCACAATTAAATGTTGACTTTTAATAAGTGAGGGGTATTTTTGATATTCCAATAGCTTCCAACCTTTGACCTAACTGATAGTTAGTTTAGGTTATATATTCTCCATCCAATTTGTCTGCTGATGTGGCGCCAAAAATTTAGATACTCGGACTGATTTTACCTGAAATAAAATTCAAAGAGCACTAAATCTGTTCGAAAATAATATGTATGTATCTACACGTTTTTATGTAGATGGAAGGGAGAGAAATCTATTCTTTCTAGACTATTTATTGTGCACAACTACCATAAAAAGGTGTTTTCATTTAAGACATTCTATCATCACACCATCTTATCACTCTTAAATGGTAAGATTTGGCATATCTAGATGATTTCTACTTGTACATATGTATGTAGATATACGGTTAGAAAGATATATAAGCACTATGTGCTTTAACACCATTTAATAGATATAGGTGGACATTAAAAAGATGTGACATTTTTTGCATGAGTGACACATAGGCACGAAAATTTAAATCAGATAAAGTGTCGAAATATCAGATGAAAAATTGAGCTTATAAATAGAATAGAGTTTAGAAACTTAGCTCAATTCAATCATGCCCATTTCGTGTCTCAATTTCGAAAATCTTGATTCACACAGAGGCTTTGTGAGAATATCAGCTAATTGATTCTCGGTCGGGATATATTCGATTGATAATTCCTTCTTTTCAACATGATCCCAGATAAAATGATGTCTCACATCAATGTGTTTTGTTCTTGAATGTAACACGGGATTATGTGTTATGGCAATAGCACTTGTATTGTCACACAATATATTGACATTTTCACAATTCACGCCATAATCTTTCAGCTGTTGTTTCATCCAAAGAATTTGCGCACAACAACTTCCAGCAGCTATATATTCAGCTTCGGCTGTACTTGTAGCTATGGAGTTTTGCTTTTTGCTGAACCATGAAACCAACCTTCCCCCTAAGAACTGGCACGTTCCTGAGGTACTTTTGCGATCAATTTTACTTCCTGCAAAATCTGCATCTGAGAAACCAGTTAGTGTAAAGTTACCTTCTTTGGGATACCATAATCCCACATTGACTGTTCCTTTTAAGTATCGGATGATTTTCTTGGTAGCAAGAAGATGACTCTCTTTAGGCTTTGACTGGAACCTGGCACATACTCCCACTGAGTAAGATATATCTGGTCGACTTGCAGTGAGGTATAGTAATGATCCAATCATTCCTCGATATTTTGTTTCGTCAACATCCTTGCCTTCATCATCTTTATCTAATCGTAAAGATGTGCTCATCGGGATCTTGATTGAGGATTTTCCATCTTGACCAAATTTCCTTATAAGATCCTTTGTGTACTTGGCCTGATTGATGAATATTCCTTCGCTGAGTTGCTTTACTTGTAGTCCAAGAAAGTAATTCACTTCTCCCATCATGCTCATCTCAAACTTATTCTGCATAAGCTTAGAAAATTTCTCACAAAGAATTTTATTAGTACTTCCAAAGATAATATCATCAACATAAATTTGTACCAATAGAATGTGATCATTTTCTTGAATTCTAAATAAGGTTTTATCAACAAGGCCTTTTGTGAAACCACAGTTAATTAGGAACATTGATAGGGTGTCATACCAAGCTCTCGGTGCTTGTTTTAACCCATATAACGCCTTCTTTAACCTGTAGACCTTATTAATATCACCTTTTACCTCGAAACCGGGAGGTTGCTCAACGTAGACTTCCTCTTCAAGTAATCCGTTTAAAAATGCACTTTTCACGTCCATTTGATAGACAGTGAAATTCTTGTATGCGGCATAAGCTAGAAATATTCTGATGGCTTCTAGTCTTGCAACGGGTGCAAACGTTTCATCGAAATTTATGCCTTCTTCTTGTGAATATCCTTTTGCCACTAAACGTCCTTTATTTCGAATGACGATTCCATCCTCATTAGCTTTATTCCGAAAGACCCATTTTGTTCCAATTACATTGCAATTTTCAGGTCTTGGAACTAATTCCCATACGTCATTGATCCAATCTGGATCACTTAGTGCTTCTTCAATGCTTGTGGGCTCCACCTGAGAAAGAAAACAAGAGAATAAAGAATTTATACTTGAGGACCTTGTTTTTACTCCTTCTCGTGGATCTCCAATTACTAGCTCTGGAGGGTGATTTTTGAGCCATATTAAGTCAGGTTGTAGATTGCATGGGCTTTCCACGTTTCCTTGTTCAGTAGGTAAATTGGAGGTAGACACATTTTGCTCATCAGATTGATCTCCAATTTGTGTATTGACTTGAGAGTTTTGATTTTCCACGTGTGCATCTTCATTGGCTTCCACGTGTTCTTCACCATTGCAATCAATGTCCAATTGCTCCATACCCTGTACAATTTGATCTTTAAAAGATATGTCAGCATCATTAAATGATTTTTCAACTTGACAAATCTCCTGATCATTTTTGTTGCTTTGGGTTTCCTTCATATGAGCTTCATCAAATGTGACATGAATTGATTCTTCTACCACCATTGATTTCTTGTTCAATACTCTGAATGCTTTACTGGTAGATGAATATCCCAAAAATATTCCTTCATCTGCACGCTCATCAAAAGTCTTTAGATATGTTTTACCATTAAGAATAAAACATTTGATACCAAAAGTATGGAAATAGTTGAGTTTAGGTTTTCTCCCTTTCCATAATTCGTACGGAGTCTTATTGTAAGACTTATGTATCAAGCTCTGATTTTGTGTGTAGCAAGCGGTGTTGATTGCTTCAGCCCAATATCTTTTAGGTAGCTCGGCTGACGTAATCATCACTCGTGCGGCTTCTTTTAGCGTTCTATTTCTTCTTTCGGCTACACCGTTTTGTTGAGGTGTACGTGCGGCAGATAATTGATGTAGAATTCCTTGGGAATTGCAGTAGGCTTCAATCACTTGATTCACGAACTCAGTTCCACGATCCGTTCGGATTTTTGCAATTTTCAAGTCTTTCTCATTTTGTAGTAGCTTCAGTAGCTCTGCCAACTTTTGCTCCACTTCATTTTTCTTTTTGAGAAATATTGTCCATGTGTACCTGGAAAAGTCATCAACAACAACTAGTGTATATTTCTTACCACTTAGACTTGCTGGGTCTACTGGACCCACCAAATAGATCCATGTGTAGTAGACTTAGCGGTCTTGTTGTAGATTCTTGAGCTTTAGATTTGAAAGATGTCTTGACTTGCTTTCCTCTTTGGCAAGCATCACATATTTGATCTTTCTTGTAGACAATGTCGGGCAGACCTTCAACTAATTTGTTTTTTGCTAGCTTGTTGATAGTTTTGAAGTTTAGATGATTCAACTTCTTGTGCCATTCCCAACTTGTTGCGTGTGAGTTGTTTGCTAGTAGACACACTGATTCTTTCGTTGTGTTCCAATCCACAACGTACATATTTTTCTTTCTTATTCCTTCGAGAACAACTTCTCCTGTGGAATTATTTTTCACTTGGCACTTCTCTTTGAAGAACTTTACTAGATATCCTTTGTCACAAAATTGACTTGTACTCAACAAGTTGAATTTTAGACCTTCAACAAAGGATACATCTTCGATTTTTAAACCATTTCGAAATATTGTACCGATTCCTTTTGTTATGCCGTATCGTTCATTTCCACCGAATACGACTTTTGGTCCTTCGATATTTTTAAGATTCACAAGACTTGATTTATTTCCAGTCATGTGTCTAGAACATCCACTATCGAAGTACCAAACTTCCTGCAAATGAATTAAACATTTTTAGGTACCCAACTTGACTTGGGTCCTTGGGTGTTAGTCATTTTTGGTACCCAAATCCACCTTGTACTCACTGATCTAAGTTTAGGTGATTGGTATCCATTAAACACATTATAATCATATTTAATTTTTGAAAACATTTTTTGTGCCGGTTTTTGAAAATTGACTCGATTTCTTGACACGTGGGATATAGATTGTTTGGGCCTGTGAAAAGCATTAAATCTGGACTTAGTCCATGGTTTAATATTTCCAAACCAATCTTGTTTAGAGGGATAGAATCTCCCTGCCCCAATCCTCGGATTTCCCATTTTCCTATGAGGACTTTGTGCACTAAACTCATTGGTATGTTTCCATTTAGGAACAAACTTTTGTCTTTTAATGTACTGTTTGGACGAAGTATTGTTTCTTTGATGCTTTAGTCCAACAGTGTTAATTTTGACATTAGTTTGGTAACCAATTCCTTGTCTCACTGTGCTTTCTTGACCTTTTACAAATTTTACTACTTGAACTTCATTACTTAAAGTAGTAGTAGAATTGGTCAATTTTTCGGAGGCTTGAGAACTCGATGGATTATAACCAAGTCCGGTTTTATCACTTGAGGGTTTTTGCATATTTACCATTTTGTCCATTATTTTGGATGAATGCGTAAATGTAGCTATAACCTCTCTGAGGTTGTGTTCTCTCACTTCCCTTGATTTACACTCTTCTTGAAGACAAATAATTTTATCTTTCAAGTCTTTCACTTCAAGTAGAGAATTTTGCAATTTTTCATTTAATTGATTCTTTTCAAGAATCAGATGATTATTGCGCTCTTTGAGTTGAGAGTGAGTGTCCATTACGGTTTGACATTCTTCCATTAAGTGAAAGAGGGACTCTCTAGAAAATGAAGAATTAACAGAGTCATAAGATTTAGATGTTACCTCATTTTCTTCGTGTCCATTAGCCATAAGACACATGTCCTCGTGTGGTGTATTGTTGGAGATGCTCATGCAAAACATTGCATTGTCATCCTTTGAGGTGTCACTTTCATCACTTGAAGATTCTTCTGACTTACTTATTTCAAGTGGATCACTGACGAGTGCTTTTCTTCTTTCTTTTAATCTTTTATCTTTGGGCTTGAATTCTTCCTGTTGAGGGTTAGTAACATTTGTATACTGACTTTTACTCACCTTGGGATATGGACAACTTGCTGCAAAGTGTCCCGGTTTTCTACAGTTGTAACACAAATTTGAATCTTCCTCAATAATTTCTTTCTTCGAATTCTTCGTTGTATTCCATGATTTCCCTTGTGGATTTTTCTTGTAGTTGCTTCTCTTCATGAATTTCCTGAATTTCTTGACAAAGAGAGCAAATTGATCATTAGGCAATAATTCAACATTTTGTACTGACCTTGAGGTTGATGGTTGCTGGGCTATAAGCGCGTTGTTCTTTTCTTCATGATCTTCCTCTAATCTTGATTTCATCTCAAATTCATAAGCTTTTAGATCACTAAAGAGCTTATCGGTTGATAGGGTTTTTAGATCCCTATGATCTCTCATGGCTGTGACCTTCATGTCCCATGTAGATGGTAGACCACGTAGAATTTTGAGTGAGATTTCTTTTTGATTAATATCTTTTCCAAGATCATTAATCTCTCCTAAGATTTTGGCAAATCTCGTTTCCATATCGGTAATATTCTCGCCGTTTAGCATTTTGAAATCCTCGAATTTCTTTAATGCTATAGTGAGCTTATTATCCTTTTCTTGTTCGTCTCCTTCACCAATTTGAATGAGCGTTTCCCAAACTTCCTTCGCGGATTGACACTTTTGAACTTTTGGAAATATCGTGTCATCGATAGATTTAAACAAAATATCCTTGGCAATATTGTCCAAGTTATTTCTTGTTCTATCTTCACGAGACCATTCCACTTTCGGTTTTGGAATGTATTGCGGAGTCTCACTTGTTTGTTCAGATGAAGTGTTGACTTGCAAAATCTCAATAGGACCACTCGTAACCACTTCCCACATTTCATCATGTAATGCGGATAAATGTACCTGCATGCGAATTTTCCAATCGTCAAATTTTTCTAGGGAAAATAATAAATTTTGAGCAAGAGCATTATCTCTTTTCATCATCTTGATTTTTCGAGATCTGTCTAGCAGTCAAAATTGACTCAAATAGACAACTGCTCTGATACCAATTGTTGGTCCCGATAGGGTGGTGAAAGTCTAGAGGGGGGGGGTGAATAGACTTTCAACCTTTTTTAAATTAAATTACTCTTTGGTAACTTCAACTCTAAGTAACAAGTAAATAGAGCAAGTTTGTACTGCACAGCGGAATAATAGTAAAGAGTTATGCTCAACTTAGTAAATTTAGTGTGCAGGTATAAGTAAGTTAGGTACAAATGATATGTAAAGTGACAGAGATATCTTGAATATATAAAGGAGATGGTTGACTCAATATATAATGACAATATTCAAGATTGTAAATAAATATCGTATCACTTCGACCGTGTGACGAATGTTACATGCAACACGTCAAACTTGCTTAGAATAAATCACTATTTAAGCTCGAGAAGTTTGAGTCACATGCATACGTGAGAACACACTAAACCCGGATGATTAAGATTAACTGTGAATAGTAAACGGGTTAGTCGGATGAGATAGATAAATGTAGCAAATAATGTAAGTGCGGTATGTAAATGAGAGAGGCAATTTATAGTGGTTCGGAAGTGGCGTAATCTTCCTAGTCCACTTTTCTCCTTTCACTTCTAGGAGAAATTCACTATTTTCACACACAGTTACAATAGTGAACAAGTGCTACACAGGCACTTCCTCCGGATGTCTTGCACACAGCTACACCCAACTCTGAGTGTCTCACACACAGCTACACTCAACTCCCGAGTATTTCGCACACAGCTATACTCAACGCCAACTAAGTGTCTTGCATACAGCTACACTTAGCAACTACGAGTGTTTTGCACACAGCTACACTCACTAGAGTATTTTGCACACAGCTATACTCTTTCTACAATTTACAAATACAAGGATTTGTATTTCTCTCTCCAACTAGATTTTGAGACTATTCAGACTAAGTCTCTTTGAATATTTGAGCACTAGCACTTTTGAATTTTGCACTTGTATTCTATCTCGTTTTTCGCTGTTCTTCTCACGCCCTTTGTCTTCAAGTCTTCATGGCTTTTTATACTCAATCAAATATATCCGTTGGAGTGGGATAATTTGATATTTGAATTTTGAATCTTCATAGCCTGATATTGTTGACAGTAGATCTTCAATTTTGATTTGATTTGTCAACTTGCCTGACAAAGTAATTATTTCTAGCACAACTTTGATTTTCTAGTTGTTTCTAAAAATATTACTTTAATTGTCAATTTGAATATCCAACGAATCTTTGAAATAAATTCATCAGATAGAATTTATTTCTAGGATAAGTTTTTATATTCATGCCTTCATAAATATTTTTTCCGTTTTGATCAAATGTCTTTCAGGCAATTTTGGAGTCTTGTGGCATGTGGGTGGACTTGGAGTAAATTCCTTCGAATTTATCCAATTTCTGATCATCTTGCTCTTTTGCCACATTGTGCTCCTTTGACTTGAACATCGTGCTCCTTGACTTTGAACATTGTGCTTCTTTACATTGTGCTCTTCTGACAACATTGTGTTTCTTAGGTGGCATTGTGCTCCTTAGCAGAATTGGTCACATTGTGCTCCTTTAGCACACATTGTGCTCTTTTGGTGAGCATGGTGCTCCTTCGGACACATTGTGCTCTTTTGAGCACACATCGAGCTCCTTCAAAAATCTGCCTTATTAAAAACATAGGTCCTTGGGGGAATCGATCTCGGGTGTGATCGTTTAGAGTAAGGACCTCTACCATTTCACCATTAGGCTCATCCAGTTATTCCTTGCAACGTCATTGCTTTATGCTTCTTTCACGGATGAATACTCGTAGGACCAAAATTAATTTCTCAAATTAATTTTGTTCTTCCTATGGTAGATTCCTTCTGATTTCCATATTCTGATTTATGATGCTTGTACTAAAGACTTAAAAACTAAGGGGATCTAAAGATACATTTGGCTCATCAAAACTTACAAAAATATTCCTATCAAACGACATCGCGTTCTACCGTACAACTAGTAGAATAAATATATCTTCACAAGGGAAGGTTCAAATGGTAACACCTACATATCCTATGTAGGAATCAACTATTCAACACAGTTGTTTCCGATTTTAAAACATCCCGAAAATCAAATTTTCATTCATGTGGGGTGATTGTTTGAAAAAATAGCTTAAAATGGCATAATGAGTGGCTATTTTGTATTACTATTATTAGTGGGGTCCACTTCCGATTTGGGTTATGTCAAGGTGGATTCTAGTTCTTCATAGCGCAACGAAGAGATTGATATATTGTACGCTCAAATCGGATAATGGGTGAATGATAAATTGATTCTCAAAGTAGACCCATTTGAGTTGGAAAAATGAAGGGAAAATGCATTAAAGTAGCCTTTGTCCCACATTGATTTGGGAAGTGGGTTTTCACCACTACTTATACAAGATCCTTTCTACGGCTTGACTCGCGCGCAGGGGGTGCAAATCAAATCACAAAATGAGTTTGAAAAGGTTTGACTCGTGTACGCCGACACTTGCGTCGTAATAGTTCAGCCAACCAACCAAAGTCGTTGGTGGTGGGATTGGGTTCAACACAGCTTGCCAACCGGAGGCGTTGGCTTGACTCGGCCAAGTTAACCAGAGTTGTTGACGGCTCGGGCGAATCTAGCAACGACAGTTCTAAGTCGTTCTCAGTTTTAATTCATCTTTGAATTTCGAATTAAATCCTCAGGTACTTACCTACTGTTATAGTAGTTACAAAGTTGATTTAATATGCCATTATTAAAAGCTATTTAATCCTCAACTCCTATATAAAGTTGTTGTAGAGCAGCAGAATTTAACAACTTGATTACCTACATTTTCAGTTCTCAACATCTCTGCTTCTACTCATTTCTTGCTATATGTGTTCATCCCAAGCTCTTGTTCGTTGGGTTCTAAGTTTGAGTGCTCATAACTTAGAATCGTAGTACGTTTTATCCTGGGAAACCTAGGCCATAACGCTCCTAGCATCCTTGGGAGACGACAAATAAGGTTTTAAGGAGAGAGTGCAACTTGACTCGTACGTACAACCTACCCATAAAATCCCTTCGTACCCGTGGTTATTTTCTTCCCAGAAATTTCCAGTTTTTTCCCAGAAAATAATAATCCTTTTTCGTAGGATTATTATTGGTTTTCTCAATCTTATTTGAAACACACGCAACATTGGTGCTCAGTAGTTGTCTAGTCGGGCTAATCCCTCTTCTTTTTCCAAAAAAAAAATTAAAAAATAAAAAATAATAATAATAATAAATCTCATTTTTATATATACTGTTGGTTGCTTAATTATATTATCTAGTCATTCTTTAATATTTTTTTTGGACATCATAATCTACTTCTTTAATTCCCAACTTCGCTGGACTAATCCTAAACTCATAAGATCCCGTGTCAGATCATAGTGCACAAGGGATCCAATCTAGACCTTCCAACATCCCTATAACTTTTTCTCATACATTCTTCCCGTAAAATTCGAACCCCCACACTACTTCCTCCAGTAATAATTTAAAGTCATGCGACGAACCATCTGCGCTAAATCTCTAGACACTTCTTTAATTTTTTAGATTTACAAGTTGCTTGTTATTTGAGCCACACAATTTTTTACGTTTTCCTTTAAAAATATATAAGAGGAATCAATAAATTATTAAAATTTGGAATATCGACACACTAAAAAGCTTCTTTTCTACTGAGACAATCAATATGACAAATTATATCGTGCACCGCGGTGCATAATAATTATACACCGAGCTTCAAAACGACGTCGTTTTGTTTAATGAAAAGAAACGGCACTCGTTTCATGCCGTTCCGTAAAAAGTAACTCTGTTATTTAGTTTCATTTTGTATACACTGCAGTTTCAATTCAACACAACCACAGTTTCATTTCAATATAAATACAGTATCATTCGACATTTATACACTCAAATATGTGAAAATGTTATTTAATTTTATTTTTTATACATTATAGTTTCATTAAAACACAACTACATGATCATTTCGATATAACTACAGCTTCATTGCACAATATACACTCAAATATGTAAATGTTATTCAGTTTCATTTTATATAAATTGTAGTATCATTTCACCACAACTACATTATCATTTTGATATAACTGCAGTTTCATTTTATAATATGTAAAATAATACGTGAGGCAGTGTCGGTTTAGATACACTATAGTTTCAGTTTAGATACATTGTAGTTTCAGTTGATAATTAACACACCAAAAAATGCGCATTCTATTAACAGTGACGGCACGCCGTTTCTTTACTTAAAGAAATGGCGCCGTTTTGACCGCGGTCCACAATATACCGACTTAATCAATATGATACGGGCCATCCCTTTAGCTATGGAAGACAATCCTAGTGTGTTGAGATTAAGAAGCATAAGAAACAATAACAATGACAAAGAAGAAAGAATGCAAGATTTATGTGGTTTGTCAATGTATTTATATTTACATACTCTTTTATTAATTATGATGGTGATAAATCATTAGAGATCGTTTTACTTATATATTGTCAATCGTTATACCCTGCACCACGGCGCGAATAGCACTGTACGCTCCGCGTCTCCCAAAACGACGTCGTTTTGGTAAGTTATGTAGAGAGTTGACGTGATTATGTGTATTTGTTTATAAATTATGTGTATTTTTTTATACAATTATGTGTATTTGTTTATACAATTATGTACATTTTTTATACAATCATGTACATCTTTTTTATACAATTATGTACATCCGAAACAGGAAATTTATGTGTACTATGTTAAGAGTTGATGTTTATTATGTTAAAAGTTTATGTATATTATGTATTATGTTAGATTATATGTATTATCTTTTTCTAAAAAAAATATGTGTATTTTGTTATACAATTATGTACATTCATGTATACAATTATGTGTATTCTAATATAAAATTATGTACATTTTTGAACATGAGATTTTTTTTAAAAAAAAGTTAACCGCCAACACAGGGTAGCGAAATTTAAAAAAAAATGTGAAACGATGTCGTTTTGCATCAGGGCGCACAATGCAATGTGCGCCCTGGTGCACAGGGACGGAGCCAAAGGGGGGGCAGGGGGCAGCTGCCCCCCTCACCCCACCCCCACCCCTATATAATTTTTGTATGTATATATGTATATATAGTACCGGTTTTAGTATTAGTATAAAAAAACTATTAAATGTTACCAAGAATGAGTTAGAATAGTTGGTAGAGTACATGTTTGGAAATTGTAAAGGTTAAGGGTTCAAATCCTAGCATGGTGTTTTCAATGGCTTTTTAATATTTAATACAAACACATTATATATAATATTCTTTTATATTGATAATGAGTGTTTTCTATTCAAATTATTTTATCAAATTTTTTTATTTATTTTAAATTATCTCTTTTGTTTAATGTTTCGCCTTTATTGGAAAAAATTTCTGACTCAGTCCCTACTTCTTTGCCCCCCTCACCCGAATTTCTGGCTCCATCCCTGCTGGTGCAGGATATAAATTGTTATATATTGTATATGAGATAAACTCATATTCCTTAGAAACAAACTCAATAAATCTCCATCTTAGCGAATATGCAGGCCCCTTAAGAGAAAAGATATCTCACATATACTCCTGGGTCGGGACAATCATGCTCATCTAGCATCTAAAAACACCCAACTAGTTCAAACAACTTTGTTAACATGTCTGTTACACCCTCACTTTTATAAATTTTTTGCAACAAACTCTCTAACCTTATAAAATCAATATGCACAACCCTAATCAATATGTTTGGTTCTAGAATGATATACTTAATTTTTAGCTAAAAAGATAACACTCTGACTATCACAATGTAACTAAACTACACCCTACTCAATACTCAATTCTCAATTCTTTAATCAAACATGAAAGTCACAAAACCTCTTTACTTACTTCAATCACAATCATGTATTCTATCTCAATTATAGACAAAGTTACAATAAACTAAACTGATGATCACTAACAAACAAGACCACCACAAAAATAAATACATATCATGTTGTAGACCATCTGTTATCCTTATCGCCAACATAACCAGAATTCTTTCTTCGAAGACGACCAAGACCCGTAGTAATCAAGAAGACTTGCATTTGATGTTTATGAATGTCTTTTATCGTTTAGTCTTTTTCACTGGCTCCTCACTTGCAATTGATATCTACTTTTGATATTTTATGTACATCTTTTTCTTATCTAGTCATTTTCACTGTCTCCTTATGTACATCTTTTTCTTATCTAGTCCTTTTTTCTAGGAGTGAGCATTTAGGTTTGGATAAATCCGAACCGAGCCGAACGGTTAGGTTTTAGTTTATTATTAAAATTTTATTAGTTTTGTATTTTATAAACCGAATGATTCTGGTTCAATTCAATTAAAAATTGAAACAACTAAACCAAAAAAATAAAAATAAAAAAAATCGAACGGTTTATATATATATATATATATATATATATATATATATACTAAATTCTCAATTTCTTAGTCTAAATATTCACAATTGTTCTTTATTTTTAATTTTTTATCTGTGAGAGTGTGACGTTGCTGTTGAACGATAGACGCATGTGAAGATGTCAGTTCGGTTTGAATTATTTTAATTTATGAAATTTGAAATATGCATTGTGGACTTTCAAAAAAAAAAAATATGCATTGTGGACTTGTTGTTTAGCTTTTTAAAATTTAAATTATTAGTGAAAATAAATAAATAATTATATGCACAACAGAACTAGAGAATGTTTGAGTCTTCAAACTGAATCGAAATCTAAACCGAACCAAATTCGAGTCGAAATCAAACTATTTCAAATCAAACCAAAACTAAACCAAACTAAAATTTAAAACGAGTGATTTCATTTTTTCAAAATCCAGAAAAAAAAAAATCGAAATGCCCACCCTTACTTTTTTCAGTTGTTATATCGTGCACCTTAAAAATCTCATGTTTTGTATGTACATAATTGTATACTAGAATACACATAAACTCTTAACATAATACACATAATTTAACATAATACATAATACACATAAACTCTTAACATAATACACATAAATCTTAACGTAATACACATGAACTCTTAACACAATACACATAAACTCTTAACATAATACACATAAACTTTTAAAACGCACAATGCAATGTGCACCGTGGTGCAGGTATAATTTGCCTACTATTTTCATTGTCTCCAATCCTTAGCATCTTACATTCTAATCATCAGTTCATCACCAAACATAGTCGACTCCAGCTGGTCCGAGTCCATCTTAATTATGACATACAGGTCTTAGTCTTTTAAGAAAATGTTATTAATTAATCAGCGATGCAATTATTGAATCAAAAGCCAATATCAATAATTGACGACTAGGTGGTGGAATCAAAAAATTTTAATCGGGCTGGACTCCAAATTCTAATATAACATAAATTGTATACGATGAAAATTTAAATTATTAAATTACAACAAATAAATTACTTCACAAGAATTTGAATCATTTTTATGCATAAATATATAATTATTAATTATTTACTAATTTGACAATTTAATAACTTTTTAATAATAGTTAATATTATTATAATTATTATATAAAAGTGAACTTCTAAAATATAAATCCTAAGTGTAATGCACTTTCACATTTTTGCAAGTGCATTTTTATAATACTAAATGTGCAATATGCTTATACTAAATGTGTAAACTTTAAAAAATTTTGAGAAGTGCAGATTTTGGTGTTCAAGTTTGCATACTTGAATGCAGGTTATTTGTGTACAGAAAGTACATTATTTTGTATACTATTTAATAATGTACATTCAGTATACAAAATATGTACCTTCGTTCTATTAAAAATGTACATTATGTCAGTGGTTTACCTTACAATGCGGATCATGATCTATGATATTATTTATCAATTGTTATACTATAGACCATTGTCCCCCTTGTAAGGTGAACCAAATTATGTTTTTTTTTAACCTTAAATTTATTTTTCTTTTATCTTTTTATATAAATAAAAATAATATTAAAAAATATATCATTAAAAGCTCTAATTGAGATCCTTTAAATAACACTCATATTGATATTTTTATTTCAATGTTTTAAATCAACATATGACTATATTAAGTCACTATCTTAGGTTAATTTTCAATATACTACTGGTTCATTTTCAAATATTGTAGGTTCATTTTTACAACACTAATGCAAATACATCATTGTACTGATAAATATTATATAAGTTCATTAAACAGACACAACAGGTTCATTTTCACAACACTACAACTTTATTTCAAAAGACGTTCATTTTTACTGTTGTAATGCAACTATATTATAATGATGAATCTTATTTCAATATATATATATATATATATATATATATATATATATATATATATATATATATATATATATATATATATATATATATATATATATGATAGTGCTAATTGCCACGTAAGCAGTGATTAACACATGCACGACCAAGTAAAGCAAATAAATCTCTTTTATTGATCGAGGTGAAGGTCCTAAGTACAATCTAAATGACTGCTCGGGTACCGACTGAATGCGGTCGGGATGCTCTGATAACAGTCTAGCGATCATCCAAAAGATCCTCACACTGCCGCAATGGCGGGTATTTATAGTCACGGCGCCGGAGACATAATCCGGGCTCTGCGGCCAGCCCGACACGTGGCCAGACACGCATCATCCTCCCTGACGTCTCGCTGTTAACGCCAAGTGTCGACACATGTCTCTCCTCAACTCTCTCGCCTAAGGGCCATCGCTCGGGGTTGGTCACGCCGGTCGGGCAGTACTCGGTCAGGAACCGACCGTGTCTCTCTTAAGAACCCCGCCCTGTAACATGTAAAAGAGAAGAGGAGAGAAGAAGGCACAGTGGTCGGGAGGCTTACGGCGGTCGGGGTATCCCCTATCAAAAGCCCCCCAGCCCGTGCCTTTTTGACCGTCCGGGAAAAAACGGGGCGGGATGAAGAAGCCCAACCGTCGGCCGTCAAACCGACCGGCCAGCTGTCATTCCCCCCATGCCACGTGTCGGCGACTGCCGGCCTCTGTGACTGCAACGGCCGCCTCGGAATCAGCGCGGGTCGTGTCACGCAAGTGGGCCGGTTTCCCGCCTAAACATCCTCCTATAAATAGGCCCTTGAGGCCCTCATTTGAACTTTCTCCAACCTTCTGAAGCAGTCGGTACCCTCAGAGAGTCCCGAGCGAAGCACTCAAGCTGATCAGTCGAGCATAGACTTTCAAGTTTTCTTCGCAAAGCATTTTCAATCGGTAAGTCCTCTAGTCCTCTGCTTTTATACTTTGATTTAGGATTGTGCATAGGGTCGGTAGGTTATTACTAACTGACCCCAACGTCCCGAGCCTAACACTAACCCCGACCGACCTTTAGGCAGTTCGAAATGACAGATTCAGATAGCCAAAATGTCTCGGTCGCGGATTACGACGAGGAGATAGATATTATGTCCCACTCGCCCGAGGTCGTCCAACGACCAGGAAAAGCCCCCGAGCGGGACCCGGAGCAGCGGGAATCGTCGAGCTCGTCCGGGACGTCGGGGTCGAGCTCGAGTGGGTCTGGTAGTTCAGACGGAGAAGGCGGGGAGACCTCGACGAGCGGACGAGGTTCCCCGACCGAGGGCATTAGGGAAACGCCGACCCGGGTGATTGGGGATCACCCGGAAACCGTCCCTCGAGGGGACGACCAAGAAAACGTCCCCGAGCCGGCCGAGGAAGAGACGGCCGAGCCGGCCGCACCGGCGGATGACGGGTTCGAGTTTCTCAACAGCGAGAGCGTCGCTCAGCAGACGAGCGAGCTAACCAAGGGAGAAGCATCGCGGATCGCGGAAAGGCTCACCGGTCGGGTAGGGTTCGACACTAGCCATCAGCTCGGGAACGTCATCGACCGACATCAGGGCAAATGGATCGGGATGCATTACGACTCCCTGATGGCCCCGATCACCTTTCCGTTCCCCGCCCTCCTGACCGCCTTCTTAGGCTATTACCAAGTCATGCCGGCTCAGATCTGCCCAAACTCACATCGTATAATCGCCTGTTTCCCACAAATCTGCGCTCAGCATCAGGTGGCCTGCACGATGGAGCTCTTCAATTTTATCTACCAAGTGAAGACCCTCTCGGGCAATTACGGAGGCGGGTTTCTGATGGTTCAGTCCCGGGAAGGAATGTGCTCGATTGCGAGTCTGCCCGGGAATAATAGGGGGTGGAAGAAGAGGATCTTCTCGGTCAAGTATGACCCGTGGATCCTACCGGTCGACAGGGTTTGGAGCACACGTTTCCGGAAGCAAGTCACTTCGGTCGAGACTCCTACCCTCGTGGAAGCGGTGACTATGATCTCGAGCGAGATCCACGAGTATAAAATCTTCCGAACGCCCGAGAGCCTTGAAGCAGCCGAGCTCTCGCCCCCGGTGTACGACCTGACAGAGAAGTATCTGCCGGTGCCGATGGGCGTGACGGTTGCAAATGCCCCGGGTCGAGGCAAGCGGAAGAAAAAAGGTCTAACATCGACTAATTTCTCCCGATCCTAATTCCCCGAACGATGCCTTACTTCCCGATCTGACTACCTTCTCTTTTTTGTTTGCAGCAATGGCGGACTTTGGAGACGAAGAAGCGCCACTTCCCCTGGTTGCCAAGATCTCTCTTGGTAAGAAGAAGCCGAAGGCCAAGCCGGCAGGGCAGAAGGAGGTCCTGGTTGCCCGACCGATTGGGACCTCGACCGTCACCACGGCCGAAGGCTTCGTGGTTGACGCGGCGAACGTCTTGGTGACCCGGGTGGAGGTCGCCAAGGGGAAGGAGAAGGTGCCCGAGAAGGGCGTGGCTGAGGGCGCCGGGTTGAAGCGTCGTCGGGAGCAGCGGAGCCCGAGCCCTTCGGCTGGAGTTAGCAATGGCGGTTCGACCATCCTGGCTCGGATCGGGAACGCCGGGCCAGCTCGGGAAGACCTGAGCAAGTTAACCCCGACCCAAATGGCCGAGAAGATCGGCCATGACTTGGCCGAGGTAAGCTCCTTCCTTTGTTTTTGATATTACACGCAAGTGTCGTCAGTCGGGCTAACATATTCTACCTTGCAGATTTCCCGAGTGGCCCAGCTCCTTCAGGGTCGGGCCATGCTGGCCGACGAGGCCGACCGCCACAAGAAGACCGCCGCCCGACGACTTCAGGAAGTCAAGGACATCCAGGCGGAGCTGGAGAAGGTCCAGAAGGACCTGAAGAAGAGTCGGGAGGACCAAGAGATCAACGAGAAGGTCGCGCAGCGGGCGATCGGGGAGGCGGCCGAGCTGAGGAAGAAGGTCGTGGAGTTGGAGGCCCGGGTGGATAACTCGGATGAGCTGGCCCGATTCCTTTTCCAAAACAAGGACTCGGCTACGCAATTTCTTACGGCGGTCCGGGGAACTCCGGTCGGGGAGGAGCTGATGCCGTCGTTTGGTCGGTGGGCCTTCAAAGCCGGCCAGAGGAAGATGCTCGAGAAGGCCCAAAAGAGGATGGAACAGGCACTCGAGGGAGACGACCTTCAGCTGGTCCTCTCCGCACTTCCTCCGGATCTTCCCGACCCTGGTCCAGCTCTGTTCGACCCGAAGAAAAGAGCAGCTGAGCTGAGCAGGTCGGCCGCCGCCACCCCGAGCGAGGCGGAACCCTCAAAGAAGCAGTAGATTAACTTCTTCTTTTTTGTAAGTGACTTCGATCGGGAGCCCGGTCCCGAGTTTGTACCGGGCACACTTTGAAGTTTGTGCCACTCGTCTTTTACTTGCATGCTTAGTCTTAACTTCAAACAATCCGAACGCCCAATGCTCGACCATGCGGCCTTATGGCCTGGTCGCGCATCTCTCGACCCACTCATAGCTCGACCGAATGGCCTGCCGCCGGTCAAGAGTAACCCGATCTATTGGCTGCCTGGCCTTGGAATTCGTTTTGAATTTTAATTTGGCCGCTTCAATCGGGGTGTTCCCGAACGATGGGTTTATCCGACCTTGGGCCCTTGTCGATTTCGAAGGATATTAGGGCACCTTGCTCGGGGTAATCCCGAGCGCGAGACCTGTATCACTTCCTTCATTTTAGCCCCCACGTCATTGTGCGCTCGGGGCACGAGTGGGTGCATTAGCGGAGAGAAGTTGGACGGATTGGGGATTCGGCTGTAACTTTGACTTCCCCGATCGGTGGTCTGACCGGTCGATACATTTGCCCGGTCGACTGATGATTGGCTATTAGAGCCAAGATGTTGAGGCTATTAGAGCCCATTTGTGCACCCCTATCAGTGAAGACCGAGGGAGAGGTGTTAGACGGCTATTAGAGCCGATTCAGTAGCTGGCTATTAGAGCCGTTCTGCACCGCTATCGGTCGGAACCGAGGGAGAGGTGCGTTGGGCGAGGCGCTCGTCTTCTGTTTTCGCTGCCGGATCTCAATTGGGTGGAGGATGAGCAAGGCGGACGACTTGTAAGAGAAAATCTGACCGGGCCCCCGTATACAAACGGTTAGGCAATCACCGATCGTCCATACATTACCAAAATTTTAATTTACAAACAAACGACGACCGAGGCTGACTCGCAAGTCGAGCCCCCACTTCGCCTAGTATTTACAGAAGAAAAATAGGCTAATGCCTAAACAGCACGAGGTGCTCGGAGTTTCAAGTCCCCTCGATAGCCCGACCGGTCGTCGTTTCCCGCCGGTATGCTCCCGACCGCACCACAGCACTGACGACGTACGGTCCTTCCCAGTTCTGAGCTAGCTTTCCCCCTTCCAAAGGTTGACTGGCTTCCCGTCGGCGTAGGACGTAATCTCCGACCTGAAAATATCGAGGGTTGATGCGGACATCCTTCGAACTCTTGACTCTCTTCTGGTACTCGGCCATACGCCGAGCAACTAGCTCTCTCTTCTCTTCGACCCCGTCGAGATCCACGACCATCGAGCGTTCATTTTCTTCTGCGTTGTAGGTTCGTTCTCGCTCGGTCGGGATCCATGCCTCGATCGGGAGTCGGGCTTCAGCCCCGTAGACAAGGGCAAACGGGGTCTCCATAGTAGCTTCTCACGGGGTCGTTCGGTAAGTCCACAGGATGTAGGGCAACTCATCGGCCCAACTACGACCGGCCGAGTGTAGCTTCTTTTTTAGACCCTCCATTATCGTCCGATTGGCGTTTTCCACTTGCCCGTTTCCCTGTGGGTAAGCCACCGACGACCGGATATGGGTGGTCCCGATCGTGGCCAAGAAATTTTGGAAATACTAGCTTACAAATTGGCGGCCGTTGTCGCTGATGAGATGCACAGGCACGCCAAAACGGGAAATCACATTACGCCATAAGAACCGAGCGCATTGTTGAGACGTGATCGTGGCTAACGGCTCGGCCTCGATCCACTTTGAGAAGTAGTCAATGGCGACAATGACGAACTTTCGTCGGCCGGCAAGTTGGGGGAACGGTCCCAGGATGTCCACACCCCATCTTGCGAAAGGGATCGCGGTCGTGACCGGCTGATAAAAGGTAGCCGGTCGTCTGGGCATCCGGGCGAATAATTGGCACGTCTCGCAACCCTGAGCGAGCTTCTCACAGTCGAGCTGGATGGACGGCCACTAATACCCGATCAGCATGATGCGGCGAGCAAGTGATCGGCCGCCTTGATGGGACGAGCAGATGCCCGTGTGCAGCTCCTTCATAACGAGGTCAGCCTCAAACGTGGTTAGGCAACGCATGAGTGGGCCCCCATATGAGCGCCTATAGAGACGACCGTCCACGACTTGAAACCTCGGAGCCCTGAGCTTGGCCTTCCGAGTGCACTAGGAGTCGGTCGGGAGCCGGCCGTGTTCGAGGAAGACCATCAGGTCGGTGATCCAGGTGTCCTCCGCCGGTTGGATAGGAACGACTGGCAGTCTGTGAATGCTAGGTCTCGGGATCACCATAATCCGAGCGATCTTCAACATATGCTCCAGGGCGTCTTGGACCAATTTGGACAAGATGTCCGCATCGGCATTATCCAGTCGGGGTATGTGCCGGACGGTGTATCCTCGGAACAAGGCGAGCTTTTCCAGTGCGAGTTCCCGGTACGATTGCAATCGTTCGTCGTTAACCTCGTAGTCGCCGGTGACCTGCCCGACTACGAGCGCAGAGTCTGTTTGAGCCCGGATGTACTCAGCCCCCAGGTCCCGAGCACACTGCAAGCCATTAACAAAGGCTTCGTACTCGGCCTCGTTGTTGGTGGGATGGAACTGGTACATAAGCGCGAAGTACACCTTGAATCCCTCCGGGCTCGTTACTACCACTCCTCCTCCAGCCCCTTTCTGGCTGCTGGACCCATCCGTGGCTAGCGACCACCACTCGGCCTCGGGGTCCTCAACCTCGGGAGGTCGGGTATCCCGGGCGGTGCACTCGACCAAGAAATCCGCGAGAGCCTGTCCTTTGATGGCGGGTCGAGGTCGGTACTCGATCGCGTATTGGGTCAACATCAACGCCCACTTGACTAGACGGCCGGATGACGAGGCGGTGCGGAGGACTGGCCCGATCGGCTGATCGGTCAGCACGCGGATAGCTCAACTTTGGAAATAGGGAGCTAACTTCTTCGCAGGGATATAGAGGGCGTAGACGACCTTCTCCAGCCGGGAGTACCGGAGCTCGGGACCATGTAGCGCGTGGCTTACATAGTACACCGGTCGCTGGATCCCTTCCAGATCAGTTTGGCACAACACTGCGCTTACTGCACGATCGGATACGGCGAGGTACACGTCTAGCCCTTCCCCGAGCTCGGGCTTCGAGAGCACAATCGGAGACATGAGGTACTCTTTTAGCTCATCGAAGGCCGCTCGGCATTCGTCGTCCCAGACGAATCCACTCACCTTGCGCAATACCTTAAAAAATGGTAGAGCGCGCTCGGCTAATTTAGATAGGAACCGGCTGAGCGCCGCCAACCGACCGGTCAATTGCTGGACCTCCCGAACGGTAGAAGGTGGTTGCATGTCCAGAATTGCCTGAACCTTGGCCGGGTTGGGCTCGATTCCCCTCTTCGTCATCATGTAGTCGAGGAACTTCCCCGTTTGAACTGCGAACGTGCACTTGTTCGGGTTCAATCTCAGCTAGTACCTCCTCATGATTTGAAAACATTCCCGAAGGTCCCGAGTGTGGTCGGATTGGTCCCGACTCTTGACCAGCATATCGTCGACGTAAGCTTCCATCGTTCGGCCTAAGAGATCAGCGAAGAGCATATTGATCATCCTTTGATAGGTCGCTCCCGCGTTGCGTAGGCCGAACGGCATCACTCGGTAGCAGTACAGTCCGTCCGGGGTAACGAACGCTGTCTTATTCTCATATTCATGGTGCATCATGATTTGATGATATCCTTTGAATGCATCCATGAAGCTCATTAACTCGGCCCCGGCCGTCTCGTCGACCATTTGATGGATGCTCGGGAGCGGGTATGGGTCGAGCAGGCAGGCCTTGCTGAGGTCGGTGAAATCAATGCACATCCTCCAAGCTGGGGGCTTTGGAACAAGAACAACATTCGCCACCCACTCGGGGTAAATCACCGGTCGGATGTGCTCGATCGCCGCCATTTTCTTGACCTCTTCCTTGTCGAATTCGCGGCGATCGGTAGAAAGGTGCCGTGTCTTTTGCACAACCGGCTTTTCTGCGGGATCGACAGCCAGCTTATGACAAATGATCGTCCGGTCGATCCCGGGCATGTCTTCGGGCCCCCACGCGAAAACATCGGCAAACTCCCGGAGGGTGGCCAAGATTTCCGCTCGGAGTTCGGGGGTAAGGGCCCGGCCAATTTTGATCATCCTGTCCGGTCGGTCCTCGGACAGGGGGACTTCCTCAATTTCCTCGGAGGGCTCTGGCTGTTCCTTCCGGTCAGTGGAGGCTTCTTTGATGATTGTGTTCACCCGGGAAGAGGTTCCCGTATCGCGCCTGTTTACGGCCCGGGTGTAACAGCTCCGGGCGGACTGGACATCGCCTCGGACAACACCGACCCCGTTGGGGGTGGGGAATTTCATGCACAGGTGGGGCATCGAAATTATCCCACCGATCTTCATGATGGCGGGTCGGCCCAAGATGATGTTGTGGACGCAGCGCAGGTTCACCACAACGAATTCCATCTCGGTCTTGATCGACTTGGGCGGGGTGCCGATCTCGACTAAGAGCGTAATTTTGCCTTCGAGGTGAATAAGGGCCCCGGTAAATCCCGACAAGGGTACGCCGACCGGAATCAGTTCGCGCTTGTCGAGCTGTAGCTTCTCGAATACGTCCAAATAAAGGACGTTGACACTGCTCCCAGTATCTACCACAACCCTCTGAACATCAGTCCTGTTCACATCGATGGTGACCACGAGAGCCTCCATGCCATGGTCACCGCTGCTGGGCTGGTCGTCGATGGTGAAGGTTATGGGCTCCATCTTCTGCCTCTTCCCGGTATCTCGGGAATCAACGATGGCGACCGGGCAGTTCTCCCTTTGTCAGGAGGCATCATCCAATCCACCGAAGATCACGTGGATGGTCGGCTTGCCTGCCGGTCGGCTGCTCGTCGGTGGATCTGGGTCCCGTCGGTCGTCCTGACGGCCCTGACCCGACCGATCATCTTGTTCAGACCGATCGGAGCGGCGGTGAGGTCGTCGGCGATCTCTCCGATCGGCTTCTTTCTTGCCTTCTTCTCTCTTCCCCACGCACCTGTCCAGCTTTCCCGAGCTGAGCAGCTCTTCCAGTAGCTGGCGTAGCTGGACACACTCCTCGGTGTCATGCCCGGCGCACCTATGGTAAGCACAGTGCTTACTCCTGTCCGGTCTGTCTCGTCCGGGATGGGGGAGTTTAATGAGGTTGCAGGATTGGGCATACTGCATGGCCTCCGCCGCGGATCGGTTCAAGGCCGTGAACGGACCAGGCCTGGTGCGGGATCGGGGATGGTCCTCACCCGATCGGACTTCCGCCCGGCCGGTCGGCTTACGCGATGAAGTCCCGACCTCCTGCGAGCGTTTGACGGCGTTCACCTCGCCTGCATTTGCGTAATCCGTGACCCTTCGGAGGGCCTCTTCGTACGTGCTCGGGGGGTGGAGGATGAAATCTTGGTACAGATAACCCGACCTCAAGGATATATGGAGCATGTGAGTGGTGGTGGCGTCATCCATTTGCTCGACCTCCCCGACTGCGGCCTTCCACTTGACGAGGAAATCGACCAAGCTTTCCCCCTCGAGCTGCTTGGCCTTCTCCAGGTACATATAGGACTTCTTCACCACCTTCGAGGTGATGAATTTCCTCACGAACTTGATCGCCAGGGCATTGAAATCGGCAATTGAGCCCGGCTGCAACGTTGGAACCACTCGGCCGCCCGACCGGATAGAGTGGAGTAGAAAGCCCTGCACATGACGGCGTCTGACACGCCCATCATTGACATGTTGTGGTAGTAGTCATTGACATGGACCTCGGGGTCCATCCGGCCGTCATAACCTCGGTTCCCCGGGACTTGGAGGTCGAGCAGGTATGGCTGGGCCATTATGTCCGCCGTAAAGGGTGCTCTCGCCAGGGTCGACTGGTCGACTCGGGGCCTCGCGGCGTGCTCGTCTCTGAACCGAGCGAATTCCTCCTGGAGGTTGGAGCTGACCCCGTGTTTCGTCGAGCTCGGTCATCCGAACCTGGGTGGTTTCCCGGGCGCGTCGTCGACGGTGAGATCTCGAGCCACTAGGCCCGGACGAGGCCTCCTGGCTAACCTCCCTCATCTGTTCATCTCCCGAGCGCTGGCTCAGGCCTTGGGGTCCCAGGCGTTGTCGCATCGCCGGTCGGAGACGGTCGAATGCTACTGCCCGATTGGCTTCCTCGGTGTCCTCCGCTTGGGTCTGGTAATCCGGCTGCACTTGCTGGGCCTGCCGTGGTGCCTCCATCGCAACTGCACCCCCCGACCTCAACCGTGAACGAGCCGAGCGTCGAGCTCGGGAAGAGGGCTGATGCTCCGGCTCTACCTGAGCGGTCGGGTAGACTGGAGGGGCAGCGACTGGAGCCGTGAACGCAGGCATGTAAGGTGGATAGCCAACCGGCGGTGTGTAGTACATCGGTTGGCCAGGCCAGTATCCGTACGGTTGAGGAGGGACCGGGTAAGGATACTACCAAGGGTACTGGGGCTGCTGCTGGAACTGCTGACCGGGATGACCGGGGGCATAGTATCCCAGTTGGATGTAATTCACCGACTGCTGGGCGGCCGGGTACGAGGTGGATGGGTGCGGCGGTGAAAGGTTGAGGTTAAGGTCCACGGTGTGACCTTGTTGCTGGGCCGGCGGGTGATCGGATGAGCTGGCCTCATCCGCTTGATCGTCACGAACTACGTCGTGTGCCCACGGGTACATGGTGAAAAAGAGACCGGGTGCTCGTCAAACGGTAGCTTGCTTGCACGGGTCCCCACAGACGGCGCCAAAATGATAGTGCTAATTGCCACGTAAGCAGTGATTAACACATGCACGACCAAGTAAAGCAAATAAATCTCTTTTATTGATCGAGGTGAAGGTCCCTAGTACAATCTAAATGACTGCTCGGGTACCGACTGAATGCGGTCGGGATGCTCTGATAACAGTCTAGCGATCGTCCAAAAGATCCTCACACTGCCGCAATGGCGGGTATTTATAGCCGTGGCGCCGGAGACATAATCCGGGCTCTCCGGCCAGCCCGACACGTGGCCAGACACGCGTCATCCTCCCTGGCGTCTCGCTGTTAACGCCAAGTGTCGACACGTGTCTCTCCTCAACTCTCTCGCCTAAGGGCCGTCGCTCGGGGTTGGTCATGCCGGTCGGGCAGTATTCGGTCGGGAACCGACCGGGTCTCTCTTAAGAACCCCGCCCTGTAACATGTAAAAGAGAAGAGGAGAGAAGAAGGCACAGTGGTCGGGAGGCTTACGGCGGTCGGGGTATCCCCTATCAATATATATAGTAAATTACACTTTTGGTCCAATTACTATTGAGGTGTTGTTAATTTTAATCCATGAGTTTCAAAACTGTCAATTTGGTACCGTAATTATTCAATTTTTTTCAATTTTAGTCCTTCCGGCCAAATTGCCCGTGAAAAGTGACCGGAAAATGTTAATGAGTTAAATAATGAGGGCAATTATGTCTTTTCACTTCCTCTTCACGTTTTTCCCCGCAGAAACATTCTCCGATCGCCTCAGCATCGCAAACCAACGTCTCCTCCACCATCGCGACCTTCATCTGCAATTTTAATTGTGCAAACCACCGTCTCCTCCACCGTCATAATTCACCTTCTGCCATCATCAAAAGCTACCCCATCAAAAACTTCACCAGAGCATCTTGTAAAGTAATTCTCTTTGGGTCACCTTTTTCTCAGCATGACTCAAAATTGTAAGCATAGCAAATAAATCGAACACTCAACCATTTATCTCTCCTCACCTCTTACAAAAGACTTAGCAGTATTCTCCCTCATTAACGAACGCGTACAAAATGAATATGAGATAAAAATTCACGATTCATCAATCAAAAGTCCTCGACTCAATCTGCTATTATTTGACTTTCTAAAAAACATCTGATTGAGGTCACGACGGTGGATGAGGCAGTGGTGAAGTTTTTTATGGTGGCAAAAGGTGAATTATGATGGTGGAGGAGGTAGTGGTCTACACAATTAAAATTGCAGATGAAGTCGAGATGGTAGAGGAGACGGTGGTTTGCCAAGGCTGAGGCGATTGGTCAGCGAGGAAGAATGAGAAGAGGGGTGAAAAAGAAAAAATTGCCCTCATTATTTAACACAGTAATATTTTCTGGGCACTTTTTGCCAGCAATTTGGACGGAGGGACTGAAATTGAGAAAAAATTGAATAGTTACAGTACCAAATTGACAGTTTTGAAACTCATGGGCTGAAATTAACAACACCATAATAGTCATTAGACCAAAAGTGTAATTTACTCTATATATATATTAGGTTCTGTTGCGGTTGGCAGTCCAGGTGCGGTTGTGCGGTTAAATCTAAGCCATTGATCTTGCTTAAATCTACGTCCAAGATTACCGAAATTTTAAAAAAAAAAAAAAAAAAAAATACACGCGGTGGCAATTTTATAATTTTTTCATCTAGGTAAATTTAAGGTGCTTGGGTTTGGGCTTAATGTGCGTGAGTTTTGTGCTTAATGTGTGTGTGGTTTGTGATTAAGGTACGTGTGATTTGTGCTTAAGGTGCGTGGGGTTTCTGCATAAGGTGAATGGGTTGTGTGCTTAATGTGAGTAGTTGTTGAAATTTAAGGTGCGTGGGGTTTGTGCTTAAGGTGTGTGGGTTTGTGCTTAAGGTGCGTAGGATTTGTGCTTAAGGTGTGTGGGGTTAGTACTTAATGTGAGTAGTTGTTGAAACTTAAGGTGTTTGAGTTTTGTGCTTAATGTGCATAAGTTTTGCGCTTAATGTGCGTGTGTGTGTGCTTAAGGTGCCTGATTCATATGCTTAAGGTGCCTGATTCGTATGCTTAAAGTGCGTCAGTGTTATAAACTAAGATGCGAAAGTTAATACTTAATGTGTGCCATTTTATTAATGCTTAAGGTGCATCTAACCGCACAATCGCACGGGATGTCATTCCCGCACCTGAACCCTTCCCAATATATATATATATATATATATATATATATATATATATATATATATATATATATATATATATATATTATATATATATATATATATATATATATATATATATATATATATATATATTTTGGTGGTTAATTTGTACAATAATGAATTGTTCATCTTTACAATAATAATGCAATTACATCATAATAGTCATGATTTTAAAATAGGTACATTAAGAAAATACTAGAGGTTCATTTTTACAATACAGAAGGTTCATTTTATCAATATTGTAAGTTCATCAATAAACAAATAAGATAAAAAAATATTAATATGAGCATCATTCAAAACATCTCATTGAATTTTTTTTAATATAATATACGTTGTAACATTGGTTTTATTTATAAAGAATAATATGTATAAATGATTATTATGCAAATTGATGTCATCTTAATAAACCTATAGTATTATATTATTATTATAATGAACCATGATCGATATACTTTTTAATAAACCTACAATATCTTAATAATAAACCATAACTCATGGTGCAAGGTAGAACATGGTCCATAATATAATTTGCAACTTTTATCTCGCAAATTATGTTGGGAAAACGTGTTCACCATACGCATGGTGAATACAGGGATAGATCCATAATTTATATACTGTAGATTCATAATTTTATTTTTCTTTTGAAAACGTGTATATATATATATATATATATATATATATATATATATATATATATATATATATAGAGAGAGAGAGAGAGAGAGAGAGAGAGAGGGGGGGGGAGGGGACTTCTATGAGAATGAGAGTTTCCCATGAGTGTGGATGCACTCACTAGCTTTTTCTAAATGTATATTTAAAATTTGTATATTTACAAAAAAAGAAAATTTCAATTTTGGTCCACTGACTATTGGAGTTGTGTTAATTGCTGGACTTTCAAAAAATGTTAATTTAGTACCTTGACTATGTAATTTCTATCAATTTTGGTCACGCCGGCCAAATTGCCGGCCAAATCTCACCGGAAAAATTTAATAGGACAAATAATGAGGGTATTTTAGTCATTTTATCCATTTTCTTTCTTCTCCGATGAGCTTCTCCATTTCCGGCGACGTTCTTCTCCATTTCCGGCGATGTTCTTCTCCGACCAGTTAATGGCAATGTGCAATTGGTCGGTTTCACTGTCTGACTACTTTTCAAACATAGATAGCTGTCCTTAAAACCTTAACAATGTTTTTTGATATATATATGTAGGCTTATGTCTTTAGTCCAAAGTCGGGGGGCATTGTGCTTTGTTCCTCTCCAATTACGACCCCAATACTCAGCAAAAGTGACATTTTGGAACAAGCAATACAATCTGTCTCCTTGGTCAGTTTGTATTTTCCCCGACTGCAAGACCGAGGCTTTCAACACTGCGAGGGTAAGGAAATTAAAGAAAATGGACTATCTAGTTCTGATTTTCGATTTGCTCGGTTCTAAGCCATCATTTTTAATGTGATTTTAATCTGCAGGTAAGCATTCGCGTTCGCGTCATTGTGCGAATGGGCGTTCGCGTGTCGAGGTGTTAGCGTCATTGATTGGCCGGAGAAGAACATTGTCGGAAATGGAGAAGAACGATGCCGGAAATGGAGAAGCTCATCGGAGAAGAAAGAAAATGGGTAAAATGACTAAAATACCCTCATTATTTGACCTATTAAATATTTCCGGTGAGATTTGGCCGGTAATTTGGCCGGCGTGACCAAAATTGATAGAAATTGTATAGTCAAGGTATTAAATTAACATTTTTGAAAGTCAAGTGTTGCAATTAACACAGCTTTAATAGTCAGTGGACCAAAATTGAAATTTTCTCTTTACAAAAATATTGTTGTAATTTTTTTTTTTTCATTTTTTAGTTGTTAGATCTCTCAAAATAAACAGACACGGCTGGAAAATTTGCATTTTCTGTCCACTTTTTCGACCATCCGAAAAAGTGGACGGTAAATTAGTTTTTTTTTCTTAATTTATTGACCACCCTATTGGATGGTCGGAATGTGGACAATATTACCGACCACTCTCAAATTGTTGTCGAAAATGCAGACCACTAGAAATTTGGTCAGAAATGTTATGACTAATGTGTAAGTGCGCAAATAACTAAATAAATTAATTAAATAATTATTATTATTATTATTATTATTATTTAATATAAATAAAAGGCCGGTAAGAGAAAATATTGAAGGTCTACTAATGTTGACATTCTGAGAAATGAATCATCGCTAAATCCCCTTGTAGGAGTTGTTGCTAAATCCCTTTCGCACCTCAAGCTAAAGTTACTGAATCGCTATCCTCAACTGAGTCACACCTCAAGTCAAAGCTACGGATCAGAGTCATCGCCATCCTCAACTAAGTCGCACCTCAACCGAGTCATCAGCGGAGTCATTTCAAGATAAAGTTGTCACGTTGCACATCTTTATCCGCATCTCAACCAAAAGGTAATTGTATTTCAATGCTATATATTAAGTCTACTAAATTTTGTCTCTGTTTAGGGTTTCAACTGCATTTTCCCTTTTCTTTTTTCCTGCTTTTTTGCTTTGACATTTCTGAGTAGATATAGATGGATTTGTAGGTTTAGATATTAAGAAATATATATTGTTGTTTTTTTTTATTAATACAGAGTCTAGATTCATAATTTTCATAGCCTAAGGAATAAGAGAAATCTAAATTTCATATACTTTAAGCTTTTTCACAGTTACTTCTGATTAGAGATATCGATTCATTCAATTAACCAACAGAATAGGAATACAAAGTATATCTAAAACAAAACTCTAACAAACCCTGAGTAATAGACTATACTAATTCAGGTACTCTAAAGCCACACAATTATAATCATATAATATAAAGATATTGTAACAAATAATAATAATACTAACACACCCCCTCAAGCACAAGGTTGGTGAGCTACAACATTGAGCTTGTCCCGTAGAGCGGCAAAACGCGGAGCTGGAAGTGGTTTAGTAAAGATGTCTGCCAACTGATCTGTAGTAGAGACGTAGTTGACAACAAAGTCTCCAGAGGCCACCTTATCGCGGACGAAGTAGTAATCAATCTCCACATGCTTGGTGCGAGCTTGGAACACCGGATTGGCGCAGAGATAAGTTGCCCCAAGATTATCACACCACAACGTTGCCGGCTGTCCTGCATGCAACCCAAGCTCACGGAGTAATGATACGACCCATGTGACTTCTGCGAATACGTCAGCTAGAGCTTTATACTCGGCTTCAGTGGACGATCGTACAACAGTGCGTTGTTTCTTCGAGAGCCAGGATATGAGGTTAGACCCGAGATAAACCGCAAAGCCACTCGTGTTCTTTCTGTCAATAGGACATCCTGCCCAATCAGAATCAGAGAAAGCGTATACAGCAGTAGACGTGGATGGAGATAGATGGAGGTCGTAGTCTAGTGTCCCTTTGATGTAGCGCAGTACCCGTTTGACGAGAGCCCAGTGGTCAGTAGTCGGTGCATGCATGAATTGACACAAGCCATTCACCGCATAAGATAAATCCGGCCGCGTGATATTCAGATACTGTAAGGCTCCTACCACACGGCAATACTGAGTGGGGTTGTCATGCAGCTGGTTAGATGGAGTTACCACTTTAGTGACTGCTGCCGGCGTAGAAAGTGGTTTGCAATCCACCCTTCCGGACCTTCCAAGAAGGCCAGTCATATATCGACGCTGGGAGAGAATTATACTATCACCGTCCGTGATTGTTTCAATCCCCAAGAAGAACCCTGGTTTGCCCAGATCACGGATCTTGAAAGCCGTGGAAAGTCGTTGAAGAAGAGTGTCCACTAGTGGTGCAGCATTACCCATCATGATAATGCCATCCACGTAGACAAGTAAATACACCCGTGATGTCCCCTCAATGTAGTAAAAAAGGGAGACATCTGTTTTGGAAGCTTTGAACCCTGTAGATAGTAAAAAATCATGTAATCTTTTGAACCAGGCTCGTGGAGCCTGTTTCAAACCATACAGGGAATGCTGTAAATGACAGACGTGCCCGGGGGTAGCTGGATCTTCATACCCTGGAGGTTGCTTCATGTACACCGTTTCTGCCAGATGGCCATTCAAAAAAGCATTGTGAACGTCCTGTTGGCGGAGTGTCCACATGTGAACTGATGTTATCACATTTGTGCTTGTTTTTATAGTTATTTTGAATCATCTCAGTAGTTAAGTTCATTAATTTTGCTTATTTAATACATGTTTTTCATTGATATTGTCATTTAATTATGGTTCACACTTATTTTGAATGTTTTACGGTTTTTGTTAGTGTTTTTGAACCATTGTAGGTCAAAATTATGAGCAAGGAAAGTCCTAGGACGAAATTGGAGTCAAAAGTGGATCAAAAGACCGAAGAGTTGTAATTCTCGTTGAATTCGGCGACAGCTTAGTATTTTGATCATATCTCATGCTAGGAATGTCCGATTGAGGTGATTCTTGCGCCATTGGAAAGAAGACTCGAAGGGCTACAATATATGACTCAGAAGAAAACTCGACGTGTCGAGCCCCAAGCTCGACGCGTCGAAAATTTCCAATAACATTTCATCTCACACAGATTGGCGACAGTTTAGTATTTTGATCATATCTCATACTACGCATGTCCGATTGAGATGATTCTTGCTCCATTGGAAAGAAGACTCAAAGGGCTACAACTCTTATGAAGACATCAAAGTCTAGATAATAAGAGAAAATGGTCAAAATAAGCTTGAAAACCGTACCTATTGCACTGGGCGCGATTTTAGAAACTTCCTAATTTAAAGTGGCATTATCCAAAGCTAAAGAAAGGATAGTAATTTCCTAATCATATGATGGCAGCAATATCAAACGATTAAAGACGGTAATTTCTTAATTATTAAATAGAAATATTCCTAATTTCTCAAGGGTTGATCCCAACTTTGTACCTATTATAAAATCCCACCTTCCTCAACCCTAAGAAGACAAGTAGTTTAGTTTAGAGTAAATAATTAGAATAGACAATTGTATAGTCCAGAATTCAGAATTCAGAGATTCTTGGAGACAAGAAGGAGAGAAATCAAGAGCCACAAGTTGTCTTGGAAAGCAAGAAGAATATGGAGATTTGGGAAAATCGTCTGGTTAATTCTTGTACTCTTTTGATGATTTGTAATTCTTTATTTATATTTGCTATGTATAATTTAGTCATGCTTGGCTAAATTCTTTAGAGATTCTTGGGTAAAAGTGTGTATGAACCTATGTGCCTGAGCTCTCAGTTTCTTTAATATATTATTGTTTGGGTTTAATACTTGTGTTGCAATCGTGATAATATTGTTTGATGCTTGTAATTAATGGCCATAGTTACTAGCTTCATAGCCATGTTTGTGTCACCAATGGGAGTTGGGGCATAAATTAGGGCACACACAATTGCACCTAATGGTTGGACCTTGGGAAAGGGGAACTTATTAGGGGAAGTTTATTCTAGATTGTTGCACATCGGGAGATGGTAGTAATTATGAATAATTGAATGCTGATCTTCGATCTTATTGGGTGTTTAAGCCACGGGAGTGGAAATTCACTAGGAATAGAGATTACGGGAGTAATTCGATTCCACCTTGCATTCCCATACAAGTCTTAATTCCAAACTAAATATTGCAAACGATAATTGGCACTAGGTGATTAAATACTTGAATCCCATGAATCTCAACTTCTCTTTTATTGTTTTCAAAATCCTGAACCTCTATTTTATTTTATTTATTTTATGTCAATCAATCATCTAAGTAATTGTTAGGATTAGCTCTAATGAATAAGTTAGTAACTAGTGCTTGATACAACCACTTCCCTGTGGATCGATAACTCGTACTTCGAGAATTATTTGTTTGCAAATATACTACGCATCATGAACCATGGTGGGCTTGACCACGGGGCTGAAGGTGTCGAAGAAATTCTCGCCTGCCACCTGATTGAACCCTTTGGCGACTAGACGAGCTTTATAACGCTCTACCGAGCTATCAGCGTTTCGCTTTGTGCGGAACACCCATTTGCAACCAATGATGTTCATATGTGGCTCCGGTGCCACTAACCACCAAGTGTGATTGTGTAACAGCATTGAACTCCTGATCCATAGCTTCACGCCAATGTGGGTGTCCCACAGCTTGGGAATAACAAGTTGGATCAGTAGTTGCATTTAACGCAAAAAACGGCTCAGCCGTGTCTCTAGTCATATGTCGGAGACGCATGACATGGTCCCGACTTTGAGGCTGAGCTTGTGCCTTACGACGTCGGACCGGAGCAGTATGAGCTATAGCCAGCTGGGGTGGGGCACTATCCAGTGGTATAGGCTCAGGCACGGATTGAGGTGCCGGTACATAGGTGGGCTCGGATTGGGCTACAACCGGCCCAGCGGCCCACGGTAGGGCAGGCGGTGTTATCTCTTGATTTGGAGTTCCTGTTGCAAATGGAAAAATATTTTCGTCGAAACGAACATGCCGACATATATAGGTTTTCCCACTTATCAAGTCAATACATCTGTATCCCCTAAAGGAGGGCGGGTAACCTAGGAAGACGCATGGAGCCGGTCGATACTCAATCTTATGCCGGTTATACGGGCGCAGATATGGGTAACATCGGCACCCGAAGACACGAAGAAAGGTGTGTGATTTGTCGAGATGGCAGACCGTACACGACTCCAGTGACTCCGATTTATTTGATGTGACCGGGCACTGCTGTAGGACTTTATTTAGTACTTGTTTATGAGGGTGACCAAGTCTACGGTGCCACACAGTGGGCGTGGCCCGGGAACTGACGAACGCATGATGTGACCGGAACATAGGGAGCTTGTACAGACCGCCTGACGTGGGACCCTTAAGTAGAACCGCTTTGGTTGTGGAGTCCTTCACAAAAAAACAGTCATTATGAAATTCAAAAAATACTTTGTTCTCAGAAGTAAATTTATGCACGGATAAAAGCGGAACAGATAGACTCGGAACATGTAAGATATTAGACAATTCTAACGGTCTAGACACGGATGGGAGAGATGTACGACCGACTCAGGAAATAGCCAAACCTGCTCCGTTTCCAACCCGTAGCACGTCTGGACCAACGTACTCATCCGACATCTGCATCATACCGGTGTCGGGCGTTGCGTGTGTCGTGGCCCCGGTGTCCGGGTACCAACCGTCAGACGATAGAGCCGAGGACGACACCGGTGCTTCACTGGAGATGGCAATGTGAGCCTGTGCTGGAGGTTGAGTACTGTACCTCTTGAAGCAGTAGACGGCCGTGTGGCCGTGAGATCTGCATATCTAACATCTCGGACTCCCACGACCACCGCGGCCACCGCGAGCCTGAGCACCACGACAGCCACGCCCACGGTGGTTCTGCGACTGCCGGCCGCCACTGCCCCCTTGCGATCCACGTCCTGGAGCAGCGTACATGGCTGTCGGAGACACGCTGGCTTCGATGCTTGATGGATAATCTTCCACGAGTATAAACTCGTGGGCTTGCAAAAAAATCGGATAAGTGCGATAGAGAGACGGGAGTCCCCAAGGCAGTGAGGGAAGCTGCGATGGCTTTGAGCTCCGGGCGCAACCCGCGGAGAACGTACAAATTCTGTTCCATCAGAGACAAGGGCCGGCCAGCTTGTGCAAGAGACTCTACCAGGATCTGCGCTCGCCCTAAGTATTCGGCGGTGGTGGCGTTGCCTTGTCGGAGCATATGAAACTGCCCCAAGAGACTCAGACACCGAGCCTGACTGGATGATCCAAGCGCTTGAGTGATGGACGCCCAGACTTCCGCGGCGGTGCTCCGGCCAATGGCTAGGTGTAACACCTCGTCCGACATGGATGAGACGAGCAGCGACAATATGGACTGGTCCTGCTTCTCCCATGCTCGAAACGCTGGATTGGGAATGAATGTTGCAGTTGCCGGAGTGGAAGACTAGTCGCCGGAGGAGGGCGCTTTGATAGTCGCCGGAGGACACGGGGGAGACCCATTGACATAACCGAGCAGTTCCTTGCCTCGGAGGAATGGAATTAGCTGTGTACGCCAGAATAAAAAATTTCTGGTTGTCAATTTCATGGAGACATAATGATGTGCTCCAGCCAGTGAGCTGCCGCCGGCCGCCGGTGGAGTTCCGGTGGCGGACACGGTGCGCTCGCAATAACCAGATGACATGGCCGAAGAAAGTACGGTAAGGGGGGGTAGATTTGCGGAGGAGATGGCGAGAGAGAATTGAACCGCTCTGATACCATATTAGAGATATCGATTCATTCAATTAACCAATAGAATAGGAATACAAAGTATATCTAAAACAGAACTCTAACAAACCCTGAGTAATATACTATACTAATTCAGCTACTCTAAAGCCACACAATTACAATCATATAATATAAAGATATTGTAACAAATAATAATAATACTAACACTGCTGCTATACTTTTGAGGATGTCAATCTTACTATGTTTTCTAGTCTATGAGAACAGACTGTTATTTAGTTTTAGTTATTTAATTGCTGCTTTTAAATCAAGTTCTGCAGCAGTGATTTCAAATTAAGTCTACTAAATTCGTTTGTTGGTGAACTGACAGACTTAATATTGATCTGCACTCAATTTCTTTGTGATCCCTTTCCTTATTTGGAAAATATGATGATTGAATGGTCATGAAGGATTGACTATTTTCTTCTCTCTGCCAATCCAGTGTTATCATATGCTAATAAGTTTTTCCCCCTTCTCTGACTGCCATTTCCAATTAGCATAGTCATGTTTCACATGTTTGTATTAAATTAGTAATAATATTCTTTTTTAATTGATTTGAAATTTTTAGCTTAAAACTAATTTTAAATTAACACTTAGTTCCATCCAAATTTTGACTCTAAAGGCTACCATAACATCTTTATGTGTTATAAAGATGACATACTTCCTTTCACATCTCTCACATGCTCAGCTTAAGCGGCTTCTTTTCCCTCTTGGAAGTATACCAAAGGTTAGATGAGATTGGTATTTCTCATAAACAAGACAGTCATTGAATATTCTTTGACATGATAGTTTTTCTTAATATATACATTATCTGCAGGAAGATGTACGTAAACTTGCCAAATCATTTCATCTCCCAAACCAAGACCGTAAATATTCACAAGGAATATGCTTCCTTGGCAAGGTCTGTATATCAGCACTTCCTTACCGTAAGCATTGATCTTTAATCTGATTCCTTTTCTATCATCTGTTTGGGACTTCCTCAACTTAAAGAGTTCACTTTACATTTTCCTGATAAACCCATCATAATCAAAGAACAAGTGAACATATTAACTAGGATTCACATTGCTTTCAAGATTCTTAAATCTTAAGGAATCACTTCTCAAGTGAAATTTCTTATTACAGGATTCTTTAATTAATTCTCCTTCATCTTAGTTTTTATCTCCATTGTGATATAGATAAAGTTCAGTGAATTAGTTGCAAGACACATATGGGAGGAAGAAAGTGTTAGTAATATGAATAATTGTATTTATTTTATTATACTATATAGTCTGTATCTGTGGTAGAGACTTAGTCTAATTAGTTTTAGCCTACAGAATAGGAGCTTTGTATATAGGACTCTAATTCCTTGTCTGAGGTTAATTGAATTGGTTATTCACATTCCATAATCTAATCTGGTATCAGAAGTCGAAGGTTCGAACCTCTCTTTTTTCGTTCACCATACACTCTCCACGTAACAAACGCATGGCATCCTCCTCAAGTGAACGAACCGTCACCACCACCTCCGGCGTACCTCCAGTGGCCGTCAACTCCCTCACGGCGGCTCATCATTTTGTCTCCACACGGCTGACAATGAGGAACTACCTATTCTGGCGCACTCAATTGGTGTCGTTCCTCCGCGGCCAAGGCTTGTTAGGCTACATCGACGGCCGAATTCCATGTCCACCGGCGACCGTCGTTGTTTCCTCCACCGCCGGCGACTCCACCACGACAACCACTACCACTGCAAACCCGGCGTATGAAGCATGGATCCAACAGGACCAGGTGATCCTCTCCACCATCATCTCCTCCTTATCTGACGAGGTTATGCACCTCGTGGTCGGCAGGCAGACATCTTAGGAGGTCTGGGATGCGATCGCGTCGACATGCGCCTCCTCCACCCGTGCGCGATGCTTGAGCCTGCTCGGGCAGTTTCAGACCCTCCGCCAAGGCCCTGGATCTCCGGCCGAATACTTAGGGAAGTGCCAGATGATCGCTGAGGCGCTATCTCTCGCCTGCAGGCCTCTCTCGCCGGACGAACAAATTTTGTACGTTCTCCGGGGGCTCAGACCGGAGTTCCGCACGATGGCAAATTCTCTCACCGCAACTGGAGCGACAGTCTCGTTGGCGCAGCTCTCCGACTTCCTCCAGGCGCAGGAATTCATCCATGAGGATGATTTTGCTATTGCAGATTCGGTGGATGGCAGTGGCTCTCCGGCGGTGTTCTACGCTGGACGAGGACGGCATGGCAGTGATCAGACGCAGGGGCGTCACTCCGGCGGTCGTGGTGGCCGGCAAAATCGCGGTTGGGGCAATCAAGGCCGGCAAGGCCGGGGTGGCGGTCCGAGATGTCAGATTTGCAGAGCACATGGACACACGACTTTGTACTGCTGCAAACGGTACAATGATCGTCCTGCCGGTCACGCCGACGTAGCGGTCTCCGGCGAGAATTCGGGACATGTGACACCCGATGTGTGGTACCCGAATACCGGGGCAACATCCCACGCAACTCCAGACGAACAGATGATGGGACACTCTGAAGCCTACACTGGTGGGGACGTTCTAAAAATTGGAAATGGTACAGGTTTGGATGTTTCACGTGTAGGCCATACCGTAATCCCATCTCAGTCTAAAAGTTTGTCAATGTCACAAATCCTACATGTTCCAAATTTAACATTACCATTATTGTCCGTTTATCGCTTTACTAACGATAACGACGTTTATTTTGAATTTCACAAAAATTTGTTTCTTGTGAAGGATTGCAACACTCGGGCAGTTCTTCTTAAAGGTTTCACCTCCGGCGGCCTATACAAGTTATTGGTCCCACCATCAACGTGTGCCTTTCTTACCGCTCGAGCATCCTCCGTGGTGTGGCATCAACGTCTAGGTCACCCCCATAATCAAGCTCTACAACGCGCCTTAAAACACTGTCCCGTCACTACAAATAAAGCCAGTTCGTCAAAGTTGTGTACCGCGTGTCAACTCAGGAAATCAGCTCGTTTTCCCTTAGATAGGGTTTCTAGCACTAGTAATAATATTTTAGACTTGTTATATACGGACATCTGGGGTCCGTCTCCTGTAATTAGTGCTACTGGCTACCGTTATTTCGTATTGTTTGTAGATGACCACTCGCGTTATTGCTGGTTTTACCCATTACGGTTAAAATCAGATATATATAAAATATTTGATGTGTTCCGGGTGATGGTAGAACGACGTTTTTCGCGTTCTATCAAAGCCATACAGTCTGATTTAGGGGGTGAGTACCGTCGCCTTCATAAAGTCTTTGAAAATTTAGGCATTACACACAGACAATCGTGTGCCTATACCCATGAACAAAATGGCCGTGTCGGACGCCGGAACAGACACATAGTCGAAACCGGCTTGGCACTTCTAGCTGAAAGCTCAACCCCACAAATATATTGGGATTATGCCTATTTAATCAATTATCTACCATCCTCTGCTATAAACTATGAAAGTCCTCATTATCGTGTCTATAAAACACAACCTCCGTACACGTTCTTTTGTGTTTTCGGGTGTCGCTGTTACCCATATCTTCGGCCTTACAATCGGCACAAGATAGAGTATCGGTCGACACCCTGTGTCTTTCTAGGTTACCCTGTCTCTTTTAGGGGATATCGGTGTATGGATCCTATCTCGGGAAAGATCTTTATCTGCCGCCATGTTCGGTTTGATGAGTCCGTTTTCCCTTTTGCTCTACAGGCACCTGTTCAGACTACAGTGAGTTCCACTACAACACCCTGGGGAGCCGGGCCAGTTGTAGTTGCCACTCAGTCAACACCCCTAGCCATGGAGTTACCTATGGCACCAGAACCGGGGCCACCGGCCATAACAACTCCACCAAAAACTCGTGTCACCACGGGACCACCTGCTACGGCCCGTAGGGGCCTGGGACGAGGCAAGCCTCATGTCCCGCATACTATGCGGACTCGGCACAAGACACAAGGTCATGATGAAGAGTTTTTTGCTCTTACTGCGATTACTGATCCAACCTGCTACTCTCAGGCCGTAGTGCATCCTCAGTGGCGGGATGCCATGGATCAGGAATTAAATGCCCTTTTGCATAACAACACCTGGGAACTCACTCCGGCTACACCGCAAATGAACATCATTGGCTGCAAATGGGTTTTTCTCACCAAACGCAAAGCCGATGGTTCAGTGGAGCGCTATAAGGCGAGACTAGTAGCCAAAGGGTTCAACCAGGTTGCGGGGGAAGATTTCTTTGACACTTTCAGTCCGGTGGTCAAACCAACCACCGTCCGCATACTCTTTTCTCTTGCTGTTTCTAACAGGTGGACCCTACGGCAGCTGGATGTTCACAACGCTTTCTTAAATGGACATCTTGCTGAAACCGTATATATGAAGCAACCACAAGGTTATGAAGACCCAGCTAGGCCGAATCATGTTTGTCACTTTCAACGGTCCCTTTACGGACTAAAACAAGCACCACGTGCGTGGTTTAAAAGGCTTCATGATTTTTTGATATCCACAGGGTTCTTGGCATCCAAAACAGATGTCTCACTTTTCCATTACACTTCGGGAGATTCACGCGTCTTTTTACTAGTCTACGTCCACGACATTATAATGATGGGGAATGATACGGTTACCGTCTTACTACACCGCTTAGCCACGACTTTCAAGATCCGGGACTTGGGAACACCAAGCTTCTTCTTAGGGATCGAGACTCTCACAATTGGTGATAGCTTTCTTCTCTCTCAACGCCGGTATATGCAGGATATACTATCTCGCTCGGGCATGACAGATTGCAAAGCCTTGGCTACACCGACTTCGGTAACACAACCGGCTACTCCGTCTTCCGATCCTTTTGAGAATCCCACGCAGTACCGCCGTATAGTTGGGGCTATACAGTACCTCACCATTACTCGTCCAGATCTGGCATAAGTTAACAGATTGTGTCAGTTTATGCATTCTCCCACAGATGATCATTGGAGTCTTCTTAAGAGGGTTCTTCGCTATATCAAGGGGACTCAGGACTACGGTCTACGTCTTCGTCCGTCGATAACTGATTTACATGCTTACTCCGACTTCGATTGGGCTGGCTGCCCGATTGATCGGAAGTCCACCAGTGGGTATGCGGTCTTTCTCGGGGACAGGGTATCCCGCAAGCAGCGCACAGTGGCAAGATCATCGACTGAAGCAGAGTACAAGGGCCTGGCAGACGTTTCAGCTTAGGTCACTTGGGTTGTCTCTTTGCTGCGTGAACTTGGGCTCCACTCGGGCAAGCCGGCAACACTATGGTGTGACAATCTCGGGGCCACATACTTGGCTGCCAATCCAGTTTTCCACGCTCGGACGAAGCATGTTGAGATCGATTATCACTTTGTTCGAGACAAGGTCGCATCTGGGGATTTTATTGTCAGTTTTGTTTCCACAAAGGAGCAGCTAGCCGACATCTTCACCAAGCCCTTACCAGGACCGCGTTTTCAACTACTTCGAGACAAGCTCAATGTTGTCACCCTCCAACCTTGTGCTTGAGGGGGTGTGTTAGTAATATAAATAATTGTATTTATTTTATTGAACTATATAGTCTGTATATGTGGTAGAGACTTAATATAATTAGTTTTAGCCTACAGAATAGGAGCTTTGTATATAGGACTCTAATTCCTTGTCTGAGGTTAATTGAATTGGTTATTCACATTCCATAATCTAATCGAAAGGATTATATTGGAAGCTGAGACAGGAGATTATCTTGGAAAACGCAGAGGTTTTTGGTTTTACACTATTGGCCAACGACAAGGTTTACGAATTCCCGGAGGACCCTAGTATAATCTCTCTCCATAGCTTTCTCTCAAATTGTTCTAGTTGTCTCAACCTTGGAGTAACTTTTCAATTTGATCATCTTGGTGCATTATTCTCATTTACAATAACGCTAGAGCATGATAAGTAGCATCTGCTTGGAAACAATGATTTCTAGTAATAGTTTGACTTAATGTTATACAATCATGTACATCTTTTTTATACAATTATGTACATCTGAAACAGAAAACTTATGTGTATTATGTTAAGAGATAATGTTTATTATGTTAAAAGTTTATGTATATTATGTATTATGTTAGATTATCTGTATTATCTTAAAAAAAAAAAGTATGTGTATTTTGTTATACAATTATGTACATTCATGTATACAATTATGTGTATTCTAGTATAAAATTATGTACATTTTTGAACTTGAGATTTTTTTAAAGAAAATTAACCGCCAATACATGGTAGCGAAATTTCAAAAAAAAAAATATGAAATGACGTCGTTTTGCATCAGGGCGCACAATGCAATGCGCGCCCTGGTGCAGGATATAAATTGGCATATATTGTATATGAGATAAACTCATATTCCTTAGAGACAAACTCAATAAATCTCCACCTTAGCGAATATGCAGGCCTCTTAAAAGAAAAGACATCTCACATATACTCATGGGTCGGGACAATCATGCTCATCTAGCATCTAAAAACATCCAACAAGTTCAAACAACTTTGTTAACATGTCTGTTACACCCTCACTTTTATAATTTTTTTGCAACAAACTCTCTAACCTTATGAAACCTTACATCAATATGTTTGGTTCTAGAATGATATACTTAATTTTTAGCTAAAAAAATAGAGTTTATTGCACTTTTAGTCCCACGACTATAGTGCCACTGGCAGAATTGATCCACGACTTTTGAACCTTGCAATTTTAGTCCACGACTATTGATTTTTTACTAAAAATTGTCCTTCCGGCCACTTTTCCGTTAAAATTTCACCGGAAAAAAAATTCTCCATTTTTAGCCGGGTTAAAATTGATATTTTACTTATCTCAAAAAATTAAAAGAAAAAAATTGATATTTGACTACATACAATATTATTGGGCTACATACTACTGCCCCAGGCGGCGGAGTACATGTACCACTCCAATGCTGCTGCCGGATAACCCAACTAGCCCGGGGAACGCCACGGCCGCTCCGCCGCTTACTGACAGCCCTGCCTGCTCCAGGAACTCCGCCGCCTTGGGCAGTAATATGTAGCCCAGTAATATTGTATGTAGTCAAATATCAATTTTTTTCTTTTAATTTTTTGAAATAAGTAAAATGTCAATTTTAACCCGGCTAAAAATGGAGAATTTTTTTTTTCCGGTGAAATTTTGACGGAAAAGTGGCCGGAAAGACCATTTTTACAAAAAAATCAATAGTCGTGGACTAAAATTGCAAGGTTCAAAAGTCGTGGATCAATTCTGCCAGTGCTAGTATAGTCATGGGACTAAAAGTGCAAAAGACTCTAAAAAGATAACACTCTGACTATCACAATCTAACTAAACTACACCCTACTCAATACTCCATTCTTTAATCAAACATGAAAGCCACAAAACCTCTTTAGTTACTTCAATCACAATCATGTATTCTATCTCAATTATAGACAAAGTTACAATAAACTAAACTGATGATCGCTAACAAACAAGACCACCCCAAAATATAAATACATATCATGTTGTAGACCATCTGTTATCCTTATCGCCAACATAACCAGAATTCTTTCTTCGAAGACCAAGACCCGTAGTAATCAAGAAGACTTGCATTTGATGTCTACTTTTGATATTTATGAATGTCTTTTATCTTTTAGTCTTTTTCACTGTCTCCTCACTTGCATTTGATATCTACTTTCGATATTGTACGTACATCTTTTTCTTGTCTAGTCCTTTTAGTCTTTACACTGTCTCCTCGCATGCATTTGATATCTACTTTTGATATTTTACGTACATCTTTTTCTTATGTAGTCCTTTTCACTGTCTCCTCACTTGCATTTGATATCTACTTTTGATTTTTATGTACATCTTTTTCTTATCTAGTCCTTTTTTCTAGGGTGAGCATTTAGGTTTGGATAATCCGAACCGAGAGTCGTACGGTTAGATTTTAGTTTATTATTAAAAATTTATTAGTTCTGTATTCTATGAACCGAATGATTCTGGTTCGGTTCAATTAAAAATTGAAACAATTAAACAAAAAAAATTAAATGATATATATATACTAAATTCCCAATTTCCTAACCTAAATATTCACAATTATATTGTTCTTTATTCCCAATTTTTTTTCTGCGAGTGTGTGACGTTGCTGTTGAACGTCATAGCATGTGAAGATTTCAGTTCGGTTTGAATTATTTTAGTTTATGAAATTTGAAATATGCATTGGGACTTGTTGTTTAACTTTTTAAAATGTAAATTATTAGTGAAAATAAATAAATAATTATATGCACAGGAGAACTAGGAAATGTTAGTTTGAGACTTCAAACTAAATCGAAATCCAAACCAAACCAAAACCGAGTCAAAATAAAACTATCTCAAATCAAACCAAAACCAAACCAAACTAAAATTTTAAACAAGTGTTTTCATTTTTTCAAAATCGAAACCAAACCGAATCCAAAAAAAAAAAAAAAAAAATCAAAATGCCCACCTCTACTTTTTTCAGTTGTTATATCGTGCACCACGGCGCAAATACGTTGTACGCCCTAAAAATCTCATGTTTTGTATGTACATAATTGTATAGTAGAATACACATAAATTTCTAACATAATACACATTATCTAACACAATACATAATACATAATACACATAAATTCTTAACATAATACACATAAACTCTTAACATAATACAAGAAATAAATTATTTCACAAGAATTTGAATCATTTTTATGCATAAATATATAATTATTAATTATTTACTAATTTGACAATTTAATAACTTTTTACTAATAGTTAATATTATTACTTATTATATAAAAGTGAACTTCTAAAATATAAATCCTAAGTGTAATACACTTTCACATTTTTATAAGTGCATTCTTGTAATACTAATTGTGCAATATGTTAATACTAAATGTGCAAATTTAAAAAATTTTGAGAAGTGCAGATTTTAGTGTTCAAGTTTGCATACTTAAATGCAGGTTATTTGTGTACAAAAGGTACATTATTTTGTATACTATTAAATAATGTACCTTCGTTCTATTATAAATGTACATTATATCAGTGGTTTACCTTACAATGTGGATCATGATCTATGGTATTATTTATCGATTGGTATACTTAGACCATTGTCCCTCTTGTAAGGTGAACCAAATTATGATTTTTTTCACATTAAATTTATTTTTCTTTTATCTTTTTATATAAATAGAAATAATATTAAAAAAATATATCATTAAAAGCTCTAATTGAGATCTTTTAAATAACACTCATATTGATATTTTTATTTTAATGTTTTGAATTAACATACGATTATATTAAGTCACTATCTTAAGTTAATTTTCAATATACTGCTGGTTCATTTCCAAATATTGTAGGTTCATTTTTATAACACTAATGCAAATACATCATTGTACTGATAAATATTATATAAGTTCATTAAACAGACACAACATGTTCATTTTCACAACACAACTTTATTTCAAAACACGTCCATTTTTACTATTGTAATGCAACTATATTATAATGATGGATCTAGCTTATTTCAATATATATATATAGTTAGGTTCTGGTGTAGTTGGCAGTCCCATATGGGTGGCGTTAAGATTCGAACTCGTGATCTTCGGTCTGGCTCTGATATCAAATTGAAGCATATGCTCCACCTCAACTAAAAGCCTAAGCTCATATATAGTTGGATTGCATATTAATGGCTATATGCTCTAATGTGAGTAGTTGTTGAAACTTAAGGTGTGTGAGTTTTGTGTTGGGCAGGGCCGTATTTTAAATTTTGGTGGCCCTGTTCTAGTAAATAAATGTGGCCCTACCAAAATCACAATTTTTAAAATTAATACATGTAAGTTTCGAACCTTTGACCTCCAAGTTAAAATACAACAAATACACATTCTTACCATCTCTTCATAGAACCTTTTAAATTTAATTAAAAACTTTTAATTTTTATTTATAAACTAGCTAGGTAAAAATTAAATATTGGACCTTTAAAATTTGGGGCCCCTCTAAAGTTGGGGGCCCTGTGCGGTAGCCCAGCTTGCACAGCCTAAAATCCGGCCCTGGTGTTGGGTTGAGACCCAAAAACCATCAAATTTAAAATTCAAATCGAATATTTTAAAAAAAAATATCCTCATAATTTTAAATGAAATGTTTTGTATTTAATAAAAAATTTAATATATTCTTTAAATATATACTTTTATTTTTAATATAAAACTATTTGATACTCCATATAAAGTAAAATTATAAATAATATATATACTGAGCTAACTATTATTAATTAAATTGGATGTTTAAAATGATATATGAGAGTATAAATTATAAGGAGGTGGAAAGTGTAGCTAAGTCTTATAATAATATATCGCATCAATGCATCAACGTGATTCATGACCAACATGAAACCCACTAACACTAAGTGGGAGTCTGCATCTCAATTATTGAACTAAAAGTTGAGTGTGTGTCAATTATTGAACTAAAAGTAAAGTGTGTGTTGGATGAAATGAGAATAATAAAAGTAGAGTGTGTGTCAATTATTGAACTAAAAGTAAAGTGTGTGTTGGATGAAATGAGAATAATAAAAGTAGAGTGTGTGTCAATTATTGAACTAAAAGTAAAGTGTGTTGGATGAAATGAGAATAAGTTTTTTTAGAGAGAAATAAAAATCAATCTTAGTCTTACATCTGAAAAAATTATATAGATTAGATTAAATTTAAAAAAAAAAAAAATACAGTGACATTTTTATAATTATCACCAATTTTACGATGCAAACTTGAACACAAAAATTTGAAATTCTCATACTTTTTCAGGTTTGCACACTTAGTATTAACATTTTGCACATTAAGTATTATCATTTCGTATATTTAGTATTAAAAGATTGCACTTGCAAAAATGTGAAAGTGCATTGTACTTAGGGTTTCAATTTTAGAGTTTATGACTGAGTTTTTGATTTTATTTAATTTAGTGGTTCACTTTTTACTGCTTTTAAGGTCTAGCATTTACATACGGTTTGGATTAAAATTTAGCTTTTTCGTTTACTTAATAAATTTTTACCATATTTGCATATTTAGTTGATAAAAATTGCATATTTAAGTGTTCAAGTTTGCATAGTGAAGTTTATAATAATTACAAAAATGCCACAAAATTTTTTTAAATCTTATCAGATACGTCGAATTTTTAAAGATGTAAGACTCCTTTTATCTCTAGCTTTATCATCTGGGTGGTCTATCAAACAGCTAGATGTTCATAATGTTTTTCTGAATGGTAATCTGGCTGAAACAGTTTATATGAAGCAACCCCGTGATTATATTGATGCTAACTTCCCGAACCACATTTGCTTGTTAAAAAGATCTCTGTATGGGTTAAAACAAGCTCCCATAGCTTGGTTTAATCGGCTACATACATTCTTACTATCAGTTGGCTTTCAAGCATCCAAGACAGATGTCTATCTATTCTATTACTCTAAAGACTCTGCTTTGATTTATCTATTGGTGTACGTGGATGACATTCTTGTAATGGAAAGTGATCAGGGTATTATATCTCAGCTCTTGTCCAAACTATCTGCTACATTCAAAATCGGAGATCTTGGTGAACCACATTTCTTTTTGGGTATTGAAACAGTCAAGAGTGACAATGGGATTATTTTATCTCAACAACGGTATATGAATGATATTTTAAAACGGGCTGGAATGTCTGAATGCAAACCTCTTTCTACACCCATATCTGTCTCGAAAACTTTCCCCTTCAATGCAGATCTATATGATGATCCCACACAGTACAGGATTCTAGCTGGAGCACTGCAATATCTCACTGTCACACGACCTGACCTATCCTCTGCAGTTAATCAGTTATGTCAGCACATGCATGCTCCCACCATGTCACACTGGGAGCAGCTCAAACGGATACTCAGGTATGTTAAGGGAATAGTTGATTGTGGTTTACGCATACGACGGTGCTCATCAAGAGACATTCATGCCTTCTCTGATTCTGATTGGGCTGGTTGTCCTGAAGATCGAAAATCCAGGAGTGGTTTCGCGGTTTTCTTAGGGAGTAATCTTATATCCTGAGTTTGCAAGAAACAGAGAACTGATGTCAGGTCATCCACTGAAGCTGAATACAAAGCCCTTGCAGATGTTTATGCTGAGGTTCTATGGATTATGTCATTACTGCGTGAGATACAGATTCCGGGCATTTCCATTCCAAAATTATGGTATGATAATCTAGGAGCTACATATATGAGTGCCAATCCAATCTTTCATGCACGCACCAAGCATGTGGAAATTGATTATCATTTTGTTCGTGATCGAGTAGCTTCGGGCGATATCCAAGTTAACTTCATCTCCACGAAGGATCAACTTGCTGATATCTTCACCAAAGCTCTGTCTGGACCTAGATTTTCTTCCCTAAGGGACATGCTACAGGTTACTAGTATACGATGTGCTTGAGGGGGAGTATTAGAACTCTATGTATCTGAGTCTGTTTATAACTTCTTATCCCTGTCACACTGTAACTCTCTATTGTATATATTCACATCATCTAATCTCATTGTAATCAAGTTCAGAAAATACAATACAATCAGTTCTCATCGTTAGATCTCTCAAAATGATCAGACGCAATTTGTAATAATATTACTTTTAATTTTGATAAGATAAAATAATACTGTGTGTATGGATATATTTGGAGAATCACTTGAAGTTAGAACAAATACCGCAATTTATATCCTACACCACGGCGCGCGTTGCACTATGCGCCCAAATGCAAAACGACGTCGTTTTAATTTTTTTTTTTTTTAAATTTCCCGCCCCAGTGAATGGCAGTAGTTTTTTCTTTAAATAAAAACCCGCTGTTCAAGAATGTACATAATGTTATACTAGAATACACATAATTGTATACATGAGTGTACATAATTATATAACAAAATATACATACTCTTTTTAAAAGATAATACACATAATCTAACATAATACATAATAAACATAAACTTTTAACATAATACACATCAACTATTAACATAATACACACAAATTTTCTGATTCGGATGTACATAATTGTATAAAAAGAATGTACATAATTGTATAAAAAATGTACATAACTGTATGAACCAATACACATAACTGTATGAACAAATACACATAATCGTGTGAACAAATACACATAATCCCAGCAACTTCTTACCGCGCCTCCCAAAGCGACCCCAAAACTATGTCGTTTTGGAAGGCGCGCGGCGCACAGTGCTATGTGCGCCGTGGTGTAGGGTATAACGATTGAACAAATACCAAGCTATCAGTTTTTTTATTGGGCCATGGAAATTTTGAAGGGCCCAAAGGTTTAAGCTTGATGGGCTAACTGTTTGTTTTGAATTTGGATTATCATTGGAGGAGAGACCACAATAGTGCAATTGCTGTAACATGGACCAGGGTTATACAGTAGACCATGGTTCGCACAACAGTGCGTGGACTATGGTCATAAAATAAAAATGTAGTAAAATTAAAATGATACTTTAAGAGTTGCTATAATAAATTAGTTGTGAAAAATAAAACTAAAAAAAAAATCATTCAATAATGTAATTATTAAATGAAACAGTAGTATAATTAAAACGATAATTTAGTGTTGTTATAATAATGAAACTAGTGTGTAAAAAAATGAAAATAAAATTTAGAGTCATACAATAACATATATTGTCAAATGAAACTGAAGTGTAATTAAAATAATACTTATGCATTATTATAATTAAACTAGTATGTGTGGAAATGAAACTAAAAAATAGAGCTCATGCAATCATGTATATTGTCAAAATGAAATTGTAGTAGAATTAAAATGATATTTTAGTATTACTATAATGAAACTAGTGTATGTGGAAATTAAACTGAAAAACATAGCAATATTGTCAAATGAAACTGAAGTGTATTTAGAATGATATATATTTCCTTCATGGTCCATGCTGCTAAATGCTGCTACATGGACGGTCCATAGTAAAATTTTCACACCTTGCATTGTGGATCTTGGTCCAAAACAACATCCATATTATATGTACTTGCAGTTAATATATTATGTGTTTTCAACTAACATATTATGTATCTATAAATAAATTGAAGGTACATAATATGTTAAGTGCAAACACATAATTTATTAACTGCAGACACATAATATGTTAACTGCATATACATAATATGTTAATTATAGTAGAAACATAATTTACGTGTTTATAATTAATAAGTTATGTGTGTGCAGTTAACATATTATATTAACTATAGGCACATAATCTGAATATTATTTTAGAACAAAGTCCATTATACAAGATATATAGACCTTGGTCCATGATATAATTTGTCACAATAGTATGGTTGTTAAGATAACAGTAAATAATACAAAATAAATTGTTGTAAGAAGTAACAAGTAAAACTGACAAATATCATACCAATGTAGGTGTAGCAAGAGCATGTGGCGTGATTTCGTGTGAGGAAGTTTATACCAAGTTACCAAACAAGTTTAGTTCTAACCCCTTTACAAAGTAGAAGCTAGAACGGTTAGAATTACGTCCCTTATATATCAGTTCACTTGTATTGTATTACTAGCATTGTGTACGTGCGATGCGCGAAAATTCATGCCCAATATTAAAACATTGATAAATATAAATAATTAAAAATTATAATTTGAATTATATATATACAAATAATATATGTATTTTGTACACACACATATATAATTTATCATTCATAGAAATTTAATTAAAATATAATTAAGTATTAAATTAATATATAATGATTTTAATAAAATGATAATTAAAAATAGAAAAAAGATATGATAGATATAGGTGTATGGTAATAATGATGTGTTATTAAAGTTAGAATTAAAAACTAACGGTGTCATAACGGTGTAAGGGTAGTTTTGTCTAATAACATTGGAATGTACAACATTTAAAGTAAAATGTACACATTTATTTGCATACAAAAAGAGGGACATAAATCAAGGATATAACTTTCATTGAGGCTTATTATGTTTTTAGATTATTATTATTTTTAATAGAATCTTTGTTTCATAAATTTCCTTTTCCCTTCTTTCATTGTTGTGTTAGGTTTAGTGATAAGGATCATAATATTAAATAGTTATTACATGTATTCTTAAAAGCAATGAAAATTTATTTTTATGTTAAGTCATTATAAATAATTTAAAATAAAATTTATTTGTAAAAAGGGTTTAAATATAGAAGATTAAGTTTACATTTTAATGATGTGTCACAATATGATTTACCATTTATTAAATAATCAGAAAATCTGCAAGCACCATTCAAAAGTATAAATTAGATAAATTGTTATTGTGTAATAGTTAACAAATCACAAGAGAGATAACCCGCATTAAGATATATAAGTACACTGACACGATGTATATGTATTTGTTCGATCAAGTCTCTCACAAGCAGCCGTGCGGGAACAACACCTCTCAAAATGAGAGGCTCTTTGTGTAAAGTGAGCACATGTCTATTGGATAAATATGCAAGCACATGTTTATCATTTTTTAGATAATCAGGAAATTGGCAAGCACCACTCAAAAGTGTACATTAGATAAACGGCTATTCTGTAATAGTTAGCAAACCACAAGAGAGATAAACCGCATTAAGATATATAAGTACGCCGACACGATGTATCACATATTTGTTCGATCAAGTCTCACCCGTGAAAATGTGAGAACAACCTCTTAAAATGATGAGCTCTTTGTACGCAGTGAGCACATGTCTAACTTGATCGGTTGAGTCACCATAATTTACTTATCTATAATTACGTGGAGCACGAAGTGTGAGGCCCATAGGGTGGACGATTTCACCTTTTGTCATAAGGTTATTACCGAGTACTAAGGGTGTGTTTGGTTCGCACATAGGAATCGGAATCGGAATGGGTATCAAATACTTGGTAATGGTAATGGGTTTTGGTGGAAGTATTTAACATGTTTGGTAGTAGGGTGGAATGGGAATAGTTACTAATAGTAGTGCTTGAAAATGAATAAGGAATGAAATCCTTATTTTATTTGGGTATGGGTTTTTCAATTGACGGAGTATTCGAAACTCATAATAGTATTCTAAAAACCTATCAACCAAATAACAACTATCACTTTCATACCCATTCCTAGGGGCAAAACCCACCAGCCAAACACACCCTAAGTATTACCCCCCACTAAGGCGCTATGCCTAACTAAGCATGCCATAACATAATTTCCCTTTCCTAACTTCATTTATATATCTCCCGATTCTCCTCCTTGGAGTACTAATCTATGCAAAGCCTAAAATCAAAGTCTATCTTCTCTAGTATAATAATAATTCCTGGTTAAAGAAAAACAGAGCTCCGGTACGGTCCGGCATAATTTCCGATTAGCTAGCGTTGTTAACCTCGATCTGAATAAATATGTCGTCGTCGTCTTCAGAGAGCGGCGGCGGCGGCGGCACTGAAACACCTAAATGGTTGTACGACGTTTTCTTGAGCTTCAGAGGCGAAGACACCCGCAAGGGTTTCGTGGATCACCTCTACGCCACTCTGCACGAGAAAGGGATCCACACCTTCAGAGACGACGACGAACTGAAGAGGGGAAAGTCCATCTCGCCGGAGCTCGACAACGCGGTGAAGGGGTCCAAGTTCGTAGTGGTTATCTTCTCCCCAAATTACGCCAACTCCAGCTGGTGTCTGGATGAGCTTGTGAAAGCGGTGGAGTACGCGGAGAAGCAGCCGGCGAAGACGCTGTTTCCGGTGTTCTACGGCGTCGACCCCTCCGACGTAAGAAAACAGCGAGGAACTTACAAAGAGGCTTTTGACAAACACAAGGAAGCCAAGTTCGAGGAAGAGAAGATCAAGCAGTGGAGACATGCTTTGTTTACAGTGGCAAATACATCTGGCTTTGACGTCAAGAATATGGAGGATGGGTAAGCTTGCTTTAACCATAACTTCAACTCCATCAGTTTCAATAATTGCCACCACTCAACACTCAACACTCTTATTAGTGGTTTTCGATCAATTAAATTTTGAGAAAAATATTTTCAAAGGATTATATAAGATAGAGTATAATATAAATTTAAAAATAGAGTAAAGTTTAGGAAAGAGAAAAAGTTTTGTAAGGTTTAGACATAATTTAAAAAGAAAAAAATAATATGATATTTTCCTCCTGAATTATATGCTTATAATACTTTTTTTTTGTTTTTTTTGAGTTATTCAAGTATATACATTTGACCCCTAAGTTATGTTAAAAATAACGGTTCTTCCCCCTTTTAGATGGACATTTTTACCTTTAAAATAAGTATTTCATTTATTTTTCTTCCCCAACAAATTATTGCTTATATGTATGAATGACTACGGTTCCGTTTGAACCTAACCGTACATTGTAGCAATCGAACCGAAACAGTATGGACAATTCTGCAGGTTACGATTCAAAATCGTGAAAAAATAAAATAAAATAAATTTTAAACTGGGGGTTCAAACCGAAATTGAAACCTTCCTAAAAGGTTCTCGTTCAGATTTATCATTTCCAAGAACCGTGAACTGGAACCGAACTGGCGGTTTAAATTGAAGTTGGAACCTTCTTAAAGGTTCCCGTTACGATTTATCATTTCCCATAACTGTTAACCGAAACGAACCGCAATCATTCTACTTATATGTGGAATTAAAATAAATGTGAAAATGATCAAACAATATTGGTTCGATTGTTACAGTATCTGGTTAGGTTCGAATTGAACCGTACTCATCCCTACATATAAGCAATAATTTGTTGGATAAAAAGCAATAATTTGGGCGAAGAAGTAATAAATTGTTGGAGAAAAAAATAAATAAAATACTTACTTTTAAGGGTAAAAATGTCTATTTAACAATAAAAGGGGGGAAACCGAAACTTTTAACATAACCGAGGGGGCAAATGTGGATACATGAATAACTCAGGGAGAAAAAATGTCATAAGCATATAACTCGGGGTAAAAAGTGTCATTTTTCCAAATTAAAAAAAAAATTGTATGATAATGAAGAAAAAATAATATGTTGAATTTAGTTATAAGTTTTGTAAAGTTTAAATAGGAAGAAAAGTAAATAAATAAAGTTTTGATAGAGAAATAAGACATCTAAATTTGGTAGAAAGAAATTTAGAAATCTTAAGGTTGATGGATAAAATTTAACTATTTATATTTAAGAGAAAAAAAAGTCTATCAAAATCTAAATATAATAGGTCCAATTTATAAACGTTCATAGCTTCTTGAATACCATGCATAGAATTTTTAAAGATGATTTAAATGTATTAAATCTCAGACTTTTAAAAATACATCTGAGAGTGATTTTGGTACTTCTGACTCTATTACAATGTAGTATATATTCCTCAAACCCATGACCTCCCATTTGAGAGAGTCACTTCATGCCACTACCCCACAAGGTCATTGGTAAATTTTAAATATCTAATATATCATTATTATATACAAACATTAAAAAGAAAAAAAAAACATAACAAATAATTAAGAATTTAATAAATTAAATCACTAGTAAATTAATAAATTACATGTCAAAAATTTCCACTTTTGCGATAAAAATATTCAAAATTTAAAACAGTACATATAGAGCCTTAGGGTCTTACTATAGGCCCATCATACGAAGGATTAAATAGAGTTCAAATAGAGAAAAAATAAATAAAGTTATGAGAGAGAGAGAGAGAGAAAGTATTTAGATTTGGTAGACAAAAAGTTTAAAATTTTGAAATTCAAGGATGGATTTTAATTATTTGTTTAGAAGAAAAAGTCTAAAATATCCTAATATAAAATAAGTCTATAAAAGTTTATAATTTTTTTTGTATACCAAGGGACTTCTTCTTCTTTTTTTTTTTTTTTCCAAAAAAATACTACAGAACTTTTAAAGACCCGTTAAAAGTTTAAATTGAAAATTTTCAAACTTTTAAAATTCATAAAGATTTTTAAAAAAATATTAAAGTTAAAAGATTGAATACACCCCTTTAAGATTTACATATCATTATTATGACCCGTTCTTGCTAATTGATTTTATCTTGCATAGTTTATTCATTTATATAAAACATTTATAAACATTTTATATTGATATGATATTTAAATAATTATATAGATTTCTATATTAGATACAAATATGATTATAAATTATATATGAATATGATTATATATTATGTATAAATAATTATAAATTATAATTTAAATATAATTACAATAATAATGTTATTATTACACACATTAATTAATATGATTAATATAATTTTATATAAATATTAAGTAATATGAACTATATGAACTACATATTTAAAAAATCATATAAAGTTTATGGCTCTGTTTGGCAACGCTAAGTTAGGAGCTTATAGCTTATTTTAAGCTACTAATAAGCTATAAGCTCTGTTTGGTAATGTTCCCAAAACAAGCTCCTAGCTTAAAATAAGAGCTTATTTTGGAACGCTACTTTAGGTAGCGTTTCAAAATAAGCTCCTAGCTTCCTAACTTTTTTTCCATCTTTACCCTTATTATTTTAAAGTAATGACATGTTTTAACCTTATGAATTAAAACCCTTTCTCTTCCCCTATCTCAACTTTCACGTCAATCCGATCCCTTCCTTAGTCTTGTTTCCTGCTAAACAATTATGTTGAAACTTTAGCTTATTATTATTATTATTATTATTATTATTATTATTATTATTATTATTATTGTTGTTGTTGTTGTTGTTGTTGTTGTTGCTATTGTTGTTGTTGTTGTTATTATTATTATTATTATTATTATTATTATTATTATAATTATTATTATTATTATTATTATTATTATTATTAATGTTATTTTAAAATTAGCAATATGGCTTCAATCTCAAATTGAACAAGAGCCGTCAACGAAAATTTAAGTCACACCTCTAATATCTCAAATTCAAGTAGTAATACCTCCATCAAAGAAAATTTAAGTCACACCTCTATGGAGATGAATTGAAGGAGATTCGCAACAATATTGCTACTTCATTATGGGATGCTAGATCATGATCATGCTAATAGTTTTATTTTAAAAAGTGTTTACTTTTTTTGGAAGACGAAATGTTAAATTTTAATATGTAAACAAATTAATTTAAATTTTATAAAGATGTCCTTTTTAGTCTTTTTACATTTATCAGCTTATCAAAAAGCTAATTTTACCAAACACTTTCAATCATAACAGCTAGCTTAACAGCTCTTCAATTTTCAGCTCCGAGCTTATAGCTTTTCAACTTTCAGCTCCTTTTCAGCTATCAGCTCCTAGCTTATAGCTTTTCAGCTAGGTTTGCCAAACAAAGCCTATATATAAATTTGTAAATTATATATTATAAACTTTTAAAAGCTTATATAGAGTTAAATTAATAATATTACGACTTTGGTTATACAAATATTAAATATTAAATATTAAATATTAAATATGAATTATATTAGTATTAAAATATATGTTAAATCAATTATATTTCAAACTAAAATATACATATTAATTAAATATTATAAATATCTAATTTTCTTTTAATCAATAACTTACTTTTGTTATGCAATATAATCTATGTAATTATTATTATTATTATTATTATTATTATTATTATTATTATTATTATTATTATTATTATTATTATTATTATTATTATTATTATTATTATTATTACTACTACTACTTAGTTAAAATTTATAATTATTTTATCTTAACATTGTTTTAGATTTTTTTTTTAAAAAAAATTATAAACTATTTAAGTTGAATTTAGAATTTTAGAGGGAAAAGGGTCAAATAGGCCCCATAACTTTACTAAAAAAATCGATTAGGTCCTTAAACTTTCAAAAGTTGCAATTAAATCCATAAACATGTTATTTTGAAGCATTTAAGTCAAAAAACCAGTTGATAACCTATAATTACAATAAGTTACCTAAGGTTACGATTACTTTTCTTACACTTTCCGACAATAATCACTAGCGACCGGCCACTGGACGGTCGCCGGTCGCGTTTGGAGGAGGCGAACAACTGGTCTATCTTTTCCTTCACTCGAGAAGGTGACCAAGCTGGTTGCCTTCTCCGGCGTAGGAGAAGGCCCTCCTTCTCTGGAGAAGGCTATGCCTTCTGATCTCCTTTGCGGGAAAGTGTATGAAAGGTTGTCGGAACCTAGGTAACCTGTAATTATAGTTACCAACCGATTTCTGGGCTTAAATGCTTCAAAATAACATGTTTATGAGTTTAATTATAACTTTTAAAATTTTAAGGGCCTAATTGACTTTTTAAAGTAAAGTTCATGAACCTATTTGACCATTTTCTCAATATTAGGTGATTTCAAAAATAAAAATTGTAATTTGGAAATTTGGGAAGCAAAAATAAATAAAGGTTTAAATCACTAGTTCAAATTGAACCACCGATTTCCGAAACCAAACCATCAAAATAATGTTCCGATTCTGACTATCAGGAACTATTGAATCGTTTGTTTGAAATCGGAACTAAACCGTGGTTAAGCCTACCCACCATCCAAGTACAAACATATTACATATTAGTGATGAAAGTTTGATGAGTTAGTTCGAAACCTCTTTGTAATACTTGATAAAGGTGTTGAAAGTTTTGAACTTGTAATGATCAACCTCAATTACACCAACACTTGCAAGATTTGTGTAGCCCAATTATAAACTACTAGACGGTAGTTATTATAGTTTCTCATTTAACCTTCTAAAACAAAATTAGTTCCTAAATAAATTAATTCCAGCCAACATTCCACGTCTTTCGTAACAATTTCATGTTTAATAGCAGACTATTATTTTTGACTTTAATCATTCTAGATTTTGATCCTTCAGAAACCTTTCTTGGCCATGGGTCATTTTAGGCGGTAAAATCATCCAACAAGCTTGTTTCCTGTTACAACCCAAAGCTTTGTTACTGTTCTATTCTCTCTTAACTCAATAATAACTTTAAATCAACCATAAAGATCATGCCAATTAGTTCCATAAACAGAACAAAATAAGACAAGTTAGCAGTTTCAATTCAAAATTGAAATGATAAAAAACACGGATTGGGGCTTAATCTATATGCAGCTGCAAGCTACTTCATCTTCATGGTTGTTGAAAGTAAATTCTGTTCTTATCCACAGGCATGAATCAAGATGCATTAGAGATATTGCCGTCAAAATCTTGAACAAATTGGGAAGTAGGTTCACGGTAAGTGCGGATACGATTGGAATAGAGCCCCAGGTGGAGAATGTGATGTCGCTGTTAACCACAGGGCCCGAGGACGATGTGCGCATAATCGGAATTTGGGGCATGGGCGGGATTGGAAAATCCACCATTGCCAGAGCTGTGTTTAACCAAATCTGTCAAAGCTTCGAAGGCAGCTGCTATCTCGACGGCGTCCGAGAAATGTCGGCGAAAACAGGGCTAGATTCCCTGCAGGAGAAATTGCTTTCGGAGACTCTGAAAGAAGGGAGGGAGAAGCTCCACACCAGCACCGATTTGCTCATGGCGAGGCTGAGCCACAAGAGAGTCCTGATCGTTCTCGACGATGTAGATAAAGATGAACAGCTGGAGAAATTAGCTCCAGATTACAACCGGTTCGGTAAGGGGAGCAGAATCATCATAACAACGAGGAACAGTCAATTACTCTCCGCTCACGGAATTCATCCAATCTACGATGTTAATCTCTTAGGATCTGAAATGGCGTCGAAGCTCTTCAACAAATTCGCCTTCAAGGACGGCTCTCCAAGCGAAGAATTCAAAGAGGTTTCTCTCCAAGTCGTGAATTACGCGGGCGGACTCCCTCTGGCGATCAAAGTTTTGGGATCATTCCTCCATGGAAGACAGAAAAACGAATGGGAAAGTGAACTTGAACGATTGAAAGGGATCCCGCCTAACGATATCATAGGGAAACTTAAACTCAGCTTCGATGCACTTCACGATCTGGAAAAGGAGATATTCCTCGACATTGCTTGTTTCTACAAGGGGAAGAGGACACAGGATGCTTGGAGAAAGCTGAATAGTTTTGGATTCCAACCTGATATTGGAGTGAAGGTTCTGATTCAAAAATCGCTGTTGTATATATCAGATGAAAAGTTTCAGATGCATGATTTAGTGCAAGAAATGGGTTGGTACATCGTCCGCAAAGATCACCCTAGAGAGCCATGGAAGTTTAGCAGGCTATGGATTCCTGAAGATATTTGTGAAGTATTGAGCAAAGAATTGGTAACCCTAATACTCCTTTCATCAAACGCTTTTATATACTAACAATCAATATGAGCCTTACATCAAGAAAATAATCGGACAGATCATATTAAATTTAAAAAAAAAAAAATCATCTTGACATTTTTGTAATTAATATCAATTTTATTATGTGAACTTTTTTTTTTTAAGGTAAAAAAAAAAAGTTTGCATAATAAAATTGGTATTTATTATGCAAACTTAAACACTTAAATTTGTAATTTTTTTTTTTAAAGTTTACACATTTAGTTGTTACAAAATGCACATATAATTTAAAAGTTCACTGCACTTAGGGTTTGATTTTAGAGTTTATGACTAGAAATGTCAATTTGCCTCATCTCCTCTGGAGATCCCTGATCCCCGCCTCGACGAGGATGAGAAAAGTTTTCTGGGAACGACAACCGGGTCCCGTCCCTTTCCCGAATAATTATTAAAGTTATATATATATATATATTGAACTTAAATTTTTAGTTTTTAAAATTAAAAAGAGTAAATATCTAAAATGGTCCCTCGACTATAGCTAAATTCACAAATTGGTCCTCGACTTTTAATTTTAACCAATTAAGTCCTTAACTTTGTAATTTTAACACGATTTGGTCCTCCATCTATTTGACTGTTTGTTGACCGCGATCTTTGAGGATATATATGTAGTTTCACGTGCAAAGCTCAAGAGAACGCTCTTGGAGGTGACATCGTTGTTTCGGAGGGGGAAGTGCTTCTCCGCTTGTTGCTTGGGGATCACGAGCTGGTTCAGCTTAGAGAACGCTCTTGGAGGTGACAGCGTCGTTTCGGAGGGGGGAAGTGCTTCTCCGCTTGTTGCTTGGGGATCCCGAGCCGGTTCAGCTTGCCTACATCGCTTGGAATCATGACTTTCTCGAAGAGCCACTCTAGGGACTTCGACGATCTATCTATCAAAAGCTATAATCTCTCCGGCATGGGGTGCAGCGCCGGCAGTGAATTCAAATGTAACAGTGCGGTCTAGAAATGCAACCGGAACCTTAAAAAATCGACGATGGACCATGAAATTACATATATATCCTAAAAAAGCGCAGTCAACAAACGGTCAAATAGACAAACGACCAAATTGTGTTAAAATTGCAAAGTTAAGGACTTAATTGGTTGAAATTAAAAGTCGATGACCAATTTGTGAATTTAGCTATAGTCGAGGGACCATTTTGGGTATTTAGTTGACCAATTCCGTTTCTGCCTAATTCCGACGGGAATGAGGACAATTTTCAATTCCCTGTCGGGATGAGGATGGGGTCGGGGTTTCAGGGACGGGGATAGGGAGTATACACATACTCCCCATTCCCGCTCTGCCTCATTGCCATCCCTATTTATGGATGAATTTTTTGTTTAGTTGGTTTAGGGGTTTATTCTTTACTCTAGGTCTAGTACTTACAGATTTTAATTTTAATTTTTTTTATTGATTTTAAAAAATTTATCTAGGTTTAAATATTTAGTTGTTACAAAAAGTGATGTTGACGATAATTACCAAAATGTCATGTGTTTTTATTTTATATATAATATGATCCGTCCGTTTTTAATTACAAATGTAAGGTTGAAATTAGTTTTTAATTTTCTCTTGAGTTGTGTTCTCATGGGATCATAAGCCCCTCTCTCTCTCTCTATATATATATATATATTATTTTATTTATTTTTATTTGTTTGTTTGTTTACTGTTATTTTGTGTTTTCACCTTGGGTAGGGTAAAGAGAAGAGTACAGAGACAATTGAGAGCATAGTTTTAGACTTTCCTCAGAGTACAAAAGTGAAAATTAATGCACGAGCCTTTGCGCGTATGGAAAAACTACGGCAACTGGAGATCCATAATGCAAAGCAGAGTTTAATGAGCAAAGGTCCAAGTTTTCTGCCACTGGAATTACAGTGGCTCAATTGGCACAAGTACCGCTCAGAGTTCCTTCCTGAAAGTTTTCAAGGGGAAAAGCTTGTTGGGTTGGAACTCTGCCGTAGCAGCATTACAAAACTTTGGCAAGAAGATAAGGTACTACTGCTAGCTACTTTTTTTTTTTTTTTTTTGGGTCTTGAGAAGGCAGAGTCATCTTTAAAATCGTACCATACTTAAACAAATCATTATTCAATAGACCATGGTTCAACAATTACGTGGACCATGACCCATGAATAAAAGATACATTTTTAATATACCAAAAATACATTATTTGTGTATGATGATAGATTATTTGAAAGCACTGTTGCAAAAATCGGTCTAGGCGGCCCTAGGCCGTTGCGATTTCCCCCTACGCGGCCGCCTAGGCGCATAACTCGGTGACTAGGCCGAGTTGGCAACTAACTCGGCCGAATTTGGCCAAGTTAACTCGTCCAATTTGACTGAGTTAGCTGAGTTAGCCGACTCAACCTTGCTGATATTTTTTCATTATATATATATATATATGTGTGTGTGTGTGTGTGTGTGTGTGTGTGTGTGTGTGATAAGACATACACCCACACACGTGCACTGTTTTTCTATTTTTAGTTAGCCAAATAGGCTGTCTAAGCGTTAGGCGCTATTCTACCGCCCGACTAACGTCTAGCGCCTACTGCAACCATGTTTGAAAGTAGATTATTTATTTGAATATGAATGTACATTATTTAGTAGTTTGTGTACATTCATGTAGAAGTTCGTAGGTTCTCACCTAAAGGGTGGTTCTCACTTGAAAACTAGTCATTTTGTATATTATCAAATAAAGTACGTACATGGTGCACACAAAAAATTTGCCTATTCAGACTAATTCCCGTTCATATCAGGCCAATTCAATTAAGGGTAAAGTGCCGGTCATATTGCGTTTGTATCTTTAAGTATGTTCTATTATCAGAAAAAGAAGAAAAGGAAAGAGTTTGGCCTTTTGATCTTTACTAACCAATTACCTTATTTGACAGTATCATCTTGATAAGTTGAAGTACCTGAACCTTAGCTACTCAGATAAGCTGGTTTGCACTCCAGACTTCAGCAAAACTCCAAATCTTGAAAGACTTGATCTCAGCAACTGTACTAGTTTGGCAACGGTTCATGAATCCATTGGAGATCTCAAGAAGCTTGTATATTTAAATTTATCTCACTGTATAGAGGTAAAGAGTCTTCCCAGTACTATCTACTTGGAGTCTCTGGAAACACTTCTTCTTTGGGAGTGCACAAAGCTTGAGAATTTCCCAGAAATTGTTGGGTCAATGCCAAAGTTGTCTGAGCTTCACTTGGAAGGGACTGCAATAGAGGAGCTACCATCATCCATCATAAATCTAAGTAATCTGGTCTTGATCAACTTAAGTAACTGCAGTAACCTGAGTAGTCTCACCTACAGCATTTGCGGTTTGAAATGCCTCAAGACTCTTAACCTTCGTCGCTGCTCATCGCTTGAAAAATTGCCAGAAACGCTCGGGCAAGTGGATTCTTTGGAGGAGCTTTTGGTGGATGGAACAGCTATTACTCAACTCCCACCTTCCACTACACTCATGAAAAACTTGAAAGTCCTGTCCTTGGGGAGCCATGTGAAGGCTAAGGTTAAGAAGACGACAAAGGGGAAAAAATCGGACTCACAAACTTGGGGCATCAAGGCACTTTCTATGGCCAATTTACCCATTCCAAAGCTTAGCCTCACTAACAAAAAAGACCCGGAACCACCCATTCGACCTTCTTTAACCGGGCTGTCTTCACTCCGGAAATTGGACCTCAGCTATTACAACAAGTTGGAAGAGATTGCTTCGGATATTAGTTGCTTGTTCACTTTGGAAGAGTTAAATCTGAGTGGAAATGATTTTGAAGATTTCCCTACGACAATATCTAGACTCAATCGACTCAAGATCCTGAAATTAGAGAAGTGCACAAATCTTGTATCTCTGCCTGATCTTCCATTGAATATAGCTTTGATAGATGCAGATGAGTGCCAATCATTGCAAAGTGTGGCAAACCTATCAGCAGAACATGCAAACTTATGGAAGGTGTCACTTTTCGGTTGCTCCAAACTATGCGAAGCAAATAAAAACACTGCTGACTTGTTACTCAACTCTCTACTCCAGGTCTGTTATTGCTTCCTTTGCTTTAATTTTACTTATGTTAATAAATAAAACTCTCTATATATTTCTTACTTCTTCCTTAACTACACACTGCCATATATATACATGCTAAACACAATGTAGAAACCTTCACATCCCTAGTTTACTATCATGGCCCTTCACATCTCTTTGGCTTTGGCCCTTCATATCCCTACTTTATTCACTTCTAACAACTTTGTTGAACTTTGAAAACTTAGTTAGTTGGTTGTTATATAATGTCATCCTATAACTTGAAAACATCCATAATTTCATTTAGAATGAACACCACTGTTCTCGTGCTTCTTGGGTTCTTCAATCTTTTGCTTTTGGGGCAGGGAAATTCTACTAGAAACAGGCGATTCAGCATCCTCATTCCTGGAGGCAAGATTCCAGAGTGGTTTAGTGATCAAAAAATGGGCCGTTCTGTATCGATCCCGTTACCTCCAGATTGGCATGCTAATTTCATTGGATTTGCAATATCAGTTGTGTTTGAACCCATGGCGCAAAACTCAAGAATTGGAATCACATTCAAATTGATCAGCCAAAACCACAAAGAGTATACAACTGATAGTATCTCCTCTACCACTATGACAGGTGAGATTTGTGAGTCTGGTCATGTGTGGATGGGATTTTTATCGTTCCGTCTTTTCCAGCTTCTATTCCCAGACATAGGAGTTGACGATTGGACCAAAATCTTTGGGTGCCTCACTATTGCTGTAAGGAATGAGCCATGGAACAAGCCAAAAAGGTGCGGGATTCGCCTGGTGTACAAGGAAGATATAGTTAAGGAAACAAAAACCTTAAGTACCAAGGACAAGGAGCAATCAGGAAACCTTGCCCTTGTGGTTTACACTGGAAAACCAGGAGGAACCGAAAGAATAAAAGAAGACGAAGAGGATATATCTATTCTTACATCTGGTGTTAATGAATTGGGGTGGGAGGTTGACCCTATTGAGGATGATGTGACACAGTTAGATAATTTAAGAAGACATCTGGCTTTCAAGATTCAGAAGACTATTTCATTTGATTGCTAGCTATCTTTTGGCCCAAGCTAAATAAAGTTGTTTATGCAGCAACTCTATCGGGTATTTGCAGATACTGGTCTGGTGTTTTGCTGCAAATCTGCAATTGGTATTGGACTGCAAGTTTGTTTCAGTTTGATAGTAATATAGTACTGTTGTTGGGTGTGATTTTGTATTGTAGATTCATGGTTGGGTAAAATTGTGTTGTGTCCTTATGCAGCAGCTCAAGTTTGCTTACTTCATGACTTTTATGTTTTGGTATGTAAAAGGTGTGTTAAAGCGTCCTAGATTGGTATCTATATGGTCTTTGTATTTGATGGTTTGTACTGGTATTGTACTGTTGCATAACTTTATATATGAATAATATTGTGTGTACTTTTATTGTAATTTTGTGGCCGTTTTTTTTTTTTTTTTTTAAGTATAATATTCACTTTCAGTAGAAAAAAGTTCCTTTGCTGGGATCATATCATCCTTAGGCATTGGTCCATGATCATCGAACAAGGTAGTAATCTGGCTAGCTTGGCCTTGGACGTTGGTGTAAGGCCATCTCCAACCAAGCACCAAATTACCAAATTTAGAGGAAAAATGGCCTATTAGGGCCTCCAACCAAGTCGCCAAATTACTAAATTTTTGGTGTAGAATGAATAGTGCAGTGCCAAATTTGGTGCTGCACGCACTATTCATCCTACGCCATTTTTGGTGTAGTTTTCTTCTCCTCATTTGGCCTTGTTTTCGTTTAATTTTTTTAATATTTTCTTTTGTATCCTTTTTGTTTTTATCTTTTTAATATATTTCCATATTTTGTTAAATATTTAAACATAAATTGAATATTATAAAAAATAAAATTATATCATTTGAAAGATCTCATAAGATGATTAAAACAAGACTAATATTAAATATAATTAAAAAAATTAAATTATATAAAACATAATTAAAGTTTAATTTATTAAATTACAACTATATGCTTTATTAAAATAATAATAGTATAAATACAAATTTGGTACAGAATTTGATGTTTTGGGTTAGAAATGGTCTAAGGGTGTGTTTGGTTGGTGGGTTTTGCCCATAGGAATGAGTATAAAAGTGATTGTTGTTGTTTGGTTGATAGGTTTTTAGAACACTACTATGGGTTTCGAATACCCCATCAATTGAAAAACTCATACCCAAATACAATAAGGTTTCATTCCCTTATTCATTCTCAAGCACTACTATTAGTAACCATTCTCATTCCACCCTACTACCAAACACGTTAAATATTTTCACCAAAACCGATTACCATTACCAAGTATTTGATACCCATACCGATTCTGATTCCTATGTGCGAACCAAACACACCCTAACTGTAGATATGTGATGAAGATTGGTACTCTGGTAAGCAAGAAAAATGGAAGCTGCCCACGCCACTTCTGCAAGAACAGTGGTGCTATTGCATGTCACATTTTGCAACTGATGGGGATATTGGGTATGGGCTAGAGTTATTGGGCCTAGGGGTATGGGGGGATTTTTGGGCCAGGGCAGGACGCCGCGGGGTGGCTGGGCGCAGGTCTGGCGCCCCCCGCACGAGGACGCGGGGGCGGCGGCCGCCAGCGCCCACGGCCAGGGGCGCGGCTGGACGCGGGGGGTGGGGGGGTCGGCGCCCACGGCCAGGGCGAGTCGCCGGCCCCGGGCGGCGACGCCGCGCCCAGCGCGCGACTGGCGCGGGGGCGTGGCCTACGGCGCCGTGGTGGGTCGCCCGGGTGGCCCGGGGGTGGGGGTGCGTGCGCAGGGTGTGCAGGGTGCGTGTGAGGGGCACGGGAGTTTCGGAGGCATGGTGAAGGTGCGGATTGGCGTACAGAAAAGGAGGGAGTGGCTTCTGAAGCACGTGGGACACATGGAGGCCTAGGAGGGGAGGGGGCAAGCTATAAATAGGGGTCCCGGATTTTTAGCAAGGGCAACTCAGACACGACAGGCACTACGGTCTAGTGGTCTTGATCTCATACTCTCAATCCAGTTACCTGGGTTCGATTCCTACTAGCAGCATAGTTAGCTATAACCCATCATGTGGCCTTGTTCTTTGTATTTGGGCCGCTGGTTTGGGCATGTACCTCGGGCTTTCTACACATTGTTTTGGTCCTAGCGCCCTACCCCTGTTCTGTATCTCTGTACCCGGTTTATGGTGGACCCGGTCCCGATAAAACCATCATTGGCGCCGTCTGTGGGGATCGCTACGATTAGCCCGTGTTTGTAGTCTCTACCATCCTAGCAAGATTCCGAGGTACGTCGAAATGGTCGGCCCGTCAGGAGAGCACCCACCCAATCCCCCACGCAGTGGAGATAGACGAAACACCGGCCACGGTGTGTCGGAGGCGCCCGCCTCGGTTCGCGCCGAAGACGGGAGACAAGTGGGCGGTGAGCGAGCTAACGTTATCCACGCCGGGCAGCCCCCGTTGGGCCCGCTCATGGTGCCACGTGGTCAGGAGTCACGAAGGGGTGGCGTCCGGGTGGAAGGTCTGGATGAAGCCGAAGGTGAAAGCGCATATCGCCCCCCGGGGACGGCGGTTCGGGTCAACCCCCCAGCGGAGTGGCTGGACGCAATGAACACCAAGATCGACGAACTGGTGCGGTGGAAGGAATATGGTGCCAACGCCGTGGTACCCAGGATTTTCCTCACCCCGCCTTTCACCCCCCAATATCATAAACGAACCCCTCCCCCCAACTTTAAAGCCCCCAACATGAGGAGGTATGACGGTACAGGCGACCCCCAGGAGCACGTCTTGACATACCAGGAGGCCATGATGCTCATGGGGTCATCAGACGCCCTGATGTGTCGCGCGTTTTTCTCCACGCTATCGGGAGGGGCGCAACGATGGTTTACGAACTTGAAAGGTGGCTCGTTGAGTTCGTTCCAGGATCTAGCCATCGGGTTCATTACCCACTTCCTGAGAGGGAAGAGGCGCAAGAAGCACTCCACGCACCTCGCTAGCGTCAAACAGGGAGGGGATGAAATCTCACTGAGTTCCTCGCGCGGTGGAGGAAGGAGGAGGCCGAAGTCCAGGATATTGATGACCGGTCTGCGATGGTCATGTTCATTGCAGCCCTCCGTGCCGGGGACCTATACAAGAGCCTTCGCCGCAAGGCCCCCAGGTTGTACGCGGCCCTGATGATGAAGGCAGACCGATATGCCGAAGCTGAGGAGGCCAATCGCATGAAATGTTTAGAGGAATATGGCAGCACCAAGAAGCCGCGGCTTGAGGAACCGCCACGCCCTAAGAAGGGAACTAGTTACTTGCAAGAAGGTTCGGAGGATAGGAGGGTTAGCTTCGGGGGGAGAGGGAGGCCCGCGGGGGGCTCCCGAGTCCCCCCACTACCATGGGCGCCACCTGCGCCTGTGGCGACGCGGGTGACGACGTCTATGCCCCCAGCGGCGCGGGCGACCCAACTGACCGCCCCTTTCACCCCGCTCATTGCCCCTCCTAGCGATATTCTAGCCTAGGCTAAGGAGTGTCAGTTAGTGAAAACATTTGGCTCTAATCCGGTTCCGCCAGGCGCGGACACGACTAGGTATTGCAAATTTCACCACCAACGATTGTCAGGCAAGGAGGAAGGAGATAGAGGTCCTCATACAAGCAGGGAAGTTGACGAATTTCATAGACTGGGAGCGACTGGCTGCGAGAAACGCCAGACGCTCAACGGGCCTTCTGGGGGGACTAAAGAGAAATCGACTGACCCCGGAGAGGACCCGAGATCGGTGGGAACTGGCCCAAATCCTGAGGACAGACAACGGCGAGGCGGATCTACTGTCTAGAATTGCCCAAGGTGTCGAAGACCATCTGAGTTACGTGTCAAAGATAGCCCGGATAATCGACGTCTATAATGGAAAAACACGAGGTTCTAGCTATAATGCCACCCCCAGACGAGTGGATGCAGGAGATGATTCGCTATAAGGAACAGGGTCTCACCCCACAAGACCCCCAAAGAGCACGAAAGATAATGGCTATGGCTCCGTCTTATCGAATGATCGAAGGAAGGTTATTCAAACTATCATTCAGAGGACCCATGCTCCGATGCCTAACAAAGGCAGAAGCCAACAAAGTCATCACAGAAGTCCACGAGGGGGTATGTGCCGCACACCAGGGCGCCCAAACCCTGGCTAGGAAAATAATCTTGCAAGGATACTACTGGCCCCACATTAGATCCGATTGCCAAGACTACGTGAGGAAGTGTCCTACGTGCTAGCAGTTCGCAATTTTACTAGGCAGGCCCGCCTTGTAACACCCCCCCCCCCCAAACAAGCCATAATAAAAGCCTTAACGCATGCAGATATCATAACAAAACACTAGCACAACGGAAGAAAAAGGATAACTGGATAACATAAAATCCAAACGGGGGTGTTATGCCACGCTTATCAACACGATAAACGTTACGGCCAAATCTGCATAGTTTACATCTATCCAAAAACTCATAAGTCTAAAAACCAAATCGGCTCACAGGCCGTACAACAAGGGAAAGGTACTACACTATCGGGCACTAGACATCGCGCTCGACTAGACATCACCTGTAAGAACACAAAGATAAACATGGGACGACGCCCGGTCAGCGAATAATGCTGGTAACCCACCAATACATGTGAAATAACATACATAAGGTATAAGCTGTAAAACCATTTTCGAAAAGGAATACATATATATAAGTTCAAAACCAAGAGTCAAAGCCAACATAAGACTCAACACTCTCACAAGCAACACGGGAACACATCCCAAGACCACAAGAACAACACGACTCACCAAAGAGTCAAGGCATGACCTATCATCACTCAATAGATCAAAACCCGACAAGTACAACGCGAAAGAATAAGACCCACACAACCGGAAACACATGCCAAGGCCACACATGCCTTTGTGACTACACACGTCACAAGAGAAGAACACACAACACCGGCTACAAAAGCCCTCGTGACATCACTCATCACGAGTTGATATGCCTGCCTTATGCCCTGTTCCAACCTTATGGCTACCCCCAACCTTGTTTCTTCTTTCCAACCATTACCTCCAGGACCCCTGTACTTCTTAGTCCAACCTTTTCCCTCCTGGGACCGTCGTCCCCCACCAACAAACCACCAATTTCATAGTACACAAGGTACCGTTCACACACACGGCGACACACGCCTTCCCAAGAAAATACGTGAACCTGACACACAAGTCATAACTCCATAATCACGTCACGGCCACCACGAGGACCGCTGCAATACCTTGGTGACTAGTGTCCCATACCACTAATCGTGCAATCCAGGTAAAGCCACACACGCATCACACCTCAACAGGAATCAATCAACGGATCACAACGAAGGTATGAAACACACTCAATCAAGGAATGGGTCACAACCCAACAACAACAACGATGAATAACACAAGTTATCATCAACAAATCGGAAGGTACAAACAACACACACGCTAGCATTTAGACACCGAACTAGCATGCTTATCAACGGGGAAACCAAAGATAGTTCCGAGGAACACACAAGACACTTCACGGTCCAACGAAACACAATGTTGAACACTTAGCACGATTCAAGACACCAAAGTCCTACATGGATACCTACCATATAGTTCAAGACATATGAAACATCAAGAAGACACTCAAATAGTTCCACAAAAGAACATCGGGAAGTCAAAAGACCAATTACCGAGTCAAAAGAATCAAGGGGAACAAATCCCATCACAACACCACTTATGTACCCGTGGGTGGACCCACGGGTAGTGCCCCACCCGTGGTTCCGCCCGCGGGAACACATTCCCACAAGGCTCGTACCCGCGGGTAGGGCGACGGGTAGTGCCCCTCCCGCCGTTCTGCCCGCGGGTACATGTCCTGTACCACAATTCACCACTTCGCGGATTTTCAACTCCAAACTCACAAGTCCAAAACATGCCAAATCTCACCAAATGCAACAAAATGACTTGAATCATAGGAAAGGCCAAGCAATGGCACACAAGAACCCTAAACACAAGCTCTAGATATGCATTTTCACAAGATCATGCATCAACACTCACATTTCATAGCAAAGCACAAGTAGAATCCAAGAAATCACATATAGGTAAGCAAAATAGGTTTTGTAGAGCATGGGTTACCTCTTGTAGACTAAAAGACTTCACTTTACACTTCAACAAGCTCCGCACAAGGCTTACTTTCCAAACCCACTTCAAGAACAAACCAAAAGATCATAAAGATCCTACTTTTAAGAAAAAGACATCTAAGATGGAACCAAAAACACAAGATGGACTTAGATCTTACCGTCCTAGATGCCCAAATAGGTGAAAGGTTGAATCTTGGAAGCAAATCTTGAAGTCTTGGCAAGGTCTAAACTTAGCTTGGAGGAAAAGCTACTCACCTTTCTAGAGAGAAGGTAGAGCTAATGTTTTAGAAAGTGTAAGGGGTGAAATGAAGATGTCTTCTAGGTTAGGTTACAATACTAACACTTGGTGAAAGGTCAAGAATGCCCTTACTAACATTTATAAAGTGTAAGGAACAAGGGAACTCTCTTCAAAGCTCAAGGTACAACATGACTTTGAAGTTGAATAGTCAAATACTAGTACTCAAGTATTAAAAATCGGGATTTTAGGAATTAATTCCTCAATTGAAATAGGATTAATTACTCAATTAATCCATGGATTGAATGTGGATTTTTGGGGTGTCACACGCCTCCTACTACACCCTAGTCACCTCAGCCATCCCATTCGCCCGGTGGGGCGTCGACTTGGCGGGACCCTTTCCTGAGGGGGGTGGGAGGCTTGAAGTTCCTAATCGTAGCCATAGACTATTTCACTAAATGGGTGGAAGCGGAGCCCCTCGCCTCCATCACATGGATCTAGTGCCGGAAATTCGTGTGGAAGAATATCTTCACGAGATTTGGGTTACCCCAGCAAATCGTATCCGACAACGGCAAGCAGTTCGACAACCAGGACTTTGCTCATGTCTGCGCCTATTACGGGGTGGAGCATATCAAGGTGGCAGTGGCGTACCCCCAGCCAATGGTCAGGTGGAGAACGACAACCGTACCATCCTGGACGGAATTAAGAAGAGAGTCGAAGCGACAGGGTCTACTTGGTACGAGGAGCTTCCGTCCATACTATGGGCTTACAGAATGACCCCCTGGAAGGCAACGGGGGAAACCCCTTTCGCCCTCACATACGGGTGTGAAGCCAGAACACCAGTGGAAATAATAACTCCCGAGGGCAGGAGCATGCGATTCCAACCAGGCCAGAATGATGAGGACCTGCGGATTGAATTAAATTTCCTACAGGAGAGGAGGGATAAAGCCGATCGAACCATTGTCGCCTATCAATAAGCGATAAAACGTTACAATAACGCGAGGACACGTCCCCGCAATTTCTACGTTGGTGACCTAGTCCAACGACAACGAGAGGCCAGTAAACCACTCCAGGGAGGCAAGCTGGCCAAAAATTGGGAGGGGTCACACAAAGTGGCAGAATCGGTGCACAAAAACACTTGCAAACTCAAAACGATGCAAGGCACGACCGTGGACCGCGTATGGAATGCCCACCACCTACGAAGGTTCTTTCAGTAGATAGAGTATGTAACACCCCTAATTTTTAAAACATTTAAAGCTTATGAAATCAAGGCAAATCTATTATTAATCATCTAAACAGGGCATAAACTAATCATAAGAATCGGGGTGTTATGCCACACCTAGGTTTGAGAACCTAGATGCACAGGCTACAACTAACTAATCTAAGCATAATCCAGAATTAATATTCAAATACAATTCAAGGCACACAGGCCATAGCAACTAGGACTAGAACTAACTAATGCTAAATTAGCGGGTCCGTCTAGCGCAATCTGAAGCTACTGATCAGTACTTGAAAAACATGCGGTGTAACAACCGTCAGCGAATGATGCTGGTAACCCACTCCCACGCGTTAAGTACAATATAGGTAGATATAAGAAATCATTTTGAAACTGGAATACATATATACTTACGAGACTCTAATTTAAATCCAAGATCAAGACTCAAGACACTACAACCGACTCGACATTATAGAACAATCATAAAGACTAGCATGCGTCCTAATAACACGTTACAAGGCATAATAGACAGATAAGCATATAAATAGCAAATAGAGACAACAAAGGAATTCAAGGCAATCAAGTAGCAGGTAAACATCAATAATATATCATAAAATTCTTCTTATTATATAGTTCTTCACCCACATCAACATTCTCAAAATTATTATTTTTATCCATAGTATGCTAAGACTTATATACTAATTACTTATTCTTCAAAAAAAAATGCTAATTACTTTATATATATTATTAATAAACATTAACAAAAAAAAAAACTATTTCATTAGAAAGTCATAACAATATTGAACAATAAAATTTATAATAAAAGAATAGATCAAATAAAATATTTAAAAATATAATTACAAGTTCCATAAAATAAAAAAAATAAAAATCTAATATTAATAATATATATATATATATATATATATATATATATATATATATATATATATATATATATATATATATATATATAATAGTACTTTGCGTGATAGATGCCTAGCAATATATCGAGTATATATATATATATATATATATATATATATATATATATATATATATATATATATATATATATATATATATATATATATATACTCGATATATTGCTAGGCATCTATCACGCAAAGTACTATTATTTGCAATAGCAATTTGAGACTGCAAACAACAACAAGGTGCGACTGTTTGCAACCCCAAATTGTTGTTGCGAATAGTAGTTTGCTATTCGTAGTAACCTGTTGTTATATATATATATATTACGAATATAAACATAATTAAAAAGAATAAAAATCAAAATATATAAGTATTTATATGAATATTATGAAACGTATACTAAATTTTGACAATGAAAATTTTGCTTTGTTCATGTATTTAGGGAGAATTAGAGAAAGTTAGGGATAAAAAATTCATAGAAAAAATAAAAATCAATATAAACAAGCAATAATGAAGTAAAAATAATAATATTTCAAATTTTTAGATGAAGATTGTAAAGTTTAGGAGAGAGAAAAATTAGTAGAGTTTAGATATGAGGAAAATATAGGATAATGAAGAAAAAAATAATTTTTTTGAATTTAGATAGGTTTATAAAGTTTAAATAGGGAAAAAAAATTGAATTTAAATAGAGAGAAAAAACATTCAAAGTTGTTAGAAAGACAATTTTGAAATCTTGGGATTGATGGTTGGATTTCAAGTATTTATATTTGAGAAGGAAAAGTCTACAAAAGTCTTAAAATTAAAAAGTCTACAAAAGTTCATAACTTTTTGAATACCACATAACTATTAAAGACTCTTTAAAAGTCTTAATCGAATACCACACGACTTTTAAAGACTCTTTAAAAATTTTGATGGAATACCGCCTGACTTTTAAAGACTCTCTAAAAGTTTGAATTGAATACCTCCAAACTTTTAAAATTCATAAAAGTCTTTAAAACTCTATAAAAGTCATGATTGATATACACCCCTCTTAGTAATGATTTTTTAGGAGGCTCAAATAGCAGGCACAAATAATTCACATTGAACAGGTTGATCTTATATAGTTTTTTTAGTTTAGGAAATACCTTTCTCTAAACTGCAGGAACTCTGGGGTTTGTTGATTAAATAGAAGTCGTGTAACATCATATGAGGAACAAATTTTGATCTCACCACCTACATAAATGAAATATATTAATATGTTAATTAGATTTTTAAAAAAAAAAAAAAAAAAAAAAAAAAAGCTTCAACAGTTATAGAGTTTTTAACTTACTTCTCAAATAGACTCTAACTGTACAGAACTGTATTAAAACCAACCGTGGCTCTTCAATAGCAGAATTGTAGTACGTTTCAACTTTGTTTACGTGGTCATCCCATATTGTACAACTCAATTGAATACCACTAAAATTTGTAATAGAGATTAGTTTTCAGTGAAATTAATTTAGGAATAAAACGAAGAAATAAAAAAATATATACGTACTCAGAGTCCTCTATGACAAAGTCAATGAGTACTGTAATCTTAGAAAATAAAATATAAATAAAAGATAAGAATGTAGCATTACCAAATAATTGCTTTTCATCCACGGATTCCTTTGCTTTGAGTGTCTTGAAATCCATCAACATGTACATGTGCATTGGAAAATTTGTACCCTTGAACTCTTTGATGACAGTTTGGTAGTTAAACTTTATCACGAATTTGTGCGGACTAATTTTGAAAGAGTAGAAATTTGTGATGACAACAAAGTTTTTAACACCATAAACACTACCTTCTGTAAATGTCATACGGAATTTTTCAACAATTTCTTTAGCTATGTGGGCATGCAAGAATGTGCCCTGCATTATACAAAAGAAATTTGAAATAATGTGCACTTCGTTTTTGCGGGAATGTAATAAATATATTTCTGTCCAGATTTTGGCGTGTAATTGTAAAAGAAATTACCTGTTGGTCATGGAAGATAACTTCCTTCGATTTCAGTATGGAAGATGATCTCCTCTGTGGGATGTCATACGCCCTGACAACTCGCAATCGCAGTGCGTTTCGGGTATTCATTGGTGAAATATCTGTAGCAAGAACGTACATTGTAATCTGCGTTTAGAATTAATTTGTAGATAAGAGTGTTTGATTCGAAGATGGCAACTGGTGTAACTTGATAGTGTTTGTAATGCAGAGCATGTGAAATATATATATATATATATATATATATATATATATATATATATATATATATATATATATATATATATATATATATATATATATATATATATATATATATATAGCTGTTTAGATACACGGCCTGGCCTTTCGTTGGAAAACAAAAGGGAAAACAAAAGGTGGCCTAATTAATAGCTAAGCATAATTATTTCCATAAATATTTTATGGGAAAATGAAGAGACCAACCGGTTTAAAATTAGGATTTGATTTTGATTGGTCTAAAATTATTCGGTGAGAAAAAATTAAACGAAACAATTTTTTTTTTTTGAAATCCCTGGTAACTGATGAGTTTTACACGCTATCTAACGCAAAAGGCATTAAATAATCAGCTGAATCACAAAGGCTAGACCGGTGCTCGACCAGTGCTCATTACGCACAAGGAACCCCCGAACCACAAAGGCTAGACCGGTGCTCGACCAGTACTCATTACGCACAAGGAACCCCCCCTCACTTTAAGAGGTTGCTCCCACACTGCCACTGGTGAGACTTGATCCCCGGTCATTCTTTCAAAGTTTCACCTCTATGACCAGTTGAGTTGCCCATGCGGGTTTTTATTATTATTATTATTATTATTATTATTATTATTATTATTATTATTATTATTATTATTATGATGATTATGATGATTATGATGATGATGATTATTATTATTATTATTATTATTATTATTATTATTATTATTATTATTATTATTATTATTATTATTATTATTATTATTATTATTATTATTATTATTATTATTATTATTATTATTATTATTATTATGATTATTATGATTATGATGATTATGATGATGATGATGATGATTATTATTATTATTATTATTATTATTATTGTTATTATTGTTATTATTATTATTATTATTATTATTATTATTATTATTATTATTATTATTATTATTATTATTATTATTATTATTATTATTATTATCATCATCATCATCATCATCATGTAACTCTATAATAAAGCAAGAAGTTTTTGGCAATCTGTTTTCCCGCCCATTTGATACTACGCCGTTTTGGTAGACTAATATTTTGCGATATATCATTTATTTTTATTTTGCGCGTGTAATGTGATTACACATTGGGAATACGCCTAGCCGTTTTGAAAGGCAACTATTCGTATTCAAGTATCATACAATCCTTGGTTCCCAAGGAGTTCATTTAATGTAGAACTCTTGGTAGTGTAAACAAAATGATTAATATCAACGCATAAGGAAGGCCTCCGGCCTAAATGTTCTGAGATGCATGCAGTAAAATAACAAGAAAAAAATATATATATTACATAGAATATGCAAAGTTTAATTCTGCATATACACATTGAATGAGATGTTCGATTTCCAATACAGTGGTTGCTGGTCATCTCTTGGTTTATTTGAATATTCAATCTGTATAAATAGCCGGCTTCTTCATGCCAAAAACCCTTCCCAAATTCAATTCACTTTACTACCATTTCGAATCAGTGTTGGTTGAACAAAATGCCTTCCATGTTCATTGCTGTCAAAAACATCAAGCCTAAACACCAGCTCAGGGCAATTAGGGTGAGAGCAGTACGGGTATACGAAGTGCCTGAGAAAAGGGGAGAGGGCCAGGCCAGTAAGAGTATGGAAGTATTGTTCCATGATGAAGAGGTAATGTTTTTTAGTTTCAAAAAATCATATTCATGCTATCTACTAATCTAATGGTCTTTCGATGTGTATAAATTTGTTTTTTTTTATTGGCAGGGAGACTACATTCATGCCAGCATTATGAAAAAAGACATTGTAAAATATAGAGAAATATTACAAAGAAGGGAAAGTTTTTGAAATCAAAAACTTCATGGCTTCTACAAATTACTATGTCTACAAGATTACAGAACATGACTTCCTGATCAAATTCAACTATAGAACACAAGTGAAGGAGATACATTCTAATGGCTTTCCTTTCAAAATGTTTCGCTTAAAGAGTTTCATTGCTTTGAAAGATCCTGCCGATGTTAATGACAAGGAACTAATTGGTACTAACTTTACTTTTCTTATGTTTGTTACTATCTTACTAAACTTAACTGCTAATATCTTCCTAACATGTTTCTGTATTTTTTTCTATTTTTTTGGTAAATTGGCAGATGTGATTGGAAGGGTCATTAAGATCTATAATCCTGTGGACAAGATTATAGGTGCAAAGGCAACCAAACTGATTGACTTTCAAATTGAAGACAATGCGTAAGTTTTTAAAAATGAACTTTGATTCAATTAGAAACTGATGATGTGATTTTTTAATGTATTACTTCTTCTTTTTTTTTCTGTTTGGAATCCAGTGACAACACCCTGACATGTACACTTTGGAATGAACATGTATCTTCCCTTATGCCTTATTACAATAGTGATTCGAAAGAACCACTGATTGTAGTCATTCAGTGTTGTCGGGCTAAAGTTGTTAGTGGTAAGTTTCTCTATACTTTTCTGTCTAATATCTATTAATCAATCCAGCTTTTAGACTAATATATGTGTATATTTTTTCTTTTTGCAGGTGAGGTTAGAATAACCAGTTCATATGATGCTACGAAGCTTTGGTTCAATGAGGATTTTGAGGAATTCCAAGAGTTTAAATCAAAGTAAGTTCATCTTTTCTATTTGTCCTATTTGTTAGATTCATCTGTAATAATGTATGCTCTATTATGTATTACAGATTTTAGAAAAACAAAATTGTTCTTTTAAATGCTGTCTACTGTGTTCTAGAAAAAAAAAATAGATATTATCTAAAATTCTATATATACTGTAATCTACATTTGTGACTTTAGTAGCATGTTGTACACTGTAATTTTTTTCCAACTTTCACAAACTACTAATCTAAAAATTTGATAGCTATTTTCAGCAAAGGAAATAAGGCTAATTGGTTGTTTAAGCACATATGTTTTTTGCTTTTAGTCAACTACAAGTATGTGCATTCAGATAGTATAAAAATTTCTAATATTTATGAAGGTTGAAAGCTGAAAATACTCCAATGAGAAGTCTTAGTACTGGCACCCTACATTCAAACTCTACAGGCATTAGTGACTTTAGAAATGCTTCTGTTATTGTCACTAACTGCCATGATCTTAAGAAGGTTAAAGAGGTAATCAACACACTCTGCTAGCTCTTCTTACTTTTATTATATGTCACTGATTTGGTTAATTGCTATATCTGCTTATAAAATGATGTGTATACTATAGGATGGGGAATACTATGTGGTTGCTGAGATTTTGGGGTTAGATTTTGAGGATGGGTGGTACTATTTATCATGCCTGACACCGAGATGTAATAAGAAACTAAAAGAACAGGAAGGATCACTGATTTGTACTAAGTGTCCCAAGCCTTGTATGATGGGTACAGTTAGATATAAAGTTGTTGTAATTGCCCCTGACAAAAGTAGAGATGCTCCACTATTGCTTTGGGATAGAGAAGTGGCAGAACTTGTGGGTATCCCTGCTTCGATTTTGTATGCAAAATACAAGGAGGTAAATTTTTCTTTTTGGCTATACAAAATTTATTCTATACTGTTTAATGCAGTTGGTAATTTAGTATTTTACCACCTACCTAAACAGGTTGATGTTGAAGTGCCACCTGAGTTGGATGCTATGTTGGAATGAAGATGTTGTTTAAGATCAATTTTAAACTGGCTCTAAAGAGGAGTCCCAATTACCCATTCAATGTTGTGAGGGTGGTCAGGGAAGAACACTTGCTGAAAACCTATAGTGACAGGTTTGTGGAGCATCAAGACCAGGACTTAATGTCTAGGATGATTGATGGGGAAACTAACACTGATGCAATTTCTGAAGTAAGAATTTCAAACCAACAGTCTTAAAAATGTTTTTTTTTTTATTATGAGGGTGACTAATTTGGTTTACTCTTTTTGTTAATAACATGAAGACTCTATTGGAGTGGAGGTTAATAGTCCTGCATCTGTCCAGCCCACACAAAAGGAAGGAGATGACAGTGCTGACAACTCTGGAGCTATCAAAAGGTCACTTTTGGATGAGTTTTCATCATCCAAAAGTAGGAAGAAGTTGAAGGAATCAGAGATCAAAAAGGAAAAAATGTGGTACTGCAAATGGTTGTAATACATTTTACTTGCACTTCGATGTTCAATTATTTACGAAAATGTCACCGCGCTTTTTTAAAAAATCAGTGTTTTTCATCCATTAGATCTTGACACGTGGACGAACATAATCTATTCCTATTTCGCGCCTGGGCGAAGCATTCGCACCTGAGTGCGATTTTATATATATATATATATATATATATATATATATATATATATATATATATATATATATATATATATATATATATATATATATATTTTAATATGTATTGTAATACTAAGCAATGTAGTCTAATTGTACCCATAAATATGTACATAAATATTAAAACTTAGTTCTAGATGTTTTTTTTTTTTTTTTAATTTATACAATTTTGCTTAAATGTTATTTGCTTAATGTGTGTTCTATGTTCCACCAAATAATCTTTTTTATAATGTTAGCATTATATATAAAGATTATAAATTTATGTTGTACAAGAGTGAAAGCAATTATTTTATGTGTATTTAATTGGTATCACTATTAATTATGATATATCATTTATAATTATAATGTAATTCATGGTCCACACAACTTTGCGTGGAATGGTACACCAAATAATTTGTCTTCAGGTGATTGACTTTTTAATATCAATTTCTAATTTCTGCTTTACAATAGTTAAATTTCTTATATTATGTGTAATTAATTGATTAGATTTGTATTAATGATATATACTTTTTAAAGTTCTAATGTTATTTAGTGTCCACAAAATTGTGTGGACCATTGTCTACCAAATAATTGGTCCACTAAAATGTAATCCTTATTTATAGCAATTACAATTTGATGTTCTAGGCTAGCATAAGTAATAATTTTAATGTAATTTATTTTGTTATTATAATGTTCTTCATAGTCAACAAATTGAAAAGGTCCATGTCACACCAACTACTTTCTTTTATAATGTTACCCTATTTTTGAGCAATTACAAATTAATGTTGTACCATTGTCAAATTAATTATGTTATGTGTACTTAATTTATACGATTGTTAATTATTTGAATTTATTTTAATTTTAATGTTATATTGTATAGCACAGAAAATTATTACTGCAATTCATCATCAAGGAATAATGCTGCTCAAGGTACAGAGCAACCTACGTCAACTAATCCTACACGAATTCCTATTGGAAGGTGTTTGTCTCAAAATATCACACCATTGAGTAACATCACTAACGGTAAATCCCCTAAGATGTATTCATGTACATTCATTGCGAATTTAGTTATCCTTATAATTTTAATTCTTAAAAAATGTTTGTCAAATGAAATTGCGATGTACCAATTTATTTTATCATGTTAGCCTTATTTATAGCAATTACAAATATATGTTGCACAATTTATAAGGTTGATAGTTATGATATATCATTTTTAATTATAATCTTATTCATGTGCCAAACAACTTTTTGGTCCATGCTCCCGTGCATAAAATTGGTCTTATAGTGTTTGCCTTACTAATAGCAATTACAAATTTATGTTGTACATTACTAAAATTAATTACGTTATGTTTTCTTCATTTATACGATTTTTACGTATGTTATTTTATTTGTTATTTTAATGTTCTTTATAGTCAACACATAGCTTAGGTCCATGGTCCACCAAGTAATTTTTTTTATAATGTTAAACTTATCTATAGCAATTACAAAATTGTGTTGTACCGTAGTCAAGTTGTTTAGTTTAGGTGTACTTAATTGATAATATTGTTATTTATGTTATCTTTTCTTATTTATAATGTTATATTGTATATCACAGAAAATTCTTACTCAAAATCATCATCAACAAATACTGTTGTTCAAACTACAGGCCAACCGTCGGGAAGTTATCGTACACAATTTTCTATTGGAGGGTGTTTCACTCAGAATATCACACCACTTAGTAACATCACTAACGGTAAATCCCCTAAAATGTAGTGATCTACATTCATTGTGCATTTAAATATCGTTATACTTTAAATTCGTCTAATATTATGTATGTGTACAGTAGGTTCGTCCAAGACACAAATACGCTCAAGCAATTGCCAGCGATTTATTTTTGGAGAGTTCCAAAAACCCATATCAACCATAACAAATTCTTGCGTGACTGGTAACTTCCTATACTCATATGTTATATAATTTTAAGAAATGATAAAGCCTAATATAATTTTTGTTTTTATTAATGTTTTCAATATAGGTTGTATCTCACAAGATAAATTAGCAATTCGTAAACCATTACATAAGCCTGCAATTGAAGAAGACCATGTAACAAAAAGAGACTTGCTATCAGCCTTTGAAGAGGAATCTAACCCTTTACTGATCGAAGCACCAAATCATGGCATAGCAGGTAATAATAGTAGCTGCTTCTTTTTCAAACAACTATAAGCAAAGTAAAATTGAAAACCTTCAACTATTAACATTGATTTATAAATGTAATTCTAATTTCAGATGTTGAATATCGATTAGCGATGTAAGGCAGAACTCGGATATTGGGACATCCACTGGTCAACAACATGGTATGTATCAAAGTTTTATATATATCTTAATAAAATATAAATTGATATATAATTTTTTATATATCGGGTTGCAGATCAGTACTGCGATTTTGGTGATGCAGCCAATAAATGCGTCCACTGTGGGGCGTTGTTTTGGTTTGAAGAAAGGAAGAAGAATTTGTCCACTAAAGCTTCGCCACTGTTTTCGTTGTGCTGCAACAATGGGAAGATCAAGTTGCCGGAGAATAAATTGCCACCAAAAGGTATATTTGATCTCTTTTTCGGCAATGACGAATTATCAAAAGAATTTTTACACAACACCAGGACCTACAACAACATGTTCTGCTTCACATCCATGGGCGGAAAAATTGACAAGACCGTGAACAAGGGAGGCGCACCTCCAGTTTTTCGATTAAGTGGACAAAACTATCACCTAATGGGCAGTCTACTTCAAGAAGAAGGCAAAGAACCTCATTTTGCCCAGTTATACATATACGACACGGCAAATGAAAAGAACAACCGTATAAATGCTGTGAGGTAAACAAGTTAGCGTAATTACACATAACATACTATTTGTAATCTAAATAATTATCAATGCAAAGTTTTTGTTGTTGTAGGGGTAGTGGTGACCAAGATGTCATTCATGTAGAAATAGTGAATGTCATTCAGAAAGACCTCGATGAAAATAATGTTTTGGTTAAGTCTTTTCGAATGGCTATGTCTGAGCTGGATATTAACCCATGCGCCGAAGTCAAAATAAAGTTGTTGGGAAAATGAACTAAAGTTGCAAGGACATAATCTGCCGCAAGTGTCAGAAGTAGCAGCTTTAATAGTGGGAGATCTGGATACCAGTATTGGTGAGCGTGATATTATTGTTCAAGGTAAGGGTGGTCACCTACAGTGGATCAATGAATTAAATCCTTCATACCTACCACTGCAATACCCTCTTTTGTTTCCATATGGCGAAGACGATTATCGGTAAGACATTGCATTCGCGAACGTAGTCGGCAAACGTTCTGCAGGTGGTAGACAGAGGATTAGTCCCAGGGAGTTTTTTTGCTATCGCATCCAGTCTAGAGAGTCAGCTCCGAGTACCATTCTATTTGCAAAGCGGTTGTTCCAACAGTTTGTTGTAGATGGATACACAATGGTTGAGTCTGGAAGACTAATTTATATCAGGACACACCAAAAAAGCCTAAGGTGTGAGAGTTACAGTGGATTGACTGATGCTTTAACAAGGGGTGAAGTCAACCCCGCAGCCCAAGGTCGAAGAATAATACTACCTTCAAGTTTTACTGGTGGTGCTCGATACATGATACAAAACTACCAAGATGCAATGGCAATATGTAGATGGATTGGATACCCAGATTTATTTATAACCTTTACATGCAATCCAAAGTGGCCTGAGGTGTAACGCTTTTTAAAAGATCGAAGGTTGAAAGCAGAAGACTGGCCGGACATAATTTGCCGCTTATTCAAGATGAAGTTGGATGCCTTGATAGCTGATTGTCGAAAGAATAAACTTTTTGGCCCTGTGGCGGGAGGTAATATTTGTTTTTTTTTTACATCAAGTTTGTTACAATTTTATTTAATTACGTAACCTTATGATGTTTATGTCTATGATGTTGCAGTCATATATACGATTGAGTTCCAAAAGCGAGGTCTTCCGCATGCTCATATATTGATTTTTTTGGAGAAAAGTAAAGAAGTTAGTCAAGTTGTTACTCTAGACAAGATAATTTGCGCAGAGATTCCAGATGAAAAGAAAGATGCAGAGTATTACCAAGCGGTAGAGGAATTTATGATGCATGGTCCATGTGGAAAAGCGAGGACCAATTCTCCATGTATGGTAAATGCGCGATGCTCTAAACATTTTCCTAAGAGATTTGTTGAGAGTTCTACATTTGATGACGATGGTTACCCGGTATATAGAATGAGAGACAATGACAGTATAGTTACAAAGAACGGGATCGCGTTGGACAATAGGTATGCGGTACCGCACAATAGACATTTATTGCTTAAGTATAAGGCTCATATAAATGTCGAGTGGTGCAACCAGTCACGCTCAATCAAGTACCTGTTCAAGTATGTTAACAAGGGTTATGATCGGGTAACAACCGAATTTTACAAAACAAGCAATGATGACGAGAATGGGAAAGCAATAGATGAGATTAATATGTACTATGACTGTAGGTACATATCCCCATGTGAAGCGGTTTGGCGTCTGTTTGGTTTTGATATACAGCTTAGGGCTCCTTCAGTGGAAAGGTTAAGCTTTCACCTTCCTAATCAACAGAGTGTGATATTTGCAGATGATGATGCTGTTGAGTACATTGTTAATAGACCCACTATAGCACAGAGCATGTTTTTGGAATGGTTTGAGGCAAATAAAACATACCCCGATGCAAGAGAACTTACTTATGTTGAGATGCCAACACGATTCGTTTGGAAGAAAGACCTTAGAAAATGGCAGCCACGGAAAAAGGGTTCTCAATCGGACGTATATTCTATGTCCCGCCAGCTACTGGAGAAATTTTCTATTTGAGGTGTTTGCTGAATTAAATCCGTGGCCCTAAAAGTTATGAAGATATTAGGACTGTAAATGGGGTCCACTATGACTCATTCCGAGATGCGTGTTATGCAAGAGGTTTAGTTGATGATGATAACGAATATGTTGATGCAATAGATGAAGCCAGTAATTGGGCGTCAGCAGATCAACTGAGGAGATTGTTTGTGACATTGCTAATGAGCAGTTGCATGGGTAAACCGGAAATAGTTTGGTATGTTGTGTGGCAACATTTATCAGATGATGCACAATTCAACGTCCGTAAACAACTGCAGAATAGAGGTAATCATACATTATACAAATTATTTTATTAATACTGATAACACAATATTAATTCAAGTTTAACGTAGGTGTCTTATAACACCAAATTGTTATCTAAACTTATGCAGATTTTGTGTTGACCGATTCGCACAAGATGAACTTTGCCTTAGTAGAGATTGAGAAGCTATTATCTACTCATGGTAAGAGTTTGAAGGACTATCCAGAAATGCCTACGGAAAATTTTGGGGCCTTAAACGTTATTGCAAATAGGTTTATTCAAGAAGAATTAGCATACGAATGTGGCGAACAGGAGAAAGAGAATCAGGAATTGGTAAGGCAATTAACAGAAGAACAAAAGGTCATATACAATGAAGTTTTAACTGATATTGATCGCCAAGAGGGGGGGGGGGGGTTATTCTTCGTTTATGGTTATGTAGGGACCGGTAAAACTTTTTTGTGGCGAGCACTGTCTTCCGCATTAAGGTCTAAGAGTGAAATAGTGTTAAATGTTGCATCTAGCGGCATAGCTTCGCTTTTATTACTTGGTGGGAGGTCTGCACATTCTCGGTTTGCTATACCGATATCTGTTAATGAAGATTCCACATGCAATATAAGTCACGGCAGTCAACTGGCAGAGCTCCTTGTGCAAACCAAGTTGATAATATGGGATGAAGCTCCAATGATGCACAAATTCTGTTTTGAAGCCCTGGACCGAACTATGCGGGATCTGTTGCGCTTCATAAATCCAAGGAGTTATGATATGACATTTGGTGGTAAAAAAGTTGTTTTTGGTGGCGATTTCAGGCAAATTTTACCAGTAATTCCAAAGGGTACCAGACAGGATATAGTTCGAGCAAGCATTAGCTCATCATATCTCTGGAAATTCTGTAAAGTTTTTAGGCTGACTAAGAATCTACGATTGAGAAGTGTTCAATCAGAAAACGAGGGTAAGGAGATCGAGGAATTTGCAAAATGGATAGCTAATATAGGTGACGGAACAATTGGTAGTCAACGTGATGGTGAGTCCGAGATTACTGTTCCAGAACATTTGTTGTTAAAGTGCGAGGATGACCCTATTGCTACAATTGTTGATAGCACATTCCCTAATTTTAGACTGGGAATTGGCGATTTGTCATATCTTAATGATAGTGCAATTTTAGCTCCAACATTGGATGTGGTAGATGTCGTTAACCAATATATGAATGATCATAATCCGGCTGAGGGTAAGACATACTTGAGTTGTGATTCTGTGTGTAAGTCAGATTCAAATGTTAACATGTTAGCGGATTTGCACACTCCGGAATTCTTGAATGGCCTCAGATGTTCTGGAGTACCAAATCATGCTTTGACTTTGAAAGTTGGGTCACCTGTTATGCTCTTGCGAAATATTGATCACACACTAGGATTATGCAACGGTACAAGGTTGATTGTTACAAGGTTAGCTGACCACGTGTTGGAAGGCAAGATCATGTGCGGTACAAATGCAGGAATCAGAGTATTAATTCCTAGGATGTCACTTACACCGTCAGATCCAAGATTGCCTTTCAAATTTCAACGTAAGCAATTCCCTTTGATGCTATCCTATGCCATGACAATCAATAAAAGTCAAGGACAAACACTTGCTAAAGTGGGGTTGTTGTTGAAAAAACCTGTCTTTAACCATGGACAATTGTACGTAGCTGTTTCAAGAGTTAGTAGCCCCAGGGGTTTGAAAATTTTGATTTGCGAAGAAAATGTACCATGTCTTAGTACGACTAAAAATGTTGTGTACGACGAAATCTTCAATAATGTATAATAACATTCCACAGTTTATTATTTAAAATTTAGTATTTTTTAAAATTCTATGTGTCTTATTCTTATTATATTATACGTAATATTCTATGTACTATATAGGTAGCCATGCATCACATTGGTTCAACAATGAAGTCTTCAACAATGTCTAATAAAATTACTAAATTCATCAATGTGTAATAAAATTACAAGTTTTTCATTTCAAATTTATTCAGCTTCCAATAACTATATTCTATACTGTATATATATCATACTATATATATAGTTGTGCATCGCACGGGTGCAACTACTAATTATTATAATAATAATAAAAGGTGGTCAAATATGATACACTAGATTGTCCCTACCTAATTAGAGAACCAATAAAATTGGGAAGCAAAGCCCACATAAATTCCCCAACTACCAAAGAAAAGAAATCAATGCCTAGCTGTAAGGTGTCCACAAGACAGGGACTCGCAAATTATAGTGCGGATCATCGTTAATATTGTAATTAGGATCACAAATAAATATTTAATTTTAATATACTGAATATTTATTTTAAGTAATATATCAACAAATAAATATTCAGTATAAAAAAATAAAGGTTCAATGTATTAAAAAATAAACCTTCACTATACTTAACAAAAGAATTTTGTATCGATGGTTAACTTTGTAAATTGATTGACATAGACCCATATGGATTCCCCAACTACCAAAGAGAAGAAATAAATGCCTAATTAAGTAAATGTCTCCATAAAAATTTTGGTCAAAAAGTTGATTTAGTTAATTAAATTTTCAAACCAAATTAATTGTTGGATATTTATATAGTAAATGATTAAATATATTTATTTAATCGTGTCTATCGGACATAAATAATATTTTAGGATTGTGGAGTTGAAAATATTACTCAATATTTATGTTTAATTGATCAAGAATGTTGATAAATGTACTTGAAAAGATTTTCGGAAGGAATCGGTATCTTCCAGAAGTACTTAGGAATGTGTACCAGAAGGAATTGAAGCGGCTTCTTTCGGAAGAAGTGATATCATCCGGAACGGGTGATATCAGTGGCGGATCCAAGAATTTTCTCTAGTGGGGGCGACACATTAAAATAAAAGGAGATAGTTTGAAAAAAAAAATGAAACACTTAAGAAGTATAACTATAAATATTGTTAGATATGAACGAAAAATAAAACACACCAAAACTTTATAAAAATATTCATAACAAAATATGAAACATAATTAACTTGATAAAATAATTCGAATAAAAAACACATTATAAATCACACATCTTATTAATAATAATAAAAAAAATTTATATAATAGACTCATTATTAATATTTTATAATATTAATAGTGAAAAAAAAAAAGCTGTGTTGAAAGTTGAAATATTTTGCACTTAATAAGTGTGAAAGAGAGAACTTAATAACAACGAAAGAGAGCCAAGCATGTGTTGAAGGATTCAAACCCATGTCCTTTCTCAAGATAAAATACATCCTTTGCCGATTGATCTAGCATATCTCTTGTTAACCATTCTCTATTTTTCTATACTTATAATAAATCATGTACTATATATACATATATACATACAAGGATTATATATGGGGAGGGGGCGGGGTGAGTGGGGGAAACTGCCCCCATATTGAGTCCGCCCATGGGTGATATCATCTGAAAAGAAGCAATTTCTTCCGGAAGAGAGTGATATCTTCCGGAAGGGAGCGATATCTTTGAAAAGTTTTGGGAAATTTTCCAAGTAATAGAACATTGTAATATGTTCTCAGAAGTTAGAAATATTGTATTTATTAATATAATAAATTCTTGATCAGTTACAAAATAATTTAAATATTGAATTTAAATTATAGTAATCATTATGAGAAGAGCAAATACCAATTTTAGTCTCACGAGTATTAGCAAAATGACAGTTTTGGTCTACATGTTTAATTCCTACCAATTTTCATCCAAGACTATTGTTTAAGTACCAATTTTAATCCACGACTATTATTTTAGTACAAAAATTCATCACGTCGGTCACCCATCTATTTAAAACATCCAGAAATTTAAAATTTTTAAGGGCATTTTTGACTTTTTCAACTTAAGATTCCAATCTGAGCATAAATAAATAAATTTAAGCCCTAAAATCGACCTCAATTCACAATTCTCCTTTTCATCCTATCTTAATTTGATCATCAAAATTTGTAAAAATTTAATATTGTTAACTAAATTAAAAACAGTTATAAAATAATTAGCCTAGTTTTCACCAATCAAAATTTGCACACCCATATATATATACACATACACCGACTGGACTCTCAAACCTTTATAATGTACTCATGGAGGCATCATATGAATGATATATCAATATATCATACCAACATAGACACGCAAACCTTATCATCTCTTAAAGTCTCCACTACAGCCAATCATGACGGACGGTATTATCTCCAGTGTTGTGGATCAGCTGTTCATCATCATCAAGGACCAAATCCGGGAGCTAAGAACAGTGTTGGGTGTGGAGAAGGAGATCAAAAACCTCTCATCAAAGCTAAAGAAAATCAGGGAGGTGTTGGGTGATGCCGAGAGGAGAAGCTTCAAGGAAAAGGGCGTCAAGCTGTGGGTGGAAGAGATCCAAGACTTTTGCTACGAAGTGGAAGATGTTCTGGACGAGTGGAACACCAGAAGTCGCAGACAACAGATGGAGAGGTCTTTCCTGCCAGCAGCTTCTTCTTCCTGTTTCCATTTCAAAAGGTTTGTTATGCATCGAGACATTGCCAAGAAAATAAAGAAACTTGATTCCAGACTTGATCAGGTTATGAAAGACAAAGATCTGTACAATTTTGTTGCTGTAACTCACAATTCTGACGTTCAAGAATCGAAGCGAGTAGCCACTACTACTACTTCATTTGTGGATGCATCAGAGATTCAAGGTCGGGATATTGATGCCAGTAATGTAATTAGAGAGTTGGTGAAGGATGACGAGGGAGAAGAAGCAATCAGAAATGGAAATGGTCCCCTTGTTATTTCCATAGTGGGCGCGGGAGGGATTGGAAAAACTACACTTGCTCAACTAGTGTATGGGGATCAACAGATAAAGACTCATTTTCATGAAAGGGTGTGGGTTTGTGTTTCACACCCTTTTGACCAGATCAAGATTGCAAAAGCCATTGTTGAGTCAACCACTAAAAGCTCCGAAAATCTTTCTGATCGACTGCAAGTGTTACTGGAAAAAATCCAAAGCACTTTGTCACAGAAAAGGTTCCTACTTGTGTTGGATGATGTGTGGACAGAGCAATATTCAAAGTGGGAGCCATTGAAGAACTCTCTTAAGGTTGGACTCCCCGGGAGTAGAATCTTGGTGACCTCAAGAAGTGAGAGGGTTGCAAGAATGATGGCAAGTGTGTATCTGCATCGGGTGAAGCTCATATCCGACTTTGATGCTTGGATGTTGCTTAGCAGGATATCATTTTCCGGGAGAAGCGGGGAGGCTTATTCTGAGAAACTGAAAGATATTGGTCAGAAAATTGCTCGAAGGTGCCGAGGATTGCCACTTGCTGTTAAGGTCATGGGAAGCCTGCTACGTTTAAAAGACACTGAAGAGGAATGGCAAAATGTTTTATCTAAGCTGGATATTAAATTTTGGAATTTGGAGGAAGTGGAAACAGATCTCTTTCCTCATTTGTATCTAAGCTATGATGATTTAACTTCAGAGATGAAGCGATGTTTCTCATATTGTGCTGTGTTTCCCAAGGATTATGAAATAGAGGTAGATAAGCTCATCAGAATTTGGATGGCACAAGGTTATCTCACAACAACAAATGGCAGTAGTGATCGTATGGAACAAAAAGGCCGGGAGGTTTTTGGAAATTTAGCAATGCGTTCTTTGTTCCAAGATTTGGAGAAAGATGACAGGAATTCCAACATCATATCTTGCAAAATGCATGACATAGTGTATGATTTTGCCGAGTTTTGTACCAGAAATGAATGTTACAGTATTGGCAGTCGACATGAAGATAAGGTGAAAATTGAAAAATTACGTCATCTGTCATGGCAGAAAACCGGAAGGCTTATGGATCCGGCTTCCATTTGTGATGTCATTGGAAAACTTTGCAGCTTTTTTGCTGAACACCTCTCTCCAGAACAACTTACACATGATTTGTTCAATCATTTGAAATCTGTGAGAGTATTAGGATTGCGTGGCTGTAAACTGCAGAAACTCCCAAAGGAAGTAGGAAATTTGCATCACCTAAGGTACATTGATTTAAGTTATAGCAAAGTAGAGAAGTTACCTGATGCAATTTGCTTTTTGGATAATTTGCAAACTCTAGATCTTGAAGGATGTGAATGTCTTTCCAAATTATCCGAAGGGATTGGAAATTTGTCTCACCTAAGGTACATTGATTTAAGTAAGAGCAATATAGATGAATTACCTGATACAATTTGCTCTTTGGATAACTTGCAAACTCTAAATCTAGGAGGATGTAAGCGTATTTCTAGACTACCTCAAGGGATTGGAAAATTGCGTCGCCTAAAGTACATTGATTTAAGTAAGTGCAATATAAATGAGTTACCTGATACAATTTGCAATTTGGATGACTTACAAACCCTAAATCTTAGAGCATGTAAGCGTTTTTCTAGATTACCTGAAGGGATTGGAAATTTGCGTCATCTAAGATTCATTGATTTAAATTGGAGCAAAGTAGAGGAATTACCTAATACAATTTGCTCTTTGGATAATTTGGAAATTCTAAATCTTGGAGGATGTCAACATCTTTCTAGACTACCTGAAGGGATTGGAAATTTGCGTCATCTAAGATACATTGATGTAAGTTGGAGCAAAGTAGAAGAGTTACCTAATGCAATTTGCTTTTTGGATAACTTGCAAATTCTAAATCTTACAGGATGTCAGTGTCTTTCTAAACTACCTGAAGGGATTGAAAATTTGCGGAATTTAAGGTATATTAACTTAAGTAGGAGTAATGTGGAGGAGTTATGTGATTCAATTTACTCTTTGAATAATTTGCAAATACTACACTAGCTGAAGGATTGGCAAATTGGTAAACAAGAGACACCTTAACATCAGATTGTGCATGTTGGGGGATCGCAAAGCTAATTAAGCTTTGTACTTTGACTGTTTGAGTGACTTTGTGGTGGTGCCTGTACTGCCCTGATGCAAACTTCCACCGTATGATTGTTTCCTGTATTAGGATTTCTTATATCTCTTCAATCTATGTACACATTCATAAACATATGGTTTCTTCATCACTTATGCACTTGAATTCACTGATTTGTCTCTCTTCTACTTTGCATGGATGGATCTGGTTTATTAGTAATTTTTTTTTCAAAAATGGTTCGAAAGTGAAGTGAAGGAGAAGAAATTGAAGGGGAAGAAAATGTTTAAAAGAAGGTGCCTACTGTTTGTAGAATTATTTTGTACTAATAATATTATACCTTATGTATAAAATAAGAATATTAGGCAATTATGTTAATAAATAATTAATATTTTGATACATTAATTTTGGTTAGGAAATAATTAGGTTAGAAATAATTAATAAAAATATTGTGCAATATCAATGTCATGAAAATGAGTTTTTGGGATCCAATTTCCCATCTTGATTGGGATCTCTCATCTAGAAAACATCCCTCTTCACCGCTTTTCCTCCACTTGGGCCGCCCTCCCTCGTCAACTCCTCCGCCTCTCTCCTCATCACCAACAATAAGGCCGCCGCCGCCACCTGCCCCTTCACGTTCTTCGTCGCAACCGTATAAGTTCTCTTGAAGAATTCTATATTGATAAGCATAATTTGTATATATACGGATCGGTGAAGACCTCGGCGTTCTCACGGTGGTTCACGACGGCTTGCTGCTACAACATTTAATTATTACCATAAAGTAATATTGTAATATGATTTAGACAATTATATAGTGTCAACTACTATATAATCATGCATATTACATATCAATTTATAAAGTTGTAATATGATTTCTTACTGTGCAGTGGAAGAAGGGAATTAGAGAGTCACCAGCACGAGAAGAGGAGGGAGGCAGTGCAAAATGAAGAATTACAATTTTTTTAGTCACAAATCCATTGTCAAATCCATTGTATTTATAGGTAGAGAATGTGAGAATTATAAATTAGTAATATCAATCAATTAGGGATCTTTATAATTTTTAGTCAATTAATAATATTCGTTTCCTTTTTTAATTTGCCTAATTGTCGTTTCCTTTTCCATTAGGATCATTTTATATTTTCAGTCAATTAATAATATTAGTTTCTTTTTCGAATTTACCTGTTGGTTTTACGGCCTAGAGGTAGCCGTTCGGCGGACCAACACTATCGTAAAATATTAGGGTTTCGGCGAGAACAAAAGAAATATTGCCGAAAATGGCAGCATCACGTGCTTTTTTTGCGTAGTCAGAAAATTCGATCCTTTACATGGTGACCCCATGGGGGTATTTATACAAAAAGGAATAAGCTTCCTACAAGGAAAGTAGGGTAAAGGCGGAACCGAATCTTCTAGGGGATCCGCCGTAATCACTGCTGGCCATATAAGGAAAGGAATCTCCGCAGAATTCGCCGCTCACCGTTTCTGGGCGCGCACTCGGTCGGGGGCGCACTGGCCGCCTGATGAGGTAGCCCGGTTAGGGAGGCTGTGACACTCAAGCAAAGACACATCGACCGCTAAGCCTGGTCGCCCATCCAAGTCCTCAGAGGGAAACCCGAGCGATGACACGCCGCCTACTGAGCATGGTCGCCCAACCAAGGCCCGAAGGGGACCTGGTCAGAGATGCGCCGGCTATAGAGTCTGGTTGCTTTTCCTAAGCCAGCCAACTTTCGTCCGGGTACGCGCTCACCTGCTGGTCTGGTCTCCAGAGTGTTCCAGCGGGGATAGTGGACGTAGCCCATTTCTTTGAATTTGCCAAGTGTTATGCCCTGCTCGGACTAGACTGCCCTTCCATTTTTACTAGACCGGGCGCTCGGGTAGAAATAACGTACGAATAAGCGTCACGGGGACGAATATTGTATTAATTGGATGTATAATGCTATTACAGAGGTTCAGGACGTGTAACAACAAGACAACTATAGTAAGAAGGTAAAAGATGCTTGAATAGGACACCGGGGAGTGTTTTTATACTCCTGGTTGCTACTAGCCCGGGGTACGCGGGAGGAGCCGCAACTACCGACGCGGGACTCGCTCCACGCGAGGACCCGGCCCCTTGGGCAAGCACGGAGCTCGGCCAAGGGGCCAGTCATGGACTCGGCCGAGCCCATGGGGCCAAGCCCATGAGGCCGAGTCCATGGAGGCCGCATCGACATTGAGCCGGTCCCATGCTGGGCCGACCCCGGGGTGTTCGCCACGCGTCGTGGGTAACCCGTTTGATACCGGGTCTGACCCGCTCCTTATTGCCTTGCTCTGAACCCGCTCCGCGATTATTCCATCAAGATAAATGTCCGTGAGCGACGCTCTTAGCACTGAAACTACCGTCATTCGTCTTCCACAGAGGGCTAAAAAATCAGGACAATAGTACCATTACACGTTTTTATTTCTTTTCTTTTTGATATATAGGTTTACTTCATTCCTAAATCATATTTCAACTCAATGATTTAGTGGCAAATTTTTTTTTTCACGATAATACCTTTAAATTTAACACCAATTTAATAGAAATCTTAACTGATGACTATTTGTGATAAAAAATGAAAGTCAAGGTATGTTTTTTGGTCGAATTGAAAATTGGGGACTAAAAGGAGTACTACCTCAATAATCAGATGACCATTTGTGGTATTAGCTCCTTTCTTAATGTGACCATCCCATACATTGTATAATGAGTGCACTAATTGTCATGCGACAAAGTCGACAATTGTTGTTGTGTCACAAATACCCTTATGTTTCATGGAAATGTGAATCGTCATAAAAGAGCATTTATTAATTGATCTTGTTGGTAACAATTACCATTCTCTCTCACTGTCTCTCTCTTGGCCGTCTCTCATCTCTGCCTCACAACTTCTCAAGTCTCAGCCCTCTTTGGCAAATTATTATGTGGACCATAAATATCAGGTACATTTTTAATAGGGTGAATCAACGATTTGGTCCCTCACTTATTCGCGACTTGTCAATGTTGCCCCTGAATCACGTATTCATCGATTTAGTCCCCGAAAATAATTATTTTTCGTCAAATCAGTCCCTATGGCCGTATTCCGTCAAGTCTCAGGCGAGAGCTCCGATTTGCCCCTGGCATTTTGGTCTTTTCACGCTTTCTTCTTCATTAACTCTGACCAAACTCGCCGGAGAAGCTCAAGCTCGCCGGAGGGAGCTCCATCTCTTCCGCCGACGTCAGCTGCACCTCCGATGGCTTGCCTAATTAACACTTAGGGGGCGTTTGGTTCACGGAATCTTGGATTACCCCAGGTAATAGGATTACCTCCTGGAAGGTAATGTGAGATTTTGGAAATGTAAGATTACCTTGTGTGTTTGGTTTGGATGGTGTAATATAATATTACCTTGTTTGGTTCAGGGTTATATTTTAGGTTATATGAATCAATTTACAATAATGCCCTCAATAATATATATATATATATATATATATATATATATATATATATATATATATATATATATATATATATATATATATTATGTGTGTGTATTTATTTATTTATATGTATGAATGTATATCAAAATTTAAATATTAAAAAAAAAAACTAAATATATAAATATACACATATGTATATTTGATTATATAAACATATATTAATTTCATTATTATTATTATTATTATTATTATTATTATTATTATTATTATTATTATTAGTTAACAAGGGCAAAGTTGGAATAATTCAAGGTAATCTAAGATTACCTAAAAAAATAGGGGTAATCACATTACCTTGAAACATTACCGCCACATCAGCTTTCAGGTAATATAACATTACCTGGTAATCTCATAACTTGAACCAAACAAGGTAATATAACATTACCAGACTCAAATGACCTAGGTAATCCAAGATTCCGTGAACCAAACGCCCCCTTATGGTGTTATGAATCAAATCCAATGGTAAACAAGGAGAATTCTTCCATTCCTTATCATGCAATTTGAGAATCTCAGCAAACAACCCTTTTCTGCCGTATCTCTCCATCTTAGCTCTCTCTCTCGTTCCTCTCCTCCGACGGCGAGCGCCGGCGATCCCCCGGCAAATCGCGGCGACAGGCGGCGGCTAGCTCCGTCTCTCTTCTCTCTCGGTAAAAGCTGAGCAACAACCAAACAAATCCCTATCTACCTCTCGTCTCTCCCTTCTTCTCTCGGCTAACTCACGTACGGCTTCAACAACATCCAACGGCGAGACAAGGTCCATGGACCTACATCTCCCCTCCCTCTCTCTGGTGGAATCACGAAGAGGCGGAAGCAGCAGATCGGAGCAGCGACCTCCGCCCCTCTTTCTTTTCCAGCGAAGCAAATAGATCGGCGGCGGCGTGGCAAGCTTAGCTTCGTTTTTCCGGCGACCCTTGCTCAAGAGATGGCGGCGGCGACCTCCCCTTTTCCCGGCGAGGCAGAGATGGCAGTGGTGGGTCCCTGGCAGTTGATCCCTCCCGGCGAAGCAGCAAACCGGCACCACGACTGGATGACTCGCCGGAGAGTGACGTTTGGGGTCAACAACTCATCATCGGAGGTGAAGCTGACGTCGGCGACGATGGAATGAAGAAGAAGGCGTGAAAAGACCAAAATGCCCAGGGCAAATCCGAGCTCTCGCTTGAGACTTGACGGAATACGGCCATAGGGACTGATTTGACGAAAAACAATTATTTTCGGGGACTAAATCGATGAATACGTGATTCAGGGACAACATTGACAAGTCGCGAATAAGTGAGGGACCAAATCGTTGATTCACCATTTTTAATATATTAAAAGTACATTATTTTTGTACTGAAAATATATTATTTTTGTACTGAAGGTACATTATATAAAATAATATACCTTTGTATATTATAAATGTACTTTCAAAAAACTTCCTTACTTACATAAATAATATACTTTTTTTTGAAGACCTCATAAATAATATACTTTTAGTATATTAAAAATGTACTTTTTATTTATGTTCCAAGCAATTTATCTACGGCCTCGTTGCGCTGTTTATCTACGGAATGCCAAGTTGCCGATTGCCGAGATGCCGAGTGCGGACTCTGCCTTAGTGTCTCTCTTCGTCTCTCACTCTCAAGTCTCTGTCGTCCCTGCCTCTCTGGTCTCGCTGCGCTGTTCATAAACAATGTAAGTCTATCGTGGATTTTTGTCGGACTATTAGCATTTTTACTTATTAGCGCCTTCATACCGTGTTCATAGACAGCCGTGTGGAATATTTTAATGATTACAGTACAAAGAACATTAGCATTTGTGCAGATTATGTCTAAACTCAAGAAATTAGACTTCCATTTTAATGACTACATTCTTTGTTAATCATATTTCATACTGTGTTAAACTGATTTTTGTTTATGTAAACTTAATTTCCGTAAACTAATTAAAGTATTAAACTTGTTAAAAAAAAAGGAATTAAAGTATTAAACTGCTAGATTATAAACCCAAAAATTGGGATGAAATCCCCATCCCCGAATTGCATAAACTTTTTTACTTTAATATTATTATTAAAAATTGTATACATTTAACTTGGGAATTGACTAGAGACGGGGTTCCCCATCCCTTAATAGAAGCATGTGCTCCATTTCAACTAAAAGCAACCAAAAGCATAAGCTGATAGTTGAACTTCACATTTATGTTTATATAATACATGCTCAACACTCTTAAATTTCCCTGGGGGTAGGGATGGGGATGGTGAATATGCTCCTCCCCTTTTGTCTTGCCCCATTGCCATTCTTGATGTGTAGCATTCTGCTTACCATTTGCTGGCTTCAACATATGAGTTTAACTGAGATTGACTGCTGAATTTTTGCTTCCCAAATTAAGTGTTTTTTTTCCCTGTAATTCTTAGTTATTTGTCAATGAATTTCAGTTTCCTGTAAAGATTTATCCTTTTCTGTGCTTAAATGTTTATTGTGCAGAAATTGGGGTTTCTTTTTTCTTCTTCCCCTGATTTTTTCTTTGTTAATCATCCACATTACCTCATGCAGGATTGAAGACCTGGTTCTAATAATATAAGTGACTCTAAACACTGATTTAATTTAAGGACATGATTAAACTCGAAGGGGTGGAAGTAAATTGCTGTGCTTCAATCACAGTTTCCTTGTGGAATTAAGGTATTTAATTCTTTTGTTTTGGATTTTATGTGCTCTTAGCTTTTCTTACTGTTTAATTTTTGGCTACTGATGTTAATATTTTTAGAATTATAGTGAATGTATCATAACAAATGTCATAAAAATTGTTTTACCTTATAGTACAAAACTTGTATTCGATTGGTGGTTAAATGTTCATGTCTTAAAGAATTTTTTAAAAGCATTAATTGTGTATGAATATGTTTTCATCTTTTGTAATATTATCATATAATCTCATTGTTTGAAACCACAGGTAGGGGAGTGAAGGTGGTGCTCATTTCTCAGCTATCAATGGCTCAGACCAGAACCTCCTCGCACTTCCAACTCTTATCCTCCCTTTCTAAAACCTCGTGTAAACTCTCCAAATTCAGAGATTACACTTCCTTCTTTTATGTTCGTGCTCTATGCTCTTGCTCCAGTCATCACCAGGCAAACGGGACAATTGAGTTGTCAAACTATAAAGAGACTTTTGCCAAGCGCATGGCCATGGCTGGCCTCAAACCTCATCATCGTATTGGTCAGTCTCCGAGCCTTTGAAAAACGACCAGCATTTGCCATTCAAACAATTGAAATCAAAAGTATTTTGTTTAAAAAAAGGATCCAAAGTGATTTTAGTTACGGAGTATTTCTTTCTATTTAATGGGTCAATTATTCTTACTGCTTTAGCCATTTTCATTTTTACTGAAGAAATAGAATTTTAAATTCTGTTCGTTTTCATTTTTTAAAAAGCATTGGGTGTTTCTGGTGGTCCCGACAGCATGGCCTTGTGTGTATTAGCTGCGTCATGGAAAACAAGCCATGGTATTGGTCTTATTGCTGATAAGAGAAGTGAGTCCATTGATGGACTTTTGGCTATTGTTGTTGACCATGGATTACGCTCTGAGAGTAAAGCTGAGGCCAATCTTGTTCAGCGTCGAGTTACTGATATGGGTACAACACGATTCCTTTGTTGGCTGATTTTTGCTTTTGGATATTTCTTGAGTTTATTGAATAGATATCTAATGTGGCCTTTGTGTAGGAATTAAATGTGAGATTGCTCACTGTGAATGGCCTGAAGGTAGACCAAAACAGGGCCACTTGCAAGAAGCAGCTCGTAATAAAAGGTGATACCACCTTTAGCTTGGGGCTCTTTATTTTTATATGGTATCCTATGCTATATTTATGATAATAACACATACTTTGAATTTACCCTCTCCCTCCCTTCCCCTGCTCTATACAGATATGAAATTTTGCAAAGTGTTTGCATCCAACATCACATGAGCGTGATATTAATTGCACATCATGCAGATGACCAGGTTTGTGCCATTCACATTTTCATTTCCATCAGGGACGGAGCCAGAAATTCGGTTGAGGGGGGGCGAAAAAGTACAGACAAATTCAGAAATTTTTTTTCAGTAAAGGCGAAACATTAAAACAAAAGAGATAATTTAAAAGAAATAAATAAATTACCTAAGAAATATACTTGTAAATATTGTTGGATATGGGCGAAAAATAAAACACATCTGAAACTTTATAAAAATATTCATAACAAAATATGAAACATAATTAATCTTTACTATTACTAATATGTGCTCTGCCAACTAATCTAACTCATTTCTTATTGACATTTAATAGTTTTTTTTATACTAATATTAAAACCTGTACTATATATATACATATATGCATACAAAGATTATATATGGGGTGGGGGTGGGGTGAGGGGGGCGGCTGCCCTCCCCCCCCCGCCCGCCCCCCCCCCCCTGCCCCCCCTTTGGCTCCGTCCATGTTTCCATGGATAATTGCATGTTTGCTTTTTCAATTGCAAGTGGTTGAGCTGTCAACTAGTCTAATATTAGAATACTGCATAAAATCTGTAAAATAAAGTCCTAAACTGTTTAATTTCATAGGCTTATTATTAGCTTAGTGATTTCCCTACATACAGGCAGAGTTGTTCATTCTGAGATTATCTCGGAATAGTGGTGTGCTTGGGCTTGCTGGCATGGCGTTTGTATCAGAATTGTTCTATAAACAACCATCTTCCAATCTGGAACCTTCCAGACACCATAGATCTGTATTGGTTAGACCGCTCTTGGAATTCTCAAAGGAAGATATGTACAAGGTTGGTTCAGAACAAAAGGTTATTATCAATTGTTTCTTTCACATTATTTATAAATTCATTGCCTTTTAGTATTACAGATATGTCAAGCGGCCCACCAAGAATGGGTGGAGGATCCAACTAATCAAAGCCAATTATTTGCTCGTAATAGAATTCGAATGTCATTGACCAACTTGTCATCATGTGAGCTGTTCTACTTGAACTAGATTTATATAAACTTCTTACTATCCATTCTAGTTTTTGTGCCTTAAGTCTTTTCAACCTAAAGAAAAATGTTCTGGACTTCTGGGTGGATGCTATATTTGAATGCTTTTCATGATTCTTGCATCTATATCAAGATCTTACATCAATATCTTTACATAATGTAAGCAAGATTATTTAGTACAAGGCACAGAGGCTGAGGTTTTAAACATATGCATTCTTAATGTGCTAGCATTTCTGTTTATTTTGCAGCTGCCTTCAAAGCCGAGGTACAAGATCTTATAACAACCTGTCGAAGAACAAGGTTGCATGTTGACAGAATTTGTTCCAACCTAATTCATCATGCCGTGATCATCACACCTGTAAGTTTTTGTACCAATCTGCTATGCGTTTTTTAATTGATAGTACGATTGTCTCATGTTGTATGTTTCAGTTTTGGTTGATTAGTTCTTCTGAAATTACTGTCTTTTATGGTTTCATTATTAGCCAAGAAAGTAAATGAAAATTTTTGTGAAAATATAAAAACATTACTCCATAATTATTGAGAGTGAATTTAGTTTGACCTTACCACTAAGAAGCAATGGGATGACGAAAAATATAGGGATTGAAGAAAGTTCAATTGCTTGCACTTTCATGGGAAAAAAAAAAAAAATGCTTGTGAAACAATTTAGATGCACTTTCACTTTTTATTGTCTTTTTGTTTTATACTTTTCCCTAATGGATGCAGCTAGGGTATGCAGTGGTTGATCTAGGACTTCTGAACCCCTCAAAAGTCAAGGACATAATCCTTTCAAAGTTCATTTCCTTAATTTTGCAGGTATCCCCATTTTAGTGCTTATTTAACATTTTTATTCAATACCGAATTTCTTTATACAGCCGAGTGTATTATATCTTTCATTCTTGATCCATCAGTTTGTTTCCCAAAGACAAAGACCTATCCGAGGGAGCGCTTTAAAGTTGCTACTTGACTATATTCGTACTTTCCCATGCAAGGTGTGTATTTTAAAGTGAACTTTTTGCTTCTGATGCCAATTGCTCAACTGGGCTATAAATGCGCATGAGCCAAACCATATTAAAAGACTGAATCTAATCAATTAGCTAGTTTAATCCATGGTCTTATAAACCTATATATTCTCTTATATTTTCAATGTGGGACTCTTAACAAAAATGAAATACACATGAGATATTTCTGTATGATAAAGTTTTCCACTTTTTGTACATTATACTAGTCAATAACCATTAGATATACTCCTTCTGTCCCATTTTATCTGTCATACTTATTATTCATTGGTCAAACCAACTCTTTCTTCTTTGCTTATTTCTATTAGCATTTTCTTATAGTTTTTAAATTTAATTTTTGTGTAATAGTACTTTTAATGTAGTTTCTTAATATATAAATTTTACATACTAATTCTAAACTTAATATTATGAAAAATTAAATTGTAAATAACACCAGTCAAGCCTCGTTAACCACACCCGACCCATAAAATGGGACGGAGGGGAGGAAGTTCACTAATCGATCAATTGTAGCGCACTCTTGCAGACCTGTCTTACAGCAGCTGGTTGTTACCTAAGTCCGGCACCTGGTTCCAAAGGCACCAAAATGTTGGTCTGCTGCTCTCCCAATGCCGATCTCCCTTTGAAGACGGAATTACTGGATACATCTGTCAATGAAGTGCAGAACTGCTATTCAAGTGATATAGAGCAAATAATAACAGAAGCAAAATTATATGCAGATCAATTTTCTCGGGATGAATTGGGTGTGCGATATTTAGATTTAAGATCTTCAGATTCTGTTCTAATTGAAGCCAAAAGGCAAGGTGTTCTTAGTGAGTCTACGTATTGGAGTATTGTTTCTTTGCAGGAAAAGGAGAGTGAAAATTTCCGGTCTCAATCTGATATTGATTTCCAGTTACAAAATGAAGAACCTGCCAATGATGTTCCAAGCAGAGTACTTTACGAAGAGAAAACTGGTTACTTCATGAACAGGTTTTTGGTGAAATGGAATTTGAACAAGAACTTGTTTTCCACGAAAGACACAGATCTTAGTAGAGTGGAAAGTTGGAACTCTTGCAGTTCACGCGTAATTGGTCATGATTTGTTAGTTGAGGTGCGGCACATGGTGGATGCCGATTGGCTGTATCTTGCAAAGCTAGCAGAGAGTCGGAATGAATTAGTGCCATTTCCTTCTGGTGTTGACTGTAAAACTGGGAGAATCTCGTGTTCTGATTATGTGAAGCAATCAGCCGAAAGGGGTCTCCTTGCATTGAAATCTATTCCAGTTGCTGCAAGAAGAACTCTACCTGTCTTGGTTAACAGTGATGGACTGCTACTAAGCATCCCGGTATGTCATCTTCTTTCTATCTTCCATTCCATCCTGATTGTGGTTTGAGACTTTAGATGATAAATTGGATATTAAGGTTGTGTTTGGTTCATGGATTTAATACATGGAATGGGAATGAAAGTTATAGACATTGGCCCTATTTGGTAAAAGGGCTGTTAGCTGTTAATTAGAGGGTATAACTAGTTGATAACATTAACTGTTGTAGAAAAGTGTTTGGTAAATTAGCTGTTAGCTGATAACTGTTTGGTAATCAAGCCTATACATGGAATGGGAATCAAAGCCTATACATGGAATGGGAATCAAAGCCTATACCTGTGTGGTTGATAATTTTTTAAAACACATGTATAGGCTTTGATTACCCCTATAATTACAAAACCTATTACCTAATTTAAATTCGGTATCATTCCATTAACTTTTAGCCTTATTGTCTCCTCATTTTCTCGCCTCCTCACTCCATCGACTTCCTCACTGCATTGCTTACTCATTTCATCGCCAATCTTAAGAACAATTTCCTTGATTTTTTTTTTTATTTAAATTTTTATTCCGATTATAAGGTCATACATAACCAAATATCAATATTGGTAATCATTTCAATTCCACCCTACGACCAAACATGTAAAATACTTTCATTAAAATCCATTTCAATCACCAAGCATTTGTTTTCTATTCCGATTCCCATGTTCGAACCGAACACACCCTTTGGATTTCAATATGCATGCAAACATGAGCAACAAAAAGTTTGGGCATTTTAATGATTGAAAATATTCATCTTTTATTATTAATAACCCTTGTATCTGTCTGTCTTTCAGAGTATTGAGTTCCAGCACTGTCCCTGCTTGGTGGCTTCTGCTGTGTTCAAGCCCATGGTACCACTTGGTGCTGGTTACACTTCATTCCTCTAGTTTTTACTTTTAATTTATTGGACCCTTGTACACCTTACTTAGTGTAGTCTAATGACTTATGTTGTAATCTTTTATTTGTAAGATTATTATTTGATTGTTTAGGATGTTGTATTTACTGTAGTTGGCATATTCATTATTTGTACTAGATATACTTGTTAATCAAGTTTCTTTGTAATATATTACTGTCTATTTTATGTGTGGATCGATTAACGAGGTTTTGTTGAGTTTATTAAGTTGAGTTTTATTGTTGTTAAGGCAAAATGAAGCAAATGAGACGGTTTATTATTGTTGTTATCAGTAGAGTTAAAAACATTGTGAGTATATTTCATTTTTAATTTATTTTTGTTCCTTTGGTGCAAAATTGGACTTAATTCTTCTTTATTTTTACTTTTGCCTTTTATTATTCTTCAATAAAAAATCAAATATTCTATAAAATAAAATTTTAAAACATCAATTTTCACTATATAAATAGTCGGTGTTTAGGTTAAATTCAATTCTCTTAAAAAAAAATACGTATCATAGTCTAAACCGAAGGCAACAAATATGATGTACATTTATTAAGAGCATGATGAAACGACATTTATGATAGTGAGACGAACATTCATTGATTGAGTGACATGGGGGGCAATTAAGATGAACATTTGTGAGTGGTGAATGAACAGAAAGAAGGCACAGCAGAAGATAAGATACACAAGAGATTGATTGATTATATTGCATAACACACATTCTCTTCTGTATCTTTTTCTCTTAGGCCAATATATGGCTAATCAATCTATCAATCACCTACTTTATTCCCCAAGTTAAACACAGATTAACATACACTATATAGAGGAGAGATCCTCGTATACGTTCTTGATACCCGGCCTCCCAGACACGGGTTGTATGCATTGCAGCGCGATCCCAACAACATCCTTCATTTGCTTCTCCACCGCGGGGTTCCCCATTATCTCACCCAACAATGCTGTGTCAAACCACTCAGACCCCCGGGGGGCCTCTTTCACCTTCACCCTCACCCAGTCCGTCAAATCCAGACCTCCCCCGTGCTCCCCAGAAACCGCATCACCTGCACACTTCCCCGTTACCAGCTCCATCAAGATCACCCCGAAAGTATACACATCCGATTTGAACGACGGGAGTGGCAGCTTGGTCGATGCAGCCAGTTCTGGTGCCCGGTACCCCACTGCTCCTGCGTCGAAAATCTGTTCCATTTTGCCCCCTGTCCCTGTGTGCACCATCAGGCGGTGAAGGCAGTAATCAGAAACTCGGGCATTCAGATTAGGACCGTCCAACAGTATGTTGTTCGCTTTAAGGTTTCCATGTGGAGTCTCGCGGTCAAAATGGAGATAGTTTAGCCCACGAGCAACATCAACTGCTATCTTCAGTCTTTGAGCCCAGCTTAAAGGCGCGCCTTTTCTTCCAGGCCGATCTGCATATGCCATCTCAGAGATAAGCTACACATACTATAACTTTCACCAAGTGAAAAGACAAAGTGTAAACGGGAAAAATTGGAAAAAAAAAAAAAAAGTTGTTCAAATTGGGAAACTACACATTATTTTGGAACAGACTTAAAAAGAAAGTAAGGCCAACCATTATAAGACAGGGTGAAGCAGCAAGGAAATAAGGAACCAAGAAAAAAACAGGGCTATCAAAGGGCCTCTGTGGTTCATGTTCAGTTGAGTTACCATGATTTACATTATCCCAGATGCTTTGTCGGGCCGGGGTGTGGGGTGCCCTTAGGGTTGGGGTTCAACCTTTTGGAAAGAATGAATAGTAAATGGAACCATATGCAAGTATGATAAGTATAGCTTATTGGTAGCTTAAAATAAGCTATAAGCTCCTAAATAAGCTCTGCCAAACAGAGCCAAGAACGGGATTCCAAATAACTTACCATACAGGCAATTTGCTAGGCTTCCGGGAGATACATAATCCGAAAGAATAAGCTTCTCGTGTTGTGTGGGTCCCCAGTAGTACCCTCTTAATCCTAACACATTTGGATGTCTAATACTAGCGAGTCTTTTAGCCTCCTTAGCAAATTCCTTTTTCGGTTTTGTTACTCCCCTCAGCCATTTCACACTCAAAACCAAACCATTATCCAGCGTTGCCTTATACGAAGTTCCATGGCTGCTTCTGCCCAATACTTCAGCTGGAGCCCTCGATAGTTCCTCGTGTGTAAACGAGATTGTATCGTCAATCAAGTAGAGATCACCGGGCAGTTGATCTGGAGACCTTGTGTCCAATTTCGAAAGGTTTGCAGACGTATACGAATCCCCAGATTCTGATGACCAAGAGAGCTGGCTGGCCTTAGACTGGGAATAACCAGTAACAGCAGGAGCCATTTTCTTGTCAAGACTAACAGTAAGATCCTCCGCTGAAACTACCAAGCCACCAGCAGTGCCCTCTCTTCTGCTAAAACCCGAAGGGAGTAATGGGGTCTGGCGGCGAATGTCCATGTCTATAACATGTGGCTGAGGTGTTCTGAATTTGCATATCCAATAAACAAAAAGGCCAAGCAAGATCAAGATAGCTAAAGCAAGCACCGAAGAAACTACTATGACCACTATGATAATAGGCCTCAGTGGTTTCCTTTTCTGGTTTCCCATTGGGGCCTGGCCTGAACCCGGGGGAGCATTTGGAAATTGTAGGTTCGAATTCCCGGGGAAGAAAGATGATGGTGGAAACTTCCTCAAGTTCTCGGGGACAATGCCAGAAAAATCATTGTATGATGCATTAAAGGTTTGGAGAGTACCGGGCAGATTCGTTGGCAATGGACCACTGAAATTATTACGCGATACATCAAGTGAAGTCAGATTGCTGATATCCCCAATAGAAGTTGGCAAAGACCCAAAGAAACTATTCCCCGATACATCAACCACTTGCAGCCTAGTGAACGACTCGAGCCCATCAGGAAAATACCCAGAAAGTCGATTGTTGGAGATATCTAGAACATCAAGATTTGATTCACTGGAGGGAGGAGAGAACTCAATACCTCCAGAAAACGAATTGTTCTGGAGGTAAAGTTCTTTGAGAGTAGGTAAATTCAAGATAGAGGTGAGAAGAGGTCCATCTAACTGGTTGAAGCTGAGGTCAATGACTGTGATTTTGGGGAACTGTGTTATAACACTAGGGAGATAACCAGTAAGGGCGTTCTGAGAGAGGTTGAGATGATTTAATCGCAACAATTGAGCAGTGGTCTCAGGGATGGGTCCTGCCAAACGATTTCGGCTGAGATCAAGAAACTCAATATTTACCCATTTCTCGGTTCTAGTCAGATCTCCTTCAAAATGGTTATTTGAGAGGTCAAGAACAGCACAACTTCCTGTCACTAATGGAAGCTCACCCGAGAGTGCATTTGAGGATAGGTTGAGGATACTCAACGTCGTTGATGTTATCGTGCTTATTTCACCTGCAGAAAGTAACAGTGTGAAGCACCGAAACACAATTCTTCCTAGATATATTGAGAATGCAAGAGTCTTTAGTGAAATAAAATCAAAATAAGACGTAATATGTTACTTGAATTTCATGCTTATAAGTGTACCTGTAAGATTATTGCCACTCAAATCCAACTCTTTTAGAAGCAGAGAATCCCTTTGTAGCAGATTGTTAGGTATGACTCCAGAAAACCTGTTATTGCCGAGTCTGAGAACCTGAAGATCATACAAAAAAACGGGCACGGGTAATTCACCTGACAACTGATTGTGGCTTAAATCTAAAACATTCAAGCTTCCAAATGCTTGTTCTTCAACCCCACCTATGAGTGACCCGGTAAGCTGATTATGGCTAAGATTTATATACTTGACAGTCTCGGAAAGACCGGGTGGAAATTTCCGGTGCAGAGATGCAGAACTCACAAGCAGATTCCCGCTAAGATCAATATGAGTTGCATTAGGAAGAAGCAATAATTGTAGATCCAAATCGCCTTCCAGCAAGTTACCATGCAAGTCAAGTACCTTAAGATTTTTCATCAACTCAAATCCTTGTGGAATTTTCTTTGTAAACCCATTCAAGGACAGGTTAAGATACACCAAACCTGTTAACTTGGTCAAAGAAGATGGCAATGGCCCCGAAAAGGAATTGCAGCTCAAGTCCAACGACTGAATCGAGGTGAGGCCCGAAAGTGTATCTGGAATAACACCAGAAAAATGGTTACCAGCTAGCGAAAGATTCCTCAAACTCGCTGACTTCCCAACTTCCGGGGGCAAGGTGGAGGTGAAGAGATTATTAGAAACATCAAAAAGCTCGAGGCTTTTGAAGTCCGCAATGTTGGTAGGGAACTTCCCAGAAATCGCATTGTTTGCAATCGAGAGTTTGACGAGCATCGTGAGGTTAGCAAACACACTTAAATCCACATCCGCAGACAACCCGAGGTTATTGAGGATAACCCCAGCAACATTACCACCATTACACTTTATACCATTCCAAGAGGCAGGGCAGGCATTTGAGTCAGTGGAATTCTCATTCCAGGACTGAAGCACATAGCCAGTAGGGTCATACCTGATCCATTTCTTAAATTCAAGCAGCACAGAAACATCTTGGGATATGAACTGCCCCAGGGCAAACCCAAAGTAAATGGAAAAGGTTATAATAAGTCTAATAAGCTTCATCCCAGCCCCAATTTCCTATAATAATGCCTTCACTCTCACCAACATTTAAACTCAATCATAAGATATGCCAAGAACAACTTGTGGGCAGGCTTTCATTCATATGAAAACATTCAATGATCTAAAGGACCAAAGTTAAGCAGAGCAGAAGTAAAGCATATCTTGACAGCTCTGGAAACACCCAAACCTCCATGAACTCAAAACAATTAAACAAGAAGGCCTCAAAATGTTAATCTGCAAGTGCAAGATAGAGATTGAGCAAATGAGCAAATGAAGAGGAAAATTCTAACTCAAACAAAAGGGCATGAGAAAGATTAAGAAACAAAACGCATAAAGTCACATTCAGAGATGTATCTAACCCGACGAAAACAAAAGATTTAAAGTTGAGCATTGCAGAATTCAACATTTTTACAGCAAACAAAAGACTAAAACTTGTGAACAGTTGGAAACAGAACTTTGTACCCCAGGAAAAAGTGAGGCAGATTGGTCTCTAAATCTGCAATAAATGCCGCGGAAACAAATGGACGTGGAAAAGCTTGGTCCTTTGGAAAACCCCTCCTTTCCCTGATAACATATACGATCAGCTAATAAAAAAATGTTATCCCTTAAGAAAATGACAAATTCCCTGAAACCCCAGGAAAGCAACTACCTTGCCCATTCATCTGCATATGATATGATTCTTGCGCGAAATTTCTCTCTCTACAATTATCACACTCACACTCTAAAGAGCCATTGTTTGTCTTGGAGATAAGTTTTACAGTAAATAATATCTTAGCTTTGAGCGAGGAAAACAAAAGTCAGCAAGAAATTAAAAGAAAAGGCAGCAGCATGGTGGAAAACGGGAAAGTGAAAAAGATGAAAGAAACAGCGGGAAATAATACCGTTCTTTTGGCATGATCATTAAGAAAGAGTTATTGACCACCCGCCATAAAAGCAAGGGAGTCTGGCCTTTATTGTGAATCAATGATTAGTGGACGTGAGAAGGAATTATTAAATCAGGTTTTTTTTTTTTGCTTTTCTAAAAGGATTTCATGGGAAGTGTATGTGGCAGCCTGCACCCGAAGAAGCATTGGGACTTGAGAGGACTGCAGACTGTAGTCTCTGACACTCTCACTCTCTCAGGTCACCATAGTCTTGGGCCCAATGGTCAAACGGTGACTATTTTTCTCTTAAAAGATTGAATCCTCAAATATAATATATGACATGACATTTAAGGTGATATTTCTTGAAAAAATTACCTAACCTGAATCAAATATGAAAATATTTTCAAACAAATATAACATTGGTTATAGGGTGGAAATAGGCCGAGCCGAGCCAGCTTTAGAAAATTAAGCCTTGGCCTGTTACAAAAATTTAAAGGCTAGGCCTGGGCCTGATCTTGTATGTAGACTTTCGCAAATTATGCAGTGGACTCGTGTCCACAATGCATTATGAACACGAGTCCAAAACGACGTCGTTTTCAGAGAAAACATGTCATTTTAGTTAAAAAAAATTGATTTTGTCTCACCGTTAACGCCGTTAACGGCGTTATTCGTTTGTGCCATTATGAATGTACAGTTATGGGATTATGAATGTACAGTTATGGAATTATGAATGTACAGTTATAGAATTATGAATGTAAGTTATAAAATTATGAACACAAAGCTCTGACATTATGAACATATAGTGATAAAATTATGAACATAGAGCTCTAAAATTGTGAACATCGAGCTTTGAAAATTATGATTTTACAGTTATTGATTATGAATGTACAGTTACGGAATTATGAATGTACAGTTATGTAATTATGAATGTACAGTTATGAAATTATGAACACATAGCTCTGACATTATGAACTTACAATATGAACATATAGTGATAAAATTATGAACATAGAGCTCTAAAATTGTGAACATAGAGCTTCGAAAATTATGAAGTTACAGTTATTGAATTATGAATGTACAGTTACGGAATTATGAATGTACAGTTATGAAAGTATGAATGTACAGTTATGGAATTATGAACATAGATCTCTGACATTATGAACTTAAAATTATGAACATATAGTAATAGAATAATGAACATATACTCCTATAACGAAGCGGTCTAAAAAAAAAAAAAAAAAAAAAAAAAAAAAAAAAAAAAGTGCCTAACGGCACTGTTACCCGTGTCCAGCATGCATGCTGGACACGGGTCCATAGCATAACGATTGGTAGGCTTTTTGTTAGGCTCAAGCCTGAGCCTACAATTGGCCTGGCCTGAACTGAAGTCTTTTTAAAAGCCTATTTAATATTTAGGCTATTAAAAAAGGTTTCAAAGTAAGTCCGACTTTGAGTCTATCTAAAATGTTAAAACTTTTTTAAAACGTTAATAAGTATATCTAAATAATTTAAGAAATATATCTAATACAAAACTAATACATAATTACATAAGTATATCCACACAATGCAAATATAATAGCATTAAATATAAAATAAAATAAAACAAGTCACGACTACAACATGCTAGTTAACATGTTTAGAAATAAATTCAACTGTATTATTGTTTGTTATCCTATATGATCTCACAAATAATTAACAATCAACTCACATAATTAAGTTGCGACATTTTATAAAATATTATGACAGTAAGAACAGTTAATAAAAAAATTAAACAATAAAAACACTTACATCAGGATTAACAACAATATTTATAGTTGAATCTTAATCTAGAATGGAATTTTAGAGGTGGATAGTTAGAGTTTGGTAATTATATATACTTGAGCATGGTCCATGTAGCAGCGTAGACCATGAAGTAAAGTATTATTTTAATAACACTTTTTCTCCATGAGTTATATGCTTATAGCACTTTTTCTCCTGAGTTATTCATGTATCTACATTTGTCCTCTAAGCTATGTTAAAAGTGACGATTTTTCTCCATTTTATGTTAGATGGACATTTTACCCTTAAAAATAAGTATTTCATTTAATTTTTTTTCTCCAACAAATTATTGCTTATATGTATGGATGACTACAGTTCGGTTCGAATCTAATCGTACACTGTAGCAACTGGACCAAAACAATATGGACAGTTTTGGTTACGATTCATAACTGAAAAAATAATTATTTTATTTTATTCGGTTCCAGTTTCGATTTTGAACCTCCGATTCAAAATTTATTTATTTAAATTCTATTTCTTATTTTTAAAATAGTCTAAATTCAACAATTATTTTATTTTATTTCGGTTCTAAATCGTAATCAAATCTGTCTTTATTGTTTCGGTTCGATTGTTACAATGTCCAGTTAGGTTCGAATCGAACCGTAATCATCCCTACATATAAGCAATAATTTGTTGGAGAAAAAAAATAAATGAAATACTTATTTTTAAGGGTAAAAATGTTCATTTAATAATAAAGGGGGGAGATCGCAACTTTTAACCTAACTGAGGAGACAAATGTGTTGATACATGAATAACTCAAGGAAAAAAGTGTTATAAACATATAACTCAGGGAGAAAAAAATGTCATTTTCCCTTATAACAATACAAAAGTATCATTTTAATTCTATTATAGTTTCATTTGACAATATATATTATTGCATGAGTTCTATTTTTTAATTTCATTCTTTACGCACACTAGTTTAATTATAGTAATATTGGAGTATTATTTTAATTACACCGGAACATGTTCATTTGACAATATATGTTATTGTAGGGGTGTAAACAAGTCGAATTGAGCTCGAGCCTGGGTAGGCTCAAGCTCGAGCTCGTTAATGTAAGCTCGGCTCGAGCTTGATCGAGTTTGAGAACTGATGCTCAAGCTCAAGCTCGACAATTTTAATATATAATCGAGCAGCTCGAGTTCGAGCTTGATCTTGAACTTTTTAATTGTTATTTTTATATATTATAAATATTATCTTATATTATATATTATAAATATTATATATTATACGGCTCGACGAGCTACGAGTTTAGAATATCTAGGCTCGGCTCGAGCTCGATTATTAAACAAGCTACTCGAGCTCGGCTCGAGCTCGAGCCGAACTTTGACCGAGCTGCTTGCGAGTGGTTCGCGAGCGGCTCGGTTCATTTACACCCCTATGTTATTGTATGACTCTGAATTTTAGTTTCATTTTTCACACTTATTAGTTTCATTATAGCAGCACTAAAGATTCAATTTAATTATATTACAGTTTTATTTGACAATATATATTATGAAATGAGTTGTATTTTTTAGTTTTATTTTCTACACACCAATTTCATTATAGTAATATTAAAATATTATTTTAATTTTATTATAATTTTATTTGACGATTATAATACATACAGCACTGTGTGGACCAGTCCACTAACCACAGAATAACCACTAGGCCAAACGGTGCAACTATTCTTCTCCCAAACGGTGCAACTATGGTTTGAGGTAAAGTGGGTGAGTGTATAATTACGATGTGAGGGACCCACCTGTCTTATATTGGGACAAAAGGCACATGTTATAATACAAAATTATACTCCGTACTTATGATGCCGTGTGTAATGATATTGTATTATATTCAATGCAATTGTATTTCTTAAATGAATAGCAACGGAAGGGATCAATATCACTTTATGAACATAATAACAAAGTATAGATATATTTTTGAGATTGTCTTTTTTTTTTTTTTTTTTTTTTTTTTTTTTTTTTGTGAATGTTATTGACTCTATTACATTGTAGTATCTATTCAAACATACTTTATCATAATCTCTCATATAAGAGAGGTCACTACACACCATCTAAGTACAATGTGTTTTGTTATTTTTTTTTAAACTTTTTGTTTGAGATTGTTAATTATGTGTCATATCGTAAAATCTTTCTATTGCCCATATGTTGAGTCAACATATGGGCAATAGAAAGTAGGCATGTGCATCGGACGGATCGGATCGGATTGGATGGTTTTTCCGTTCATCCGATCGGATTGCGGATTGCAATTTTGAAGTCCTATCCATTTTTTTTTTTTTTAAACTAAAACCCTATCGGATATGCTATGTCGGATTTCGGATTATACGGATCAGATGTCGGACTTAATTCGGATTTGGAAAAGTTCATTAACAATTGAAAATTAAAAACTGAAAAAACATAATATGATTAATTTAATATGATAATATCTAATCTACCAAGTCTCTATTAACAAAATAAGTAATAACTAATAAGTTAACAAAATAAAACATGCAACAACTTTTTAATGGACAGTTTGCAGAGCTAAATAATTTAAGTTTACAAACAAAATTGTAAAAAGTAAACCAAAAATACAAAATTAATCTAAGTTTAAGTGTTTAACTTTCAAAACATCAAAAATTCGAAGTTAATCACTTAAACTTCAGCAATCATTCCAGTCTAGGCCTTTTCAGCAAATCTGCTGACATCAATCACCATTTCTACACTTCTTCCTGTTAATATGAAAACTTAACACAATATTAGATTATTAGACAACATATGTAGTAAACAGCTAACTAAGAGCATCCACAATGGTTGGGGAGAATAGGGGGATAATGTAAGAGTGATTAGGAAAGAGAAGGGGGAAGGGGAGGAAAAAAAAAAAAAAAGACCAAAACTAAAAATTAAAAACAAAAAAAAATTAAAAAAACAGAGGTGTCAGGCGCGCCGTTCGGCGCGCCTGACGCACCCTCGGGCGCGTGCTTTGCACGCGCCCATGTGGGCTTGCTGCTGTGCGCGAAACGCGCACAGCAGCGATGATCATTATTTTTTTTCCTTCTTTTCTGACATTAACCCCTATTTTGCAGGAGAAATCTTCTCACCATTATCTCATCTTCACACTAGATATTATCCCCACTCAAGAGATTGAATCTGACATTATGCTCCTAATATCTACTGATGTAGATGCTCTAAGTAACAATATTATGCTGTAGGGGCATTAGGCTAATAGCCTTATAGGCTCAGATTGCAATTTTCCATTTCAAGTAAGGATAGTGGCAAATTGCTCAAATGTGTTATAATAGCACATGAGCAACATAGCAACACTATACCATTTGTTCAGACAGTGGTGGAAGCATCATCATTGCCAAAAAAATAAGTAATACGGAGTAATAAATAATAATGCATTAAAACTGAACAGAGATTAATTCAGAGGATGAGAGGAATACCAGAGATCCAGAATAGATGTAATGGGAGTATGGAACATCAGTACTGAATAGTGAATACTGCTCAACTCTAAGTGGGGAAACATTTCTATAATATAATTATATAAAGTTGCCAAGCCACTTAGACTGTTAAGACTCTTAGAGTTTCATCTTGTGAAGGCCAACAGCAAACAACAGTACAACACCATAACATATAAAGATAAATAATTAGTTAAACAAATACTCCGTAATAATTACTGAAAACATTACAGGAATGGATGGCAGCATTGATGGTAGAGTAGTTCCAGCTCCAGTGGGTAACTTTGCAAAACAGTTAAGTATAAGTAATTAGTTCTAGACTTACAAGTTACAAAAGTAAAAAAGAAATGATTTAAAAAATATATATTTACCTTTCTCCAATCTTTCAACCTCATCTAAATTTTCCTCAAGTGTGATTGGCTGATTATGTAACCTCAACCAATCTTGGGTACACAGTAGGGCTTCCACAATTTTAGGAGTCAAGGAACTCCTAAATGCATCAAGCACCCTTCCACTTGTACTAAATGCACTCTCAGATGCAACTGTGGAAATAGGAACTGCAAGCACATCTCTAGCCATTTTGGAGAGAATAGGAAATCTCTCACTATGACTCTTCCACCACTTTAGAACATCAAAACTCACAGATTCATCATCCTCAACCAGATTTTCACTCAAGTATATTTGTAGCTCTGTCTGCTTACTGCTTCCACCACCACTCTCCAATCTTTTTTTTTTTTTTTTTTTTTTTTTTTATTTAAGTTCACTCTTCATCCTTGAAACAGGCCTACTAACTGTACAAGTAGTAGGCTGAGACTGGACAGGTTGGTTAGAGGATGAACTGTCAGAGTATGTAGCTGCATAGTCATTATACAATGCAACCATTGCAGTTTGGACCTTGGCAAAACATTCTTTGCCTTTGACATCTCTATACAACTGGACAAACTGGTGAAACATGTACTCCTCCGTATCTCTGGGGTCCAGAATATTGGCAAAGAAAATGAGATGGTTCATTTTTTCTGGATCTCCCCAGTACTTATCAAACTTGTCTTTCATTTTTGTCTCCATTGCCTAATAAATACAGAAACTCAGAAAGCATAAACATTTAAAAACACATACAACTTGGTAAGTTATACACAATTACACAAATAAACACAAGTGTTTTACCTATTCAGTATTCTCAGCTTTAGTCATATCTTCCAGCATGCAACTTAGATCAGAGATCTCAGAGAAGAATGTGTTAGAAGTGACATAAAGAGAACCAGATATTCTCACTGTCATTTCATAAAAAGTTTTCAAAAGCTTCATTAAGCTTTCAACAATCTTCCAATCAAGGAAAGAAGGTGCAGAACCCAAGTCAGCAGAAAAAGAAGGATCATTTTGATGATATGAGTCAAAGACACTTTGATATTGAATAGCAATGTTGAGCATAATGTAGGTGTTGTTCCACCTTGTAGGGACATCAAGCTGCAAAGCTGATTTGGCTTCCACCCCAATGAGTTCAGCAAGCTCTCTAAACTTATTCAACCTAGCAGGTGAGTTCCTAACCCATCTCACTGAATCCCTCACCCTTTTAACTGACTCATCTGCAAACCTCAAGCCATCTTGAACCACTAAGTTTAAGATATGGGCTATACACCTCATGTGCATATACTGCACCCTAACAGAAGAAGAACCCCAAGACAACAGCTTGCTTTTAAAAAATCCCATAGCTGTATCATTAGAAGAAGCATTGTCCACTGTCACAGTGAACACATTTTTAATCCCCCACTCCAACAAACAACTCTCTAAGGCTTTGGAGATATACTCCCCCCCCCCCCTATGAGAAGAAACAGGGACAAAGGAAATTATTTTTTTCTGCAGCCTCCACTGGTCATCAATAAAATGTGCAGTAATGCACATATAATTAATCCTTTGGACAGAAGTCCATGTATCAGTGGTTAAACTAACCCTTTGGGTGCCCACCCTAAACAACTTCTTAAGACTCAACCTCTCATCTAGGAAAATTTGGTAGATATCCCTAAAAATAGTCCACCTAGAAGGAATCTGAAACCTAGGACAAGCTACAAGAATAAACTTCTTGAACCCCTGACCCTCAACAAACCTAAAAGGAAGTTCATCTATGATGATCATCTCACACAATGTCCTCCTAATGGCCTCTTGATTAAAGACCCATGTCCCCAAAACCCCCACAGGAGACTCTGTTGCAGAAGTTGAAACAGTATTGAATGTGAGAAGGGACTGCCTAGTATCCTTTGAAACATGATTTTTAAGGCATGCCAGCATATGATTTTTCAAAGATGATGTGCCATGTTTCTTAGACTCACAGAACAACACTTTCAGGCAGTAAATGCACTTGCCTTTAACCACTATATTTTCAGAGTTTTTGATCTTTTCAAAGTGATCGCAGACTGGAGATCTAGACTCAACCACCCTCCTCTTTTTTGCAGGAACAGCAGGAGCAACCTGAGGCTGCTGAGCAGGATTCTCAGTGCCTTGGGCTTGTCTTCCATGTCCCTCTTGAGTTGAGGGTTGAGGTCCAGAGTCAGGAAGATTGATGCTCTCCATCTAAAATGATGGACATCAATTAAACGTCCAACAAATACAAGTACTTCAAGAACTCAGGAATGGCAACAAGCCAACAATCACATAAACATACAAAGAAATCAAGATTCAGACACTTTTTGTGTCATCATGTATCAAGATTTCACATTTTCATATTTACATATTTACATATTTACATTCAATTAAGGGTAATACATCCATAAACATACTCAAAGAATGAAAGAATTCCAGATTCAGGAATTGTATCCAATTCATCATTATCTGGATTTCAGTTAATGGCTTCCACCAATAAATGGAAATTTCAAGTTTGAAACTTGATAATTTCACATTCAAGCCTTTAACTTTTATGCAAATATTATCATTTAAATATTTAATGGCTTCCACCAATAATTCAATAAATGCAATCTGGAACTTCTCAAGTATCAACAATAAAACATTATCTCAGTCCACACAATCAAACTATCAAAGTATCACAAATTATACACAAGTGACACTGTGAGTCTGTGACATGCAATCTGGAACTTCTCAACATATCACAATATCACATTACCAATTTATCATAGTCCACATAAATCACAATCACATAAACCCTTATCAAACTATCAAAAGTATCACAAATTAGAGACAACTAGACAAGTGACATGCAATCTGGAACTTCTCAACAGATTACAATATCACAGTCCACACAAATCACAACTACAAAACAAGGGTTTGTGCTTCCACCATAATAGATCACAAAATAGAACAGAACATAGCATAATCTAACACAAATATACGACATCTGAACATGCAGAGAGAAAAGAATCAACAGATCACAAAAACAAAAATTAGGGTTTGTGCTTCCACCATAATAGATCACAAAATAGAACAAAACATAGCATAATCTAACAGACTAACACAAATATACGAACATCTGAACATGCAGAGAGAAAATAATCAACAGATCACAAAAACAAAAACTAGTGTTTGTGCTTTACTTGGTTTCCCCTTAATATTCCCCGGAGAACAAGGGCCTCTAATCACCAGTCCACGGTCCACCACCAACTCGAGAAGGGCTTCCACCAGTCTACCACCGGACAATCGGACAATCGTACAATCGGACAATCGAAGACTCCACAGAGTCTCAGATAGAGAAAGTAGAGAGTAGAGACTCAGAGACTCAGAGTCTCAGACAGTCAGACTCTCAAAGAGTAGAGACTAGAGAGAGGTGAGACTGTGAGAGACTCAGAGGATGAGATTTGAGAGGAGTAGAGAGAAGTCAGAGAACAGAGAATGAGAGAAGAGAGCTGAGAGTCTCAAAGAAGAGAAGAGACTAGAGAGCTGCGCATCTGGCTCACAAGAGCGTTCAACATACATATATACTAACCTCATACGATGTCGTCTAGCATACACATAAAACCTAACCCTAGCAATCTTCGGATTATCGGACGGGTCGGATGGGAAAAAACCAAACCGTATCCGAACTCCTTTATCCGACGTCATATAGGGCTGCGGATCGGATATGGAATTTCGGATGGCAGTCGGGTCGGATGCATTAGTTTCGGATTTCGGATCGGACAGGTGCGTCGGGTTGGGTCGGGTTTGCACAGCCCTAGTTCCCTCCTTAGAGCATCCACATTAGTTGGGAAGATTTGGGGGATAATGTAAGAGTGATTAAGAGAGAGAATGTGGGAAGGGGAGGAAAAAAAAAACCAAAACTGATTTTTAAAACAAAAAAAAAAAAATAAAGAAATCAGTCACGTCAGGCGCGCCGACTGGCGTGCCTCCAGGCGCGTGCACTGCACGCGCTCGGCCTTTCTCCTCAGTTCCGCGATACGCGCGGAACTGTTTTTTTTTTTTTTTTTTTTTTTTTTTTTTTTTTTTTTTTTTTTTTTTTTTTTGCCATTCTCCCCTTCTTTGCAGGAGGATTATTTTCTCCATTCTCCCCTTCTCCCATCTGTTGAGCTGCATATTTGTGTACTATTATCCCCATATTATCCTCTGATGAGGATGCTTTTCGTACCATGGCTTGCCTAGAAATTTCGCTATGGTTTTGGAATACGCTTATTTTTTGGGAGTCCTCGACGAGGAGGACTATTTCGCCGTCGATAACAATAAATAAATAAAAATTTATAAAAATATTTTTAAAAGACACGTGTCAAGCATTTGTGGACTTAACCTATTAAACAAGTTACTTTGGACCTAAGTGAACAATTTTACCGGTTAAGGGGATCTAAATGAAGCTTTTTTCATTATTTTTTATTTTTTTTTATTTAGGGAATCCAATTGCACTATCCGTTCGATTTAAGGGGGCCAATTTGACCCTTTTTCCTATTTTTATTTTATTTTGATTTTTTTTTTGATTTCAACCGATTTCATTGGTTTAGGACTTTACAAAAATCCGATTGAAAAATATGGTTACTAAAAATCAGAGATTACCTAAAGTTCTAAACCAATTAAAACTGAAAAATAACAAAAAAAAAATATGAAAAGATAAAAATGTCCTTATTAAAAATAGGAAAAGTCATGAGAAGGACGAAAAATGTCCAAAGAATAGTCTGGAATGTTAAATGGCAAAAATAATAGTCTGGGACAAAATTTAAAATTGCCACAAAAAACAAAGGACTTCGTGGAATTGACTCATAATGATAATGTTCCAATCAAGTTGGGAAAAAAAAATCATAAATTTCATACTCACCATGAATATTGATGGGAGCTAAAAATTCGCTATTATTTAATATTTAGTTAGCCATATTCATGTGTATATATATTATTATAGTTTGGGAGCCAAGCACCTTGTGCTCAGATGGCACCCGGTTTGGATTTCTATATGGGAGGTTGTGAGTTTGAGCTTCAGTGGAGGCATTATTGGCTATTGGCTCTTTGTGCTTTAGTAATAGAATGCCTTTAACGGCAATTAAAACTGAATTATTTTTTTAAAAGTCGGACATCAAAACGATGTTGTTTTTGCAACTGTGTACACCATGCGGGTTGCACAGCATAATGCTCCATTGTACTTTGTTTATAACTAGTATTTGTCCCGTGCGATGCACGGAAAATATGTTATAAAAATATACCCTATATGAGGTTTATTCATATATAATTTTTTTTATTTAATAATTATTATGTGTGAATTTCTTTGATAAAATTATGAACATAAATATATTGGATTAATATTTGATGCACTGCCGGTGTATAGATGCTATACACTGGCGGTGAATGAGGAGATGACACATCATTAAAGAATAAAATTAATGTTAATCGGGTCCTTTTTTGCAAAATATCTAAGACTTCTATTCTTTTAGGAAATTCTTTTATTTATAATTAACAAAATATATCAACTTTCCAAAACATATTTATTACTTAATTATTATATATTTAATTATGTAATTAGAAATAATGAAAAGCATTCTAAAAACTGTAAAACAATTCTAAAACCTGTAATACGTATCACTTATAATAATAATAATAATAATAATAATAATAATAATAATAATAATAATAATAATAATAATAATAATAATAATAATAATAATAATAATAATAATAATAATAATAATAATAATAATAATAATAATAATAATAATAATAAATTTCTAAATATCATTCCTGTAAAAGAATTCAACATACATTCATTATCTAATTATTTCTTCTTTTGTTGTAAGAAATTATTTCTAAATTATTATATTTATAACTAAGAATACTTTAATTTTAATTAACTAAGATCATCTAATTTCCTATATGTATCTTAACTCCTAAATCTATTTAAACCCTTAAACTCCTAAATTTAAATTACAACCTTAGTCACTATTAGAAACAATTGTCACATCTTGTAAGAATATATATATTAAAATAATAATAATAATAATAATAATAATAATAATAATAATAATAATAATAATAATAATAATAATAATAATAATAATAATAATAATAATAATAATAATAACTTACCAGAGGCATTCAAAAAAAAAAAAAAAAAAAAACTTACAGGAGAATTTCAACAATAAAAAATAGATATAAAAAACAACTTACCTGAAGAGAACTCTTTACTAATACAATACTGATAAAGATTCAGACAAAGAGAAACGATTGATAGGTTGAGTTCTTCTGACAGAGAAAATTTAGATTTTGATGAATATATATGTTCTTACAAGATGTGACAATTGTTTCTAATAGTGACTAAGGTTGTAATTTAAATTTAAGAGTTTAGGGGTTTAAATAGATTTAGGAGTTAAGATACATATAGGAAATTAGATGATTTTAGTTAATTAATATTAAAGTATTCTTAGTTATAAATATAATAATTTAGAAATAATTTCTTAAAACAAAAGAAGAAATAATTAGATAATGAATGTATGTTGAATTCTTTTACAGGAATGATATTTAGAAATTAATAATAATAATAATAATAATAATAATAATAATAATAATAATAATAATAATTATTATTATTATTATTATTATTATAAGTGATACGTATTACAGGTTTTAGAATTGTTTTACAGCTTTTAAAATGCTTTTCATTATTTCTAATTACATAATTAAATATATAATAATTAAGTAATAAATATGTTTTGGAAAGTAGATATATTTTGTTAATTATAAATAAAAGAATTTCTAAAAAAATAGAAATCTTAGATATTTTGTAAAAAAGGACTCCATTAACATTGATTTTATTCTTTAATGATGTGTCATCTTCTTATTCACCGCTAGTGTATAGCATCTATACACCGGTGGTGCATCAAATATTAATCCTTCTAAGAAAGGGCCCTAATCAAATACTGTTTGGTACGCGCTTTGAATCCAACAAGAATCACAAACAATTTTGGACGTTTCTTCTGCAATGGGGGTCATTGGACAATTGGACTATGAATTTATTGACTACAATATCTTTTTGAATCAATTATTGTACTTTCTGAACCAAGTCGTTGCAGGATGCCTCCCTTTATTTTATAAACCATGGGAGAGACAAGGAATAATAATCATAAGTTGTATTTTACCCAAAAAAAATAAAAATAAAAAGTAATCATTAGCTGTATTTTTATAAAAGATGTCAAACATCTTGTGCTCAGATGGCATGTAGTGACCTCTCCCATGTGGGATGTCATGAGATTGAGCTAATAACTTAACTGAACATGAACCACAAAGTCTAGACCTTTGCTTACTGCGCACAAGGAGCTGGTAACTCAACTGAACATGAACCACAAAGTCTAGACCTTTGATTATTGCGCACAAGAAACTGGTGTGACTCGATACAAACTTCACCTCTATGACCAGTTGAGCTGCCCATGCGGGCATACTACATGCACCGATGGTTTAACTAAAGTAATTCCTACTAACTATTCATTTTGCTTAAAATAACTAGAGTTAATTCCATTTTTTGTCTTAGATTTTTCGGTGACAGTCCACTTTAAGTTCTTTTTTATCAGAACTATCATTTTTTGTTATAATATTATCGTGACATGATAATTTTTCGTCTTTTATCAGAAGAAGGGCAGCGGATATTCTAGTAATCCGCTACCACTCTACAAGGGACGCGGAAACATATAGGGTTTCTGCGTCCCTCGTATACGCTACCCTTGTACAAGGGTAGCGGATAGCCTTGTACAAGGGTAGCGGATTTACAAATCTGTACTAGTGTTTAAATGAACTATTTTGATCTTCATACACTTCAAATACTTTCTGAAATAACAATGCAGTATGAAGCATCATATAGGTGGAGTTCCAACTTTTAGGAACATCAAGACACAAAGAATTCCTAGCTATCACCGCAATTAATCAGCTAGCTAGGTCCCCAAACTTTTGCAGCCTAGCAGGTTAGCTCCTCACGTACCTAACAACATCCCTCACTTTTTTCACAGCTGTGTCACATTATTTCAACCCATCTTGTACCACCAAGTTAAGGATGTGAGCAATGCACCTCATGTGCAAATACTTACACCTATTAGTAGTACAACCCGAAGACAACAATTTCTTCTTCAAGAATCCTAAGGCAGTATCATTGCTGGAAGCATTTTCTACTGTCACACTGAAAAATGATTTTAGACCTAAGTCCAAAAGGCAAATTTCTAAATCCTTTGCAATACTTTTCCCCCTTGTGTGAATACATTGGAACAAATGAAATTATTTTCTTTTGGAGCTTCCACTCACTATCAATGAAATGTGCAGTTATGCACATGTAATTTATTCTCTGGACTGAGATCCAAGTAGTAGTGGTGATACTGACCCTTTGATTGCTAGTCCTAAAAAACTTCTTGAAATTCACCCTCTCATCAGAAAAGATGTCGAAAATGTCCCTACTGATGGTCCATCTTGAAGCGATTTTAAACCTAGGACAACAAACTAAAACAATCCTAAATCATTGACCCTCAACAATCCTAAAAGGCAGTTCATCTAAAATAATCATCTCAGCTAAGGCTCTCCTTATCAAGTCTTGATCAAACACCCAAGCTCCCAACACCCCTTCAGTGCCTTCACTACATCCAATTCCAGCAGAAGAAGGGACATGTTGGAATGTCAGCACGGACTGCCTTGTATCCTTAGAGTGAGGATTTTTAAGGCAGCTTAAGATGCGATTTATCATAGAAGAAATCTCATGTTTCTTGGACTCACATGCAAATAACTTTGCACAATATGAACATTTAGCTTTGATAACAGAACCCTCATTGTTTTTGATTTTTTCAAAGTGATCCCATACAGGAGATCTGGTCCCAACCGTTTTCCTTTTCTTTGGAACATGTGGTGGCAAAGGTTGCTGAGAAGTATTTGTGTCTACAATTTGGGCTTCCACCCCAGGTTGACTTCTAGACAGACCACTAATACTTTCCATCTAAAAAGGGGAAAGTATTAGTGAATGAGAAATCACTCATTCTCAAATCATAAACAATTTTGGACACAAGCATCAAGCATGCACATTAGCACATAATTACTTAAATAGACAGAATTGAGAGAAATCCTGAATCAGGTACTTGAAAACAATTCATCATGTATAATCTAGATTTCAGTATTTCACAATTCACAGTTAGCAACTTATCCACTTAGAGGCTTTATTTTGATTTAAGGGTCATATATGCATAAACTTACAAGTTATAAAATCCAAAATTAGACACTTATACAAGTTCATCATGTATGGATCTTATTTAAAGGAGTAAATGCTAGCCAAGGTCCTCCGAGTTTGGCGGTTTCGTCACCTTTAGTCCTAAACTTTCAAATCGACCCTCGTCCCTCCGTGATCCTCCGAGTTTTGAATTCGACATGCCGTAGTCCTTATGTTCAGATATTCCGTCCAAGCGGTGAAAATTAAGGGTAAAAAAGCCTTTTTATTGCAACCTCAGCCAAAACAATTCATTTTCCTTAGAAATTAGCCCTAAGCCACCGAAAATATTGCAATTGAACGAATTTATGAGGGCTAATTTCTAAGGGAAAAAAATTGCAATTGACGAAAAAAATTGCAATTGAAAAAAATTAGGGTTAATTTCTTAGGAAAGTGAATTGTTTTGGTTGGGGTTGCAATTAAAAGACTGTTTTGCCCTTACTTTTCACGGCTTAGACGAAATATCTTAACGGAAGGACTACGGTAGGTCGAATTCGAAACTCGGAGGATCATGGAAGGCCGACTTTATAGTTTAGGACTAAAGGTGGCAAAACAACCAAACTCAGAGGACCTTGGCTGGAATTTAATCTTATTTAAAGGCTTCCAGCATTTAAGGGGCTGGCCATTAAGGCTTCCACCATTTAAACTAGAGATTTCAGAAATTACATATAAACTCAGGGACATATCTGATATCAAAGTAAACTGGAGATTTCATAGATTACATATAAACTTAGGGAGATATCTGATATCAAAGTAAACAAGAGATTTAACCGTGGTCAACGCGATCGCCCTGAGATATGTACAGATACGCTTCCAGGACGACCGCAAATTTTTGGACAAACTGTTATCCTCTCACAAAGGTTGGAAGGATGAATTCCTCTTTGTCCGCCCAACCGACCACCTCGCAGCTTTTGATTTCCGAACTTCCTGGCAGTCGTCGTCTTACCGTCTCGAGGGAAGACCTACCTGCCCCGACGACCTGGTTGATCTGGTCCAACGGATCACCGAGTGTGAGCTTATTTCTACTTTGCGTTGGTCGCGATTGGGGGGCATGAAAAGGGCTGATCTCTTGCCGGGCAGCGCTGCCAAGATAGGTTTGTACTCTCTATACTGGCTGACTGTCCACCTACCCAGGTGCCTGAACTTAACCATTCCTTCTTTCTTTGCAAGGAACAATGATACCGAGAAGTCCTCGGAGGAATTAAAAGAAGACGAGTAGGGAAAAGAAGAAGTGCCGGCTGCTACACCCATTCTTGTCGACGTAGCCTCTGAAGAATCAACCGAAGTGTCTATGGCTGACCGCCGCTCTATCCTTCGCGTCTCTGGTCAGGCCCGCCCGACTACTGCCGACAAGGGAAAAGGCGCGGCCACTTCGTCGACTCTACCCCATATCATAAACTGCCTGCAGCCCGGGTCCTCTGGTCAGCGGAGGTTCACCAGCTACCTCAGCCCAGTTCGCCACAAACAACAGGCAGAGAGGGTCGGCTACTCCCACAGGTCCATCCGCTACTCCTTCTCTTCGCCGGGCTGGCGTCAAACGACTTGGGGAGACTCATTTTGAGGCCCCTACTGCCAAAAGGATACTGGCCGGCTCGAAGGCAGATGAGACTGAGGCCATCCACAAGGGCCAGTACCCTATGAGTGAGTGGTCAGACAAGGTCATCTTCCCTAAGGACCTCGAGTCCGTTGAGGGGGGAGATCCCGATTTGCTATTGGACAGGGACGCCTTTCGCTCCTACCAGGTAACCTTTCATTCTGTCCTCTCGACTGCTTGCTTTCTATACTTAGCTTTTTACTGATACCTGACATTGCTTGCAGGCTCTGATGTGTCAACTCGCCCTCCGCCACCGCCAGAAGGTCATGATGCCGAGCTGAAGGATATGCACGTCATCCGGGACAACCACGCCACTTAGGTGGATGACCTCAACCTCAAGCTTGGCCAGGTCGCTTCCGCTTTGGAGGCCGAGTAGAGAAGAAACGACCAACTGGCGGTTAAGCTGCAAAATGCCAGGGAAGCTGCTCTGGCATTCAGGCAGTCGCCAGACTTCCATAGGGATGTGGCGGAGCACACGAGGGAAAACTGTAACACCCCCGATTTCCATACTAATTTAAAGCTTAATCATGCAGATAATCTAACCATAAAAACATACACAGCGGAAGACTTAAACATGAAATAGATGGAAAACGTAGAGTGTTATGCCACGTCCACACAACGATGAACGCACAGGCGTAAACATCTGCAACATAATCTGTCTATTCAAGAACAAGGTCAACAACAAAAGTCTAAAGTCTAACAACGTAACGTCACACAGGCCAAAACCATCACAAGGTTCAAGGGAATCTATACTATCTGGTTCAAGGGAATCTATACTATTTATCTCTAGACCGCGCTCTCGTCTACTCAGCACCTGAAAGAAACACATGAATATATGGGACTACGCCCGGTCAGCGAATGATGCTGGTAACCCACCAATACATGTGAAATATTATATGTAGATAGGATATATATATATATATATATATATATATATATATATATATATATATATATATATATATATATATATATATATATATATATATATATATATATATATATACACACAAAATCATTTGTGAAACAGGATATAGTATATATAAGTTCAAATCCAAGAGTAGAAGTCAAACACAAGACTCTATGCACTCACAACAAAGATAAGGGAACACATCCCAAGACAACAAGAACCAATAACGACTCATAAGAACGGCTCAATGCGTATTCTACCATCACTTAGTATAATAGCACCCGACATGTATAACACAAGAGAATAAGGACACAACCGTTGGCAACACATGCCTTTGTGACAACACATGTCACAAATAGAGAATCACACAACAATGGCAACACATGCCTTCGTGACAACACATGTCACGAATTGATATGCCTTCCTTATGCCCGGTTCCAACCTTATGGCTACCCCCAACCTTATAGCTAGTTCCAACCTCTACCTCCAGGACCCCTGTACACCAAGTCCAACCTTATTCCCCCGGGGACCGTCGTCCCCCCTTCGACAACCCTCCAACAAAACCACCGATTACATAGTACACGAGGGTACCGATCACACATGGCAACACATGCCTTGGTAACACATGTTACCCTAAACAAATACGTGAACCTTACACAAAGGTCACAAACTCAATAATCACGTCATGGCCACCACGAGGACCACTGTCGTACCTTGGTGACCAATGTTCCATACCATTAATCGTGCAATCCAGGTACAGCCACACACACCACACCACAATAGGAATCAATCAACGGATCACAACGAAGATATGAAACCATACTCAATCAAGGAATGGATCACAATCCAACAACAACGATGATTAACACAAGTCATCATCAACAATAGGAAAGGACAAACAACGCACACGCTAGCATTTAAACACCGAACTAGCATGCTTATCAAACGGGAAAACCAAACATAGTTCAAAGAACACACAAGACTCATCACGGTTCAACGAATCACAAGGTTGAACACTTAACACGATTCAAGACACCAAAACCTACATGGAATCCTACCATATAGTTCTAGACATACGAAACATCATGAACAAGAACATCGGGAAGTCAAAAGACCAAATATCGAGTCAAAAGAATCACGGGGAACAAATCCCCAACCAACCACATAACGTACCCTGCGGGTGGGGCCACGGGTGGACCACCACCCGTGGTTCCACCCGCGGGAACCATTTTTCCACAAGTGTGTACCCCGCGGGTGGGGCGGCGGGTGGTGCACTACCCGCCGTTCCACCCGCGGGTACATCATTTGTACCAAAATAATCCCTTCGGGGATTTTCAACTCCAAGCTCAAATTCAAGTCCAAAACATGCCAAATCTCACCAAATACAACAAAATGACTTGAATCAAAGGAATAGCCAAGCAATGACATACATGAACCCTAATAACAAGCTTTAGATATGCATTTTCACAAGATAATGCATTAACACTCACATTTCATAGCAAAATCACTTGTAGAATGCAATAAATCATCATATTGGTAAGAAAAATAGATTTTGTAGAGCATGGGTTACCTCTTGAAGACTCAACTTTCACTTTAAACACTTCACAAAGCTCCTAACAAGGTCCCCTCTCCACACCCACTTCAAGAACACACCAAAAGATCATAAAGATTTCACCTTTAGAAAAAGATACCTTAGAAAACAGTAAAAACACAAAAGGAGCTTAGATCTTACCCTCCTAGATGCTCAAGAGTAGGAAAGGTGGAATCTTGGAGACAAACTTGGAAGATCTTGATAGCCCTAGATTTAGCTTGGAGAGAAAGCTAACTAGCTTTTTAGAGAGAAGGGAGAGCTTATGATTTTGGAGAGTGTTTGGGAAGAAATGAAATGTGTCTCTTAGGTTAGCTTGGGATACCATTACAAGGAAAATGTCTTCTTTACCCTTACTAAGATGAACAATGTAAGGGAACAAGGGAATTATTCACAAAGCTTTAGGTACAACACTTGACTTTGGGTTGACTAGTCAATTACTAGTCCCCGACTATTGAATTTTTAGGAAATTAAGGAATTAAATTACCAATTGAATTAGGATTAATTACTTAATTAATCTCTTAATTGAATTTGGATTACGGGTGTCACATCCTCTCCCCCGTAAAAGAAGCTTCGTCCCCGAAGCTTGGGTACGACGAATTAGAACAAACGATGAAATGGAACAACAATGTGATAAGAGTGTCAAGAACATTCCCTTTTGGTCAAACCTCAAGGATTCAAAAGATATCAAAAATAAGCAAGAAGTTATAGCATTGCTAGGATTGAAAGAAATAATCAACGGAGACATTGAGCATATCAAACTCTAAACCAAACACAACTACCAACTTCTATTCCACACCCAAAATCTAAACAACTAGCTCAAAGCACACACCACAAAACCAACTACTCCTCACAACAAGCAAGCAAAAACGAGCACACAAGGTAAACAACAAGCAACCAGCAACGGTAACAACAACTGAAAGATAACACAAGCTAAGGAAAAAGGTGGACGGGATTACCACGACACTGCGCTAAAACGACTCGCTCTCTAATTCATATGTGCCCTCCTCGGACTCCTCGTCATCTCTTCCTCTTCGGCTTGAGCTGGCCTCGATCCGATCTAACCTCTGGTGGACGGCAACAAACTGCGTCTTCATAAAAGTGAAGCCTTCTTCAATCATCCGGTCCTGTTGGCGTAGAAGGGTGACCACACGCTCTCGTGCGTCAGAGCATCGTGCTCTCTTTTGGTTCGGGCTTCCCTTCTCCTTTGATTTTCTTCACTCTCGGAATCACTTTCCTCGGCTGCGGCAGCTTCTTCCGCTTCCACTTCCTCTTCTTCGTGGCCCTCTTCTTCCTCATCCCCCATAACACCTCCTAGGCTCTGAACCGCGAGGTTCAACTTTCCAACAGGGATCTCGAGCTCTGCAACATACTCATCTCTTTCCTCGGAAGTCTTCCTAGCAACCTCTTCCAGAGTGATGTAATCACCGTCATCCAACTGGAACAAGTTGCAATTCCGAAGATTAATGGCATCCAACACCATTTTTCCTACGGGCTTTGGCATACAACCATCAACGCTCACACCCTTCTTGACAAAAATCCAGCTCAAAATCATGCCATACGGTAGGCTCTTTCGGTTGTGATCACGACAGAAAACCATATGTTGCAACATCAAAGCTAGCAGATTGAACTTTACCATGTTCTTAAGGCAAAAAGCAAAGGTGCACTCCAACTTTCCCAACAACCGACTTTTGTTGTTATTGGGCAACAAACAATCCGACACAAGCATAACCAAAATCCTTTGCTCGGCAGACAACCACTTCTTCTCTGGTCTTGAAGCTTGAGTGAAACCACTCGTGCGACCCAACAAATAACTCAAATAGTCCCGGTACCCCATGTACCCGTACTAATCCACGAGTTATCACTGTACTAAGCAACTCCCGAAGCAGATAAACTCAGAAGCTGAGCTAGCTTCTTTTCAGACAAAACCACTTTCATACCCCTCACTTTAGAGGTGATTTCAAGCTTACCACCATCCATCACCAAAGCCATGTGGCGGTGAAACTCCTTGACCAAACTTGGGTATGTCTCGACCCTTATGGCGAGAAACCCATCTAAGAACCCTTGGTACCTAAGCATATCCAACAAAGAACTAGAGAAAGATTTCGGGTCAAAAGCTTTACCTTCAAGAACGAGATAATGGGTATCCACCCATTCTACTTTCTTGCCAAACTTGATCTTCTAGGGATGATTAGGAGATGATCCAAAGCTCAACCAAAAAGGAACCCAAACTTTCCTTTTCTTTTTCTTCCTTCTTCTCGCTGCTCTCTCTCTCTCTCTCTCTCGCTGCTCTCTCTCTCTCTCTCACGACGGCGAGGAACTCCGACGGACGGCGGCTCCGGCAGGCGACGGGGACTGGCGGGTGGCAGGTGGTGGCGACGGGTTAAGGGAGGGGGGTGGTCTCGGCTGACTCACGGGTAGGGAGAGGGGAAAGAAAAAGAAAATTGGGATTTAGAGATTTTGGGAGAAATTGGGAAAAGGAGATGATTTAATTTGGGGATTTTGGGTAAAGTGGAAATTTATGGTTGAGATGGAATCAAAATTGGATATGTTTTAAGAAACATAACTAGCTCAAGTGGTTAAAGGGTTGGGTTGGTAAATGGTACACCTGGGTTCGAAATTCAAGGCTTGCAATTATGGATTTAGAACACTTGGAGAAATCTAGATGACTCACAAGAAGGTAGGGGCAGGGTATACATGTGCAGAGATTAACTCAAGCATGACTTGTTTAGAGGTAAACAACTATACAAGGCAACTCAAACAGTCAACGAAGGAAACAAGACAACACACCACGGCAACAAGAAACAAGATGCGTTCTAAAGACAAGGGTAGGCTAGGAAAGGGTTACCTGCTAACTCCTCCTCAACTAAGCTAGCTACCTCCTGTTGCTCCTCCGGATCCTGGGAGTGGTGGCAACGCCCTTTGACTGACTTGCTGAGGGCACTCGGCGATCTTGTGTCCCTTCTCTCCACAACGGAAACATCTTGACACGAAGCCATTGCAACTCTGGCCTGCATGCACCTTCCCACATCTACGACAAGCAAAACGTCTTGACTTGATTTCCATGCTCCACTCTATTTGATCCTTGGGTTGGAGATGGTGCATTCTTGGCTTGGAAGCTCGGCTTGGGCCTCTTGAAGTTGGAAGAATCTCCACTCTCGGTCTTCTTTCTTGCAAGCTCATAAGACCCTCGCTGCAGTTGCTGAACACAATACAAATCCACAGCACTCAGGTATGCTTCCTTCAAAGAGCTCGGCCTACTCACGGTTAGGGCCTTTCGTGCCTCGTAGTTCAAACCAGCTACGAACTTCTCAACTTTGGCAAGCTCGGTAGGAACAAGCATCCGGGCGAAGCGCGCAAGCTCTAGAAAATTCTTGTGGTACTCAACCACCGATAAAGATCCTTGCTGAAGGTGAAGGAACTCCTCGTACATTGCAGCTCTAACGTGCGCTGGGTAGAACCTCTCACGCATTCGATCCTTCAAGGCAGACCAATCAAAGCCAGACACCTCAAGGCAAGCTGGGCCCTCACGCACCCACTACAATTCGGCCTCGTGGCTGAAATAGAACGTCGCAAGCTCTACTCTCCGCTCCTCTGGGCATCCAACAACCGAAAAGATCTTATCAAACGTCCTTACCCACTCTTTGAGAACAACGGGGTCTTCCTCGCTCGCGAACGTCGGAGGCCTATGGCTCGACACAAGACGCTCTATATCCCTATGCTCGGCAGGCTGTGGAGGTGGCACGGGATGGTTGTTGTGCAACAAGGCCTCACTAAGGGTCTGCATAGTTTGCGTCAGTTGGTGAAGGTTCTGGGCAAGCTGTTCGTTCGTCGGGGTCTCCGGTGTACGTGCACGCTGACGGGAAGGCATCGCAAAGCTTCTACAACAACAACACTATTACTAACAAAACAACAAGCAAGCAAACAACTATAAACAACACTCAGCTCACCGCGCAACCTAAGAATCCTAAGCCTAAACACTTAGATTCTTATGGTCACCTTAAGGTCTCAAACCACACTTAGCCACTTAGAAGTCTAGACTCTACCATCCTAAGCTCAAACCTAGGCTCTGATACCAACTGTAACACCCCCGATTTCTATACTAATTTAAAGCTTAATCATGCAGATAATAGATGGAAAACGTAGAGTGTTATGTCACGTCCACACGACGGTGAACGCACAGACGTAAACATCTGCAACATAATCTGTGTATTCAAGAACAAGGTCAACAACAAAAGTATACAGTCGAACAACGGCACACAGGCCAAAACCATCACAAGGTTCAAGGGAATCTATACAATCTGTCTTTAGACCGCGCTCTCGTCTACTTAGCACCTGAAAGAAACACATGAATATATGGGACGATGCCCGGTCAGTGAATGATGTTGGTAACCCACCAATACATGTGAAATATCATATGTAAATAGGATATATATATATATATATATATATATATATATATATATATATATATATATATATATATATATATATATATATACAAAATCATTTGCAAAACGGGATATAGTATATATAAGTTCAAATCCCAGAGTAGAAGTCAAACACAAGACTCTATGCACTCACAACAAAGATAAGGGAACACATCCCAAGACAACAAGAAGCTATAACGACTCATAAGAACGACTCAAGGCGTATTCTACCATCACTTAGTATAATAGCACCCGACATGTATAACACAAGAGAATAAGGACACAACCGTTGGCAACACATGCCTTTGTGACAACACATGTCACAAATAGAGAATCACACAACAATGGCAACACATGCCTTCGTGACAACACATGTCACGAATTGATATGCCTTCCTTATGCCCGGTTCCAACCTTATGGCTACCCCCAACCTTATAGCTAGTTCCAACCTCTACCTCCAGGACCCCTGTACACCAAGTCCAACCTTATTCCCCCGGGGACCGTCGTCCCCCCTTCGACAACCCTCCAACAAAACCACCGATTACATAGTACACGAGGGTACCGATCACACATGGCAACACATGCCTTGGTAACACATGTTACCCTAAACAAATACGTGAACCTTACACAAAGGTCACAAACTCCATAATCACGTCATGGCCACCACGAGGACCACTGTCGTACCTTGGTGACCAATGTTCCATACCATTAATCGTGCAATCCAGGTACAACCACACACACCACACCACAATAGGAATCAATCAACGGATCACAACGAAGATATGAAACCATACTCAATCAAGGAATGGATCACAATCCAACAACAACGATGATTAACACAAGTCATCATCAACAATAGGAAAGGACAAACAACGCACACGCTAGCATTTAAACACCGAACTGGCATGCTTATCAAATGGGTAAACCAATCATAGTTCCGAAGAACACGCAAGACTCATCACGGTTCAACGAATCACAAGGTTGAACACTTAGCACGTTTCAAGACACCAAAACCTACATAGGAATCCTACCATATAGTTCTAGACATACGAAACAGCAAGAAGACACTCAAATAGTTCCACAAAAGAACATCGGGAAATCAAAAGACCAAATACCGAGTCCAAAGAATCACGGGGAACAAATCCCCAACCAACCACATAACGTACCCCGCGGGTGGGGCCACGGGTGGACCACCACCCGTGGTTCCACCCGCGGGAAACATTTTCCCACGAATGTGTACCCCGCGGGTAGGGCGGCGGGTGGTGCACTACCCGCCGTTCCGCCCGTGGGTACATCATCTGTACCAAAATAATCCCTTCGGGGATTTTCAACTCCAAGCTCAAATTCTAGTCCAAAACATGCCAAATCTCACCAAATACAACAAAATGACTTGAATCAAAGGAATAGCCAAGCAATGACATACATGAACCCTAATAACAAGTTTTAGATATGCATTTTCACAAGACAATGCTTCAACACTCACATTTCATAGCAAAATCACATGTAGAATCCAATAAATCATCATATAGGTAAGCAAAATAGATTTTGTAGAGCATGGGTTACCTCTTGAAGACTCAACTCTGACTTTAAACACTTCACAAAGCTCCTAACAAGGTCCCCTCTCCACACCCACTTCAAGAACACACCAAAAGATCATAAAGATTTCACCTTTAGAAAAAGATACCTTAGAAAACAGTAAAAACACAAAAGAAGCTTAGATCTTACCCTCCTAGATGCTCAAGAGTAGGAAAGGTGGAATCTTGGAGACAAACTTGGAAGATCTTGATAGCCCTAGATTTAGCTTGGAGAGAAAGCTAACTAGCTTTTTAGAGAGAAGGGAGAGCTTATGATTTTGGAGAGTGTTTGGGAAGAAATGAAATGTGTCTCTTAGGTTAGCTTGGGATGCCATTACAAGGAAAATGTCTTCTTTACCCTTACTAAGATGAACAATGTAAGGGAACAAGGGAATTATTCACAAAGCTTTAGGTACAACACTTGACTTTGGGTTGACTAGTCAATTACTAGTCCCCGACTATTGAATTTTCAGGAAATTATGAAATTAAATTACCAATTGGATTAGGATTAATTACTTAATTAATCTCTTAATTGAATTTGGATTACGGGGTGCCACACAAACGCTGAGGGAATCGCCATGGAGTGGCTATCTTCCGTAGCCGGTCAGACTTATCTAGTGGATGCGGGCACGGAAGATTACTATCTCGAGATGGCGGATATTCAGAAGGAGATCTATGTTGTATTGAGGAGGAGGTACGCCGAGGGCATCGCTATGGAGTGGCTAGCTTCCGTAGTCGGTCAGAATTATATAATTTAAAATAAAAGAATGGATGAAGCAATAAGAGTTTCACGAGTTTGTTAGAAGTTAGAACGACTTAAAGACATGCTTCTTATTGATAATGAATTTCCTAATTCAACCTACAAAGTAAAGAAATTGTTGTGTCTGTTGGGTATGGATATTTAGAGGATACATGTATGTCCAAATGATTGTATATTGTATTGGAAAAAATACAAAGACTTGTATGTGTGTCCATAGAGTGGGGCGATACGTTATAAAAGGAAAGATGTTGATGATGCGTGCAAGAATAACAAAGATCCCTAAACCAAGAATCTATTACAATGTAGTATATGTTCATAACTACTTTCTCAACCAAATGAAGCACAAAGAGCCAATATCGCCTCTATTGAAACTCAAACCCACAACCTCTCCTATGAGGGACCACTTGGTGCCATTGGACCACAAGGTCCTTGGCACAATCGTTCACCTTGGTTTTACATGAAACCAATATATATCTTGTTTTCATTGTTGATATCAAGGCCTAAATAACTAGGAACTGACATTGATGTATATCTAGCACCACTTGTTGATGATTTAAAGATGTTGCGGAATGAAGGTGTGGCGATGTATGATGCTTATAGTGGAAGCAACTTGACTTTACGTGCAATGATCTTTTGCACAATAAATGATTTTCCAACATATGGTAACCTATCAAGTTATACTACTAAAGGAGCTAAGGCATGTCCTATTTGTGACTTTAAAACTCCAGAACTATGGTTGAATAATAGTAAAAAGAATGTGTTCATGAGTGACAAGACATTTTTTCCTATTGGCCATCCTTATCAAAAGAAAACAAAAAGAGACTTTCAATGGAAAATCTGATACTTGAGTAGCTCGCTTGCCTTTATCAAGACATGCGATTTATGAACGTGTTAAAAATCTTGATGTTGATTTTGGTAAAACTTATGACTACTCAGAAGAGTCTTTGGAAGAAGAGGTCTATATTTTGAGATCTATCATACTGGGATCATGTATCAGTTAGACATTGTCTTGATGTGATGCATGTTGAGAAAAAAAAAGTTTGTGACAACATTATTGGGATATTGTTGAACATTTAGCTAGGGAAAATGAAAGATACTATTAAAGCTAGGGAAAAATGGGAATACGGGATAAGTTAGCCCCACAAGAATCGGGAAAGCGGACATACTTCCCTCCAGCTTGTCATGCTTTGTCAAAAAAAAAAAAAAAAAGAAATTTGTTGTGCCTATTTTAATGTTGTCAAGGTTACTTCCGGTTATTCATCGAATATTATTAACAAAATTGTGTCATTGAAGGACCTTAAATTGGTTGACATGAAGTCTCATGACTGTCATGTATTAATGCACCATATGTTACATGTTGCTATTCAGGACATATTATGCAATGGAAGCATGTTGTTCGAAAAAATAGCTTAAAATGATATAAAATGGCATTATAAGTTGCTATTTTGTGGTACAATTATTAGTGGGGTCCACTTCCCAATTGGGTCAGGTCAAAGTGGATTCAGGTTCTTCGTAATGAGACGAAGAGATTGATATATTGTACGCTCAAAATGGTCGTTCGTTCAGTTCGGCCTCAGCTGAACCTGATTCGTTCTCTGTACTCGTTTGTTCTCTGTATAGGACGATCCGTCCTCTCTGGCAGTGACCGTTCTAGGATTAAATTTAGCAGTTACAGAATTAAGTCTCTATTAATTTCAATTGGGATTAAATTCAGTAGTTACGGAATTAAGTCTCTATTAATTCCAATTTTAAATTTTGAATTTAAATCCCAGATAATGGCCTGCTAAATGCCATCTACTGAATGCTATTTAATCCCAACAACCCTATACAAACAGTGGTAGAGCAGAACACTTTTACACACAAGAAAAATATGTTTTCTCTCTCAAAATTTCTGCTTCTACTCCTTTCTTGCTACTGTGTTCTTGTCGTTGCTCTAGTTCGCCGGTTTCATTGTTTGGGTGCTCAAACTATTGAATCATAGTATGTTTTATCTTGAAAAACTTAGGCTACAATGCTCCTAGCACACGTGGGAGGTAGCAAATAAGGTTTTAAGGAAAGCGTGATTCGCTCGACTCGTGCTAACGACCTACACCAACCTGAACCATATCCCTTCATCATTTCCTTCCCAAAATTTCTATAAAATAATAATCTTTTTTCGTAGGATTATTATTAGGTTTTTCTACCTTATTTCCTACAAACATGTTAGACAAGTCACAATAAAACTTTTTTTTTTTCAATGTCATTTGTAGTAAAGTTGTTTGATATGAAGGTGTTAGATCATTTGTAAGCTGATGTGGTAGTTACTTTACGCCAATTTAAACGTATTTTTCACTGTTTTTTGTTTTTGTTTTTGTTTTGTTTTGTTTTGTTTTGTTTTTTTTTTTTTTTTTTTTTTTTTTTTTTTTTTTTTTGATATTATGGTGCACTTGGTGAAGGAAATTAATATTTGTGCTTCGATATTTCTGAGGTACATGTATCCATATGAAAGATATATGAGAATATTGAAAGGATATGTGAGAAACCAATATCGACCTGAATGGAGTATAATTCAAGCTTATGGTGCTGAGGAGGTCATTGATTTTTGTACTGAGTATTAGTTAATGTTGAGTCTATTGGTGTTCCTAAATCTCGTCATGAAGGAATACTCTTCGGGAAAGGTACTATTGGGTTAAAAATAGTTTTTCCACATTTACACTTGCGAGATAAAACACATCATCTCATATTGCAACACCATTCTGAGGTTCATTCGTACTTGGTCCAACACATGTCCATGATAAGACAACAAAATCCTTCAAAGGGTGAAAAGATGGGTGGTCAATGAACATAATCGGACTTTCATCAGATGGTTCAAAGATATTGTGATGCAAGACCTATCTCAAGTGCCAAATAATATCAGTGAAATGATCAAATGGTTAGCATATATGTTTGCTATGCTTGTGAGCTGTTATGAAGGTTATGACACTAATGCGCATACATTTTACACAAAATGGCAAGATGAAAAGAATGTGGTGCAAAATAGTGTAGTTACATTGGTAGAACTATCAAAAGATTATTAAAGTGCTAAAGATACTAAATCGGTTGATGCAGCTAAGTCTTACTATGATGTGATTGAAGAAATTTGGGAACTTGATTATAAAGTTTTTAAAATTTCTTTAATCGGATGTACTTGGGTTTAGAATAGACGAGACGTTCGGATAGATGAATTGGATTTTACTTTGTTGATTTGGTTGGTTGGGTTATCATGATGAACCATTCATACTTGCATCTTAGGTAAAACAAGTGTTTTATGTTTCTAATCCTGTTGATAATAAGTGACCAGTTGTCTTACAAGGCAAAAGAAGTATTGTTGGTGTTGGTGATGGTGTGGACGAAGAAGCGTATGACCATTATAGAAAACTGGAAAATTGGAGGATAGAAAACAAAAAACATGTTTACTAGCACATTTTTTCTTTTTTGCAAACCAGAGAACTTTTAAAAACTGTTTAATTATTTTCTAAATCGAAAACAGAATCTCTATCATATATTTGGCTATAAATCACTATAATTAGATTCTCACCCTTATCTACTTACATATTTATTCATTACTATGATTAGATTCGTTATTATCTTCTTTTGACTTATCACCATTTTCGACTCGCATTTACCTATATAAACATAATTTATTTACTTATGAAGTTAGCCATTATTCACATGATCACAATTAAAACATGAACTCTGCACCAAGTTTTAGATTTTGATTGATCGAACTCATCAAATAGATTATTGGTTCATATATTTCTAGTTATGTTATATCGAAAATAAGTTTGATCCAGTACGTTAGACTTCAAAGTAAAAATTATTTATATACATTTCGTTCAAATGAATATATCAAACAATATTTTAAATATTAGCTCAAAAATTATTAATATTATCTAAACTAAAATTTAGGTGAATCTAATAGGTTATTGGTTCCGATATATTTTTAGTTATGTTATATACGGATATAAATTTAATTTGAATATCAAATGTAAAAATATTACATATACTAGACTTAAAAGTAAAAATTATATTATTTAATTTATTCAATTTAAACCAAACATATCCAAAATCATTCTAAATATAAAGTCTAAAAATCAGAAATTAAACGCGTGTTAATTTTATAATGTTAGTCTAAAAAAATAAATTTAAAAAAAAACGTGTTAGTAAATAAGTTTTCTAAACAGAAAATAGAGAATGAAAACTAAAATATTGGAAAAAAAAAAACTAATTTACTGAAATAAAAAGGCTCTTAATATTTCAAGAATGCGTATGAAGGTTAGGTCGAAATCTTAATACTAAATAGTCAACAAAACTTTTAAAGAGATTTGTGCAGTGAAAAATTAGATTTAACACGTACACAAACATATATATTTTTTTGAAAGGACACAAACATATATATGATGAAGGGATCACCAAGCAGTCAGCCAATGGCAGTCAACCAAAGGGATTCCTGACATTTCCTTATCTCTGCCCGCATGGGTAGCTCAAATGGTCATAGAGGTGAAAATTAGAAATAATGACCAGTCAAAGTGAAGGGCTCCTTGTGCGCACTAAGCAAAGGTTAGTTTAATCTCTGTGGTTCCAGTTGAGTTACCATGATTTACATCCTTCCAGATGTTGGGGAAAATTCGGATAGAATATGTCGTAGACCTGGGGCTACTGTTTTTTATAGGCTGAGAATGGATGAATCCTGAAGGGATCGGTGACGTGTGCAAGACACTACCTTAAAAGCAAAAATTTCTCGGAGACGGTTGTAGTCTTACCGGTTGCTTTCGACCAGTTAACACCGAAGCTCAGGATTGCAGAAGAGAAGAAGAGAATTTGATGAGTGAATAGAACTGAGGAGAAGCAGGGTATTTATAGTATTGGAAATACCCGCCCCTCCCCTCTCAGCCATTCATGCTCCACGATTTTAGGAAGAGTTGTGGTGAAAATGCCCACAAGAATAGGAAGACTTGTTCCACCACAACTTAATGTGTGGATGGTAGATTTCTACATGAAATCTACCTCTAAAAAGGAAAAAACTCGGAATTAAAATAAAGTCCGAGTAAAACACTAACCCCACCCCAACGCACGTGCGAACCGGGCGAGGCGGGCAGCGGTGGCGCGCGTGTGGGGTTCCCTTTCCTTCTCTCTCTACAATAGTTTAAGCCTTCCAAATGGGTTGGTATTAAAAAGGTGGGAATTAGTCCCTTATCCTTCCAATGTGGGACAAGAGTGTCTTCCTTCTACACACTTTAAACCACCATCTTGAATGTAATCTCCAACACCAGATGCTCTGTCGGGGTGTGAGTGCCCGGACCCTTAGGGTTGGGGTTCAACCTTTTGGAAAGAAAACCATGCTAACTAGAAGAAAACACAGTTGGTTGAAAAAGGAGAAAGCTGTTGTATTATTGAAACAATGTTGAAGATTACAAAGAAAACAATGTATTATTATCATATCATATCATTGGATTGTATGGCGTTGCCACCAAGTAAAGGTCATCCTTCTTTCCAGCAGTGATTCCTGAGGATTCAGTTAAGTCCAAACCTTTAGAATACTGAGTTCCTTGAGGGAGTTCCCAATCAAAATGAAATAGCAATTTGGCTAACGGAAGAATAACGTTGGCCAAACCAAACGACATCCCGGGACAGATCCTCCTCCCGGCCCCAAACGGGAGGTACTCGAAGTTATTCCCTGAGAAATCGATGGAACTATTCTCAAATCTCTCAGGTAAAAAGCTCTCAGCATGCTCCCAGTAGGCAGGATCCCTACTTATGGACCACACGTTGACCATAACCCAGGTTTTGGGTGGGATTTTGTAGCCGTTGATCTCGGTTTCCTCCCGGCATTCTCGAGGGATTAAGAGTGGCGAAGGGGGATGGAGGCGGAGAGTTTCTTTGATCACAAGATTCAGGTATTTAAGATCGTCCACGTCTTTTTCGTTGAAATCTTCTTTAAAAGCCTGTCTAACTTCAGCTTGAGCCTTGGCTAGTATGCTAGGATTTCTCAGCATTTCTACCATTGCCCAGACGACTGTAGTGGATGAAGTCTCTGTTCCAGCAGTAAATAAATCCTGCATGTGCGTCCAAACATTATTAGCGTTAGTCTATTTGGTACGGTGTTATTAGTTTAAATTTGATCGATGGATAATTTAATTAATTATATATACGAATAAGGGGTTATTGGTTCACGGAATCTTAGATTACCCCAGGTAATAGAATTACCTGGGGGTAAGTAATGTGAGATTTTGAAAATGTAAGATTAGCTTATGTGTTTGGTTAAAATTGTAGGAATGTAACATTAGTTGATGTATTTGGTTAAAATTGTAGGAATGTAACATTAACTTGTTTGGTTGAAGGTTATATTACATCAATTACTTAAATGCCCTCATAGAAATTGAAAGCCCATAATTCAAAATTTAATAATAATAATAATAATAATAATAATAATAATAATAATAATAATAATAATAATAATAATAATGGGATGAGTACGATAAAGATGCAATTCAATAATAATAATAATAATAATAATATACTGAATGCGCAAGCCGTAAGGTCTCTGTAATGAATAAAAGAAGATAAATAAATGAGGGCAATTTTGAAATATTGAAAAGTAATCTCACATTATCTAACAAAAACTTAGTAATCACATTACCTTAAGGGGGCGTTTGGTTCACGGGATCTTGGATTACCCCAGGTAATAGGATTACCTCCGGGAAGGTAATGTGATATGTTGGGAATGTAAGATTACATTGTGTGTTTGGTTTGGATAGTGTAATATAATATTATCTTGTTTGGTTCAAGGCTATATTTTAAGTTATATGGATCAATTTACAATAATGTGCTCAATAATATATATATATATATATATATATATATATATATATATATATATATATATATATATATATATATATATATATATATATATATATATATATAATGTGTGTGTATTTATTTATATGTATGAATGTATATCAATGCTTAAATATTAAAAAAAAAAAAACTAAATATGTAAATATACACATGTATATTTGATTATATAAACATATATTATTGTTATTGTTATTGTTATTGTTATTGTTATTGTTATTATTATTATTATTATTATTATTATTATTATTATTATTATTATTATTATTATTATTATTATATAAGGATTAGTTAACAAGGGCAAAGGTGGAATAATTCAAGGTAATCTAAGATTACCTAAAAAAATGGGGTAATCAAATTACCTTGAAACATTACCGTCACATCAGCTTTCAGGTAATATATAACATTACCAGGTAATCTTATAACATGAACCAAACAAGGTAATATAACATTACCAGACTCAGATTACCTAGGTAATCTAAGATGATCTAAAGCAAACACCCCCTAAAGGGGCGTTTGGTTCAAGGTATCTGAGATTACCTTGGTAATCTGAGAAAGGTCATATTAGATTACCATGTTTGGTTTAGGTCATCTGAGAGGGTAAGTAATGCAAGATTACTGCCACATAGGAAATGAGAGTATATTTGAGGTAATGTGATTACCAAATTTTGGTTAGGTAATATGAGATTACTTTTCAATATTCCAAAATTACCCTCATTTATTTCTCTTTTATTCATTACATAGACCTCATTATTCAATTATTATTATTATTATTATTATTATTATTATTATTATTATTATTATTATTGAATTGCATTTTAACAGTATGCATTCTATTATTATTATTATTATTATTATTATTATTATTATTATTATTGAATTTCATCATTACAGTACGCATTCAATCATTATTATTATTATTATTATTATTATTATTATTATTATTACTATTATTATTATTATTATTTGTAGTAGTAGTAGTAGAAGCATCTTGTTAAATTTTGAATTATGAAAAAAAAAAACCTTGCAATTTACATCTTTCAATTTCTATCAGGGCATTTAAGTAATTGATGTAATATAACCTAAAATATAACATTCAACCAAACAAGTTAATGTTACATTCCTACAACTTTAACCAAACACATCAGGTAATCTTACATTCCCAAAATCTCATATTACTTACCCCCAGGTAATAGGATTACCTGAGGTAATCAAAGATTCCGTGAACCAAACGCCCCCTAAATATAACCTCATTTTCTACGTGGCAGTAATCTTATATTATTTTTCAACTCAGATTACCTAAACCAAATATGGTCATCTAAGATTACCTTTCTCATATTACCAATTACCTTTCTCAGATTACCCTGGTAATCTGAGATCCCTTGAACCAAACGCCCCCAAGGGTCAAATATGTTATCTAACTACACAGCAAACTGTAATTAGATCACTGAACTCAAAAAAATTATAATTGGGTTCCTGAACCATGTAAATTCATGTAATTTAACCTAAAATAATTTGTTTACATGTTAATGTGCTCAGATCACATGTCGATTCCTTTATTTAAAAATAATTTTTAATAATTTTAAATTTAAAATAAAAAATAGCTTGACCTGAGATGAAGGAGACCCCTTCGTCTCCGTGGCTGGACAGAGACGAAGGGGTCTCCTTTTGTCTCCATGGCCAGCTGGAGACAAAGGGGACCACTTCGCCTCTGGCTAGCCATGGAAACAGTCCCTTTCGTCTCCATGGCCGGGCTTTCGTCTCCGGCCAACCACGGAGACGATCCTCTCCTCAATTTTAAAAATTATTTTTTAATAAAGGAACCGACATCTGAGCACATTAACAGGTAATCAAGTCATTTTAGGTCAAATTGCATGTATTTGCATTCTTCAGGTACGGATCCAATAGTGATTTTTTTTTTTTTTTTTAAAGTTCAGTGATTTAATATTAATTTGGTGTGTAATTGGATGACCTATTTGATCCTTATTACTCTATTAAATAGAGTCTAATTTACAAAGTATTAGATTTGTTATTATGCATGTAATGTAATGTAATGTAATATAATATAATGCACTTACAAACACAATAGCCTTAACGTTGTCATTGGTGATGGGGAAGTGGGGAACTGAAAGCCCTCGTGGGTATCCATCAACCTGAGCAGAACGTCGATCAAATCCTCACTACCACCGGTGTCGACCATCAAAGTCTTCCGCCGCCTGTGATCGCCGATGACGTTGTCGATTATAGCGTCAATCCTGTTGTGCACTCTCAAGATTTTGCGCTTCATTCCGCTGAGGCCGTGGAGGAATTTGAGGGAGGGAAAGATGTCCGCCACGTCGAACCCTCCCAACAAGGTCAACACTTCCTTTATGAGGGCGATGAACTCGTCCTGCTCCTTGAACACACACCCGAACGCCGACCGGCACGTCATTGAGCTTGTGAACTGGAAGACCTTCTCCGTGAGATTCACCGGCCGCCCGCTGCACAACCGGATGAAGTCTAAGAGCCGGGATACCTGCACAAATATATTAAAGAAGCTAAGATAATATTATTAGTAATGCGATATATATATATATATATATATATATATATATATATATATATATATATAGGGTTGCATTCAAATACAAACACTCCTTAAAATACAACTTGAGCTCGTGCACACATTAACATACTTACATGCACACAAGGCGCACTGCCAATAATTTCTGGGATAAGCACGTGCACAAATTAACATACTTGCATGCACAGCGCGTAGGAGGAAAAATCACAACCATCCATCAAAGCTCGTGCACACATTAACATACTTACATGCACACAACGCGTAGGAGGAAAAAATCAGGACCGTCCAATACCACCATCCAACGGCGTCAAATTGTCCACAGGTTTGTATTTTAAGATGTGTTTTTACCTGAATGTAAATCTATATATATATATATATATATATATATATATATATATATATATATATATATATATATATATATATTTTGAAAGGTTCCTGTGCCGTTGAATCCTTCCCGTGCGGTTGTGCGGTTAATTAATGTGCATTAGATTTGTAATCAATGTGCATTAGTATTGTGTTTAATGTGCCTGAGATTTGTACTTAATGTGCATGAATGTGTAATGTTAATGTGCGTGAGTTTTGTACTTAAGGTGTGCGAGTCTTGTGCCTAAGGTGCGTGAGTTGTGTGCTTAATATGCATGAGTGTGTTCTTCATCCACTGCTGTGAAAATTATGTGCATCCACTGCTGCATTTTCTTCTTGTTTTTGTTTCGAAGTGGTGGAGGAATGAATTTTGTCTTGTTTTGCTTTAAATACTAAGGGACTGCTAATGAGAGCGAAGCTGCTAATGAAAGCTTCAAAGATTGTGAAAAAGAAGGAGACTGTGAAAATTTTATATTCTGCTTTCTCATGAGCTCGTAATTCTGAACTACTCACGCACATTATGTACAAATCTCAAGCACATTAAACAGAAGACTCAGACACATTAAGTACAAAACTCACGCACATTAACATTACACACTCACGCACATTAAGTACAAATCTCACGCACATTAAGCACAAGACTCACGTACATTAAGTACAAAGCTCACGCACATTAATCAACCGCACGAGAAGCCACAAATGCACCTGATCTCTTCCATATATATATATATATATATATATATATATATATATATATATATATATATATATATATATATATATATATATATATATATATATATATATATAAAGGGATCATGTGCGGGATGGGCTTCCCGTGCGGTTGGACGCACAATTGAAGCATGTGCTCCATCTCAACTAAAAGCCTAAGCTGATAGTTGAATTGCACGTTAATGGCTATATGCTCACACGCCCCCTCACGTGTGTGGTAGATTCCAAGCAACACGTGGACCGGTAAACTGTAGTATTCGAACCCATGACTTTTGGTCTGGCTCTGATACCAAATTGAAGCATGTGCTTCATCTCAAGTAAAAGCCTAAGCTAATAGTTGGATCGCACGTTAATGGCTATATGTTCACACGCACATTAAGCATTAACTGACGCACTTTAAGTACATAATACACACATATTAAGCACACAACAAAAACACCTTCAGAACACAAACTCATGCACGTTAAGTACAAAACTCACATTAAGCACAAGCCTCACGCATGTTAAGCACAAGCCGCACGCACCTTAAGCACAGAACTCAGGCACCTTTTAAATTTCAACAGCTACTCACATTAAGCACAAAACTCATGCATGTTAAGCACAAAATTCACGCACCGTAAGCACAAAACTCACGCACTTAAGCACAAAACTCACTCACTTAAATTTTCAACAACTCACATTGAGTACAAACCCACACACATTAAGTACAAACCTCATGCACATTAAGCACAAGACTCACGCACTTAAAGTACAAAACTGACGCACGTTAAAAATGCACAATCACGTTAAAAATACTTAAATGCACTGAAACTTAATTCTATATATATATATATATATATATATATATATATATATATATATATATATATATGATGGAAGCAATTGAACGAAGCTAAGGAATATAATTGAAAACATACTATATGTAACAATTGAACCAACCACTATACAAAAAGTATATATAGTATACGGTACCTACCTCCTGGTGCCTAATGGTGCTGAAACCCTGAACGTTTTTAGTGCTAAGAACTTCAACCACACATATTTTGCGCATCTGTCTCCAGTAATCTCCGTAAGGACAGAAGACGATGTCGGACCTGTTATAGGACACAATCCCGGGGAGCAACATTTTGGGGCGGGAAGCAAAAGCCAAGTCGTGGGTCTTTAGCACAGATTTGGCCATGTCCGGAGACGACACCACCACTGCAGAAACTTGGCCTAATTGGACGTGCATGAGGGGGCCGTATTTCTGGGCCAAGTCCCTTAAGCAACGGAGCGGAGACGACGATGCACCACCGTATAAGTGGTGAATGTTTCCCAGGAACGGCAACCTCCACGGTCCGGGTGGCAATTTTTTACCTCTCCACTTGTTCCGCTCTCTAGCTACCAACACAAGGAAGAGTAGTAGTAAGAAAGAAAACAAGTTGATGAGGAGCTCCATTAATAATAATATTAATTGCTTACTTCTTATGTATAATTGTACGTAGTGTTTAATTAACTAGCTAGCAAGGGATAGATAGATAGATGATGGTACGTATTTATAAGCCCCAATAAGACTATATATATAGCAGCAGCTAGCCATCAAATTTGACTTGAATTGAGAGAAGCTTAAGGCATATATATATATATATATATATATATAGTTAGAATAGTAAGAATAACCAAGTACATACGTATAGTACAAGCTAGCTTGTAGAACGTAGACCAAAACCTACTGCAAATGTAATGAAGTTAAAGCAAAAGTCGTCTATGGTTGGCAATGCATGAGCATGAACGGCGAAGATATGATACAAACCTAATTGTTTGGAAACTTTCCTCTTTTGGATAATCATATCGCGTCGTCTGTTTAATTTTGTGGCGGCGGCAGCTATAATGAGCTTTTGAAAAATAAAAAATAGAACTTTTTGCCTGTCTTATTTATATATATATATAGGGAAGGGATCAGGTGTATTTGTGGCTTCCCGTACAGTTGTGTAGTTGATTAATGTGCGTGACTCTTGTGCTTAATGTGCCTGAGATTTGTAGAAGCTCTCATTAGCAGCTTCGTTCTCATTAGCAGCCCCTCGGTATGCAAAGCAAAACAAGACAAAATTCATTCCTCCACCACTTCGAAACAAAAACAAGAAGAAAATGCAGCAGTGGATGCACATAAGTTTCACAGCAGTGGATGAAGAACACACTCACGCACATTAAGCACACAACTCACGCACCTTAGGCACAAGACTCGTACACCTTAGGTACAAAACTCATGCACATTAACATTACACAGTCACGCACATTAAGTACAAATCTCAGGCACATTAAACACGATACTCACGCACATTGAGTACAAATCTCATGCACATTAATCAACGGCACGGGAAGCATTTAACCGCACAGGAACCTTTCACTATATATATATATATATATATATATATATATATATATATATATATATATATATATATATATATATATATATATATATATATATAGGGAAGGGATCAGATGCATTTGTGACTTTCCGTGCGATTGTGCGATTGATTAATGTGCGTGAGTCTTGTGCTTAATGTGTCTAAGATTTGTACTTAATGTGCGTGAGTTTTGTACTTAATGTGCCTGAGTATTGTGTTTAATGTGCGAGAGGTTTGTGCTTAATATGCGTGACTTTTAACACAATCGCACAGGAAGCTATAAACAAAATACATTCAGAACACAAAATCACATACATTAAACATAAAAGTCAGACGAAGACGAAGACGTATATGATGAAGAATAGATAGAGGGGAAGAGAGGATTAAGGGAATAGGAAGAGATGATGAAGACGTATATGATCAAGAACAGAGAGAGGGGAAGAGAGGATTAAATTAAGGGAATAGGAAGAGAAGACGAAGACGTATATGAAGAAGAACATAGAGAGAGGAAGAGAGGATTAAGGGAAAAGAGAGGAAGAGAAGACGCAGACGTATATGTACAGGAGCAACAGGAGCACATTAACATTACACACTCACCACATTAAGTACAAAGTTCAGGCACATTAAGTACAAAGCTCACGCACATTAATCAACCGCACAACCACATGGAAAGCACCCATATATATATATATATATATATATATATATATATATATATATATATATATATATATAATCTAAAAATATAATAAGTGTGAATGAAAGTTATACCCCTCATTTATGTCCATTTTTTCCGTTAAGTTTTTTTTTATACATTATGCTATAAGAGTTGTACTTTAAAATATTTTGGACAAACATACCCCTACCGTTATAACTTCCGTTATTTTTTTCACTATTGTTACCATGCACATGCATCCACCATATATTTTCTTATCTTCTTCATTAATAATAATATATACACATTATATATTTGAGATATATGATAATTATTACCTAAAATATAAATATCAATTTTATAAAAATATTTTACATTACTATTATTATTATTTATAATAATTTAAATATCTAAAATCTAAATAAATTTAAAATTTTAATATAATGTACTAATATTGGGCACCTGTTTATATATATATATATATATATATATATATATATATGATCATATGAGAGATCTATACTAAGAACCAATTTCTGGTTTACATCTAGAAAGATTGGACAGATCAGACTAGATTTTTTCAAAAAAAAATGCGGTGAAATTTTCGTAATTATCAATTTTACTATGCAAACTTGGACACTAATCCTTTTTCGTTAGACGGATCGAGTTGAGATAAAATGTAATACTTATACTAAAATGTAATGCTAATATGAATAAAATGTTTATTACTACTTTTATTGAAATATGTAATACTTTTACATTTTGATTTAAAAGTATTAAATGTTTCCCCAAAAATATTATTATATTTTTCCCTTATAAGTAACAAATACTATAGCCAACATTACTTATAAGGGAAAAGATTTAATTCCATTTTTATCCTAGATTTATAGGTGGCAGTCTATTTTTAGTCAATTTTTATCAGAACATCACCTTTTGGTCATAGTATTATTGTGACATGACCAATTTTGGTCATCTATCAACAAAATGGTTGAAATTTTGTTAAATTGAAGGACATTTTGATCTTTTTAATACAAAGTGCGTTAACCCGTTATATTTTTTATGTTTATTTTTTTCAAAAAATTTATAATTGAAGAGCGAAATGTCCTTGATTTTAACGAAATTTCAACTATTTTTTTTATAGAGGACCAAGATTGGTCATGTCACAATAATACTAGGACAAAAAAGGGATGTTTTAATAAAAAAGGACTAAAAGTGGACTGTCACCTATAAATCTATAATAAAAAATAGAATTAACTCTAAGGGAAAAAATAAAAAAAAAAATAGTTCGAAACCAATAATATTAACTACTTGTGGAGAATTTGTTGTCAAAGAGAGTATTCAAATAACGCAATAAATTGAAGCAAACTACCTAGCAATATCTTTGGACTACATCATATTTGTTCACTTTAAAGGTAAATTGTATTTCTTTATTAAAATGATTTAAAATGTTTAATTTTTTTTACTACCGTATCTAATCTTATTCCTTAAACTAGGGATTTCTCTATCCACAATAACTCATTTAACAATAATAGTTGAACCAAATGAACTCCGAGTAGAACACCTAAATTACTGATATGCTTTTATGTTGATAATAATATGTAAATGTTAATTAATTGGATCATTATCTTGCATAGCTACATTTAAAACTCATTATTAAAAATATCAATGTAGGACAATAGAACATTGTGACACACTTGACGCATTGAAAAGATGCCGAGACTACAACAATGCTACAACCAATTTGGCAAATCTAGAAAATAAAGAAATTTCAAAAATAGCTAATGTTGTTGCATTCATTGATTCTATATGTAAAATACTTATTGTGCATTCATTAAATATATTAGAACTAATATAAATTTACAATTCATTTCATCTAGAGTCAACCTGCTTTGATTAAAGGCAAAATCAACATTAACCTTGACAACAAAACACTTGGTATATAGGATGTATACACTATTTAAACAGGTTTAATTTATGCACAAAGTGATAAACAATTTAACTCCAATGTTAGTATCACTTCAATATAAAAAAAAAGTTTTTTTTAAAAAAAAAAAAAAAAAAACAAAAACACACACAGGCAAACACACAAATCAAGTACTACACTCATTCATACTAATTCCAAAAATATGAAATTGAAAATGAATATGTGCAAAATGGATGCGGAAATTGTTGATGAAACTAGACACGTTGCGGCATCAGTATTCAAACTTATCGTTGTTACTATCAAGTAAACAAGTAATGAAAATAAAACAAGAAGTACTACTTATATATGAACCTTCATCAAATATAATAAATAATATTTTATTCAATACTTCCACCTGAAACATGTAGGGGGAAAACTACCACTGCAAAATATCAACAGGCGCTTGCAAGATCAAAAGTTCATAGTACAACTAAGATCTCAATCATATACACAACAAGACAAATCCACAGCTTCCTACACCATAATCTCATTGCATGACGCTACCATCTATGCTACCACCAGTAACCCAATTGCAAATGACGCACTACCAACAAAAAAGAAAAGGATAAAGAGTGAAGATGAAGACAATTCAAATGCTATCCAAAATAGAATTAATAAGACTTAGAGAAAAAATTCAAACCAAGTATTTATTTACAAAGTTACAAAAATTTATTTTAGTGACAACTATAATGAATCTCCTATATTATCATGCATTCATATACTTTTTATTACCTATTTAAATAAACAAATTCAACATTCAATTGTCTATGTATGAACTTCACATATATAATCTTGCATTGATATATTAGTGACAACTATAACCAATCTATCATATACATTGCAGTATATTTCTCAAACAAATAATTATCCGGAGTATCAGGTTATTGATCCACAGGGAAGCGGGGTGTATCAAACACTAGCTACTAATTTATTCTTATGAAGCTAATCCTAATGATTATCATGGATGGTTGATTAAAATAATTAAAAGAAAGCAAAGTAGCAGGTTTGTGAAAACAATAGAGAGAGACTGAGATTCATTGGATTCAAGTATTTAATCACCTAGTGCCAATCTTAAGAACAATATTAAATATGGGTTTAAACAAGTGTGAGAATGCAAAATAGGGGAAAGAGTTACTCCCGTAATCTCTGACCTAAGTGAATATTCGCTCTTGCGATATAAACACACAACAATGAAAGAACAAGCATTCAATATAAACTCTTAACTACTACCATCTCCCGATGTGCAATAATCAAAAACTAACCTCCTTAACCAATATGCTCTCTCCCAAGGTGCAACAATTAAGTGCAATTGTGTGTGCCCTAAATTATGCCTAACTCCCGTTATGACACAAAGATAGCTATGAAACAAGTAACTATGACCACTAATTACAAGCATCAACAATATAAATCACAATTGAAACACGAGTATAAAACCCAAATAATAATATATTAAAGAAATTTGAGGACTAGGCACATAGGTTCATAAACACTTTAACCCAAGAATCTCTAAGAGAACTTAGCCACATATGGCTAAACTAGTATTCATTGCAATAAAATAAAGAGTTTATAAGCAATCAAAGAGCGTAGAAGAATAGACTAAGTGATTCTCCCAAATCTCCCTAGCTTTTCTTCTTTCTTCCCAAAACAACTTGTAGCTCTTGATTCTACTATTATATTTGAAGATTAATAGGAATAGATTAGGAAATTTTCATACAATATTCCAAAATCCACCCAGAATTCGTGACGCGCTGAGTCAGGACTCGACGCATCGAGTTTTTTTGCTGAGTCATAGGTTGTAGCCCTTCTAGTCTTCTTTCCAATGGGGCAAGAATCACCTGAATCAGACATTCCTAGAGTGAGATATGATCAAAATATTAAGGTGTCGCCAAATTTAGCGGGAATTACAACTCTTTGGTCTTTTGCTCCACTTTTTCCTTGTTTTGTTCTTGTGAACAAATCCATTGAAAGTACCACTCTTTGGCTCTCTTTGAAGCATTTTAGTCTCCTCCTTAGCTTCACCTTGACTTTGTTTTGGCTCCAAGCTCGTCCTAGAACTTCCCTTGCTTTTGCAATTGATCTACAATGGTTTCAAAACTCTAACAAACACCATAAAACATTCAAATCAAGTGTAAGACCATATCTTAATGAAAAAACAAGGGAATTCGCATTTAAAGTAACATTTTCATGAACTTAAACCCCACAAATAGATTCTAACTAACACTAGAAATATGTACAGTTAGGCTCACATCGGTTTATATTTAAATAAGTATTTCTAAGTATATCAATGCAAGATTATATAGGAAATGTTCATGCATAGGTAATTAAATGTTGAATTTGTTTATTTAAATCGGTAAATCAAAGTATATGAATGCAATATAATATAAGAGAGATTAGTTATAGTTGTCACTAAAATAAATGTTTGTAACTTTGCAAAAACGCAAGTCTAAATACTTAGTCTAAACACAATAGTCTAAATAAATACTACTTTTGGTTTGAATTTCTCTAAGTGTTCTTAATTCTCTTCTAGGTAGCATTGTCAGTATTTTCATCTTTGGTACTTGACCTCTTTTTTTATTGGTAGTGTGTCATGTGCAATTGGGTTACTGGTAGTAGCTATAGAGAAGTGATTTGTTGTGTTTATTAACAAAATAATGAAACTATTTATACAAGAGTTTAACAACTAAATACCAAAGATACATCAGAACTAATATAGTGGGAAACAGACTAATAACACCTATTCAAAAGGGGACATTACAGAAGAATAGAATGACCAAAACAGAATAGTGAACTTAATCAATGTGAGCCATCCACAATATGCCCCCACAAGATGGAGGATCCATAAGAGACTCCAATCTTGGAGCGCAAATGAAGAAACATATATCGCCCAAGAGGCTTAGTGAGAACATCAGAAATATGGTCCCAAGTAGAAATATGCTTAACACACAAATAACCATCAAGCACTCGTTCTCGAACAAAAAAGTAATCCAAAGCTAAGTGCTTCATTCGAGAGTGAAAAATAGGGTTTCTCGACACATACATTGCACCAAGATTATCACAGTACAATATCGAGGCTTTAGTAACTGGAACACCAAGCTCACACAGAAGATTTTGAACCCAAACAAGTTCAGCCGCTGCATTCACTAACGCTCGGTATTCAGCTTCCGTGGAAGAGCGGGAAACAGTTTTCTGACGAGTGGACTTTCAGGACACAACATTAGATCCCAAGTAGATAACGAATGCGGTAGTAGACCGACCATAATCACAATTGCCACCCCAATCAGCATCCGAAAAGGTTGTAAGAACAAGAGGAGTACCTGAACGCAGAAATAACCCATGGTGAAGCGATCCTTTCAAGTAACGAAGCAAACGCTTCACTGAAACCCAATGAGAAGCCTCAGGTGCATGCATAATTTGTGACAACCGATTCACCACAAACGCAATATCAGGCCTAGTTGCACCCAAATATTGTAGTAAGCCTATCAACTTTCAAAAACCTATGGCATCCTCCACCATAGCAGAACCTTTTGCAGACAAATGAACAGAGGTAGACATAGGTGTGGCAACAGATTTCGCTGCATCCATACCAAAACTAGACAAAATATTAGTGATGTACTGACTCTGAGATAGGAAAAATCCACCAGAAACAGGCACAACTTCAACCCCAAGAAAATGATGAATCGGGCAGAGAACTTGTAATGCAAACCGGCGAGACAAAAGACTCACAAACCTATCCAGAAACACCACATTATTTATAGTAAGAACAATGCCATCGACATACACAAGAAAGTAAGTTACCACACCATGCAAGCTATACACAAATAGAGACGCATCAGAAGGTAGACAACTCCAAATACCACGCACGAGGCGCCTGCTTCAAGCTATACAACGCTTTTTTTTTTTTTTTTTTTTTTTTTTTTTAACTTACAAATGTGTCCCAGCCGACAAGGATCAACAAAACCAAGTGGCTGATCCATAAAAATGTCTTCATGTAGCGTCATGTTCAAGAATGCATTATTTACGTCCAATTGCCGAACTGGCCACTAACGAGTTAGAGCAATTCTAAGAACCACCCGAATAGTTATTGGCTTCAATCACAAGGCTAAAATTTTCATAATAATCACGCCCAGGTTCCTGCAAAAAACCTTTGGCCACCAACCTAGCCTTATATTTAGCCACACTACCACCTAAGCTACGTTTACCGCGAAAAACCCACTTACAACCAATTGTTTTCTGCCCACACGGTGGAACTAAATCCCAAGTTTCATTCTTCTGTATAGCAAAAATTCAGCATCCATAGCCTATCGCCATATGGATGTTTCAACACTTGAGGAATAGTAGAGGGTTCCAAAGCTGTAGGTAATGGATGTGCACTGATGACATTGATAAAAGCACTGGAATAATATATTGGATTGGGTATGCGATGTCGGGCTAACCAGAGGGGTTGAGGTTTAGTGGAGCTAGATGAAGGATTAGGTTCAGTTGGTTGAGGCTGGGGCGGAGGTTCAATAGAACTAGAGGGAGGATTAGGTGCAGTTGGTTGCGACTGGGTAGCAACATGAGTTGACTGGCTGGGAGAAGAAACAACGTGAGATGAGGAAGCGGGAGACTAAGACGTAGCAGTGTTGGCCTCATGATTAATCAGAGAATGATCACCTAGAGGAGCCGTCGAATTGCGTGGAGAATATGCAATTGAATTCTCAGTAGCAGGACGGCTATCGTGATCGCTGGAATTTGGCAGCGATGGGAAAACCAATGGTATAGAATAGGATGAAGTTAAAATAGTATGAGGTGGTTGAGGCCCAAGGTTGTGCTTAATTGTAGACTTAATAAATTTTTTATAAGGAAATTTAGTTTCAACAAAGTGAACATGACACGAAACATATATATTTTTTGTTACTAGATCAAAACACTTATAGGCAGCCTGAGACACCGAATAGCCAAGGAAAATGCATGGTCTAGACTTTAGTTGTAGCTTGGAAGAGTTATAGGGCCGTAACCATAGATAACACAAGCAACCAAAACACTTGAGTTTTTTTATAGTTGGGAACACGGTTAAACAATTTTTGAAAAGGAGAAATATTACCTATGATTGATGTAGGTAGTCGATTAATCAAGAACACTGTGGTTTCAAAAGCATATGACCAGAACGACGTAGGCAAACCTGCTCGACCGAGTAGCGACATGCCTGTTTCAACAATATGTCGGTGTCTCCTCTCAGCAGTGCCATTTTGCTCAGGAGTATGGGGAGGAGTTATGTGAAATGTGAAATTCCACAAGAATTAAACAACGGAATTATCTTAATAAACTCACCACCATTATCGGAAAAAACTGAGACAATAGAGTAGCCAAAATTTTTTTCTACAAGTCGCTTGAATTAAGGAAAAATTATGCTAACATCAGACTTTCTTTTTAGCGGATACAACCATATATACTTCGTAAAATAGTCAACAAATATGACATAATATGAATAGCCATCTACTGAAACATCTTTCGTACTCCAGACATCTGTGCAAATTAATTCAAGTGGCTTGGAACTTTTTAGGGAATTCTCATAAAATGGCAGTTTATGACTTTTGTGACAGCTCATGAATCACAACTAAAACTATGAACCTTAGAGTGCTTAATACTCAAATTATTTGATCTGAAAACATACTCAAGTGTTTTATTGGAAGGGTGGCCTAAACGATGATACCACTCATAAATATCAGACTTGGTGGTAAGATGAAGTTGAAGCGAAGGCAGCACTCCTAAGATGTAAACATCATTGATATTTTTTTCCCTGCATTAGGCACACCCCCCGTGTGAAGATCCTTGACACTAAAAGAAAAATGAAAGAATTCAACTGAAACATTATCAGTTTGACAGAGTTTGGCAACCGAAACTAGATTACGACGTAACTTTGGAACACAAAGAACATTGGTAAGAGAAAGATCTGTAGAAGGAGTTGGTAAAATTGTGCTACTAGTATGAGTTATAGATAAAGAATTACCATCACCGAGGTTCACTTGGTCAGGTCCACTGGACACAGTGAATGTCGGTAACGACATAGGACTAGTCGTCGAATGGTGAGATGCTCCGTTATCAAAAAGCCATGACTGAGATGGTGGCATACCACTTACAGAAGAATTAATAGAAGGTCCCGAGGCATAAGTCTGAGATTGAGGAGCCTCGAACACATTGTGGTCACGAAAGAATCTGGCAAGCTTCCTACAGAATTTAGTTTCATGGCCCTGAAAATTACAAAAGTGACAAATTAAATTTTGGCGATAACCTCCATTATTGGATCTGTTTCCATTTCCACGCATGTATCTGTAATTTCCTTGACCACGATTTTGCGAAGTATCACGATTATTTTGCATGGAATCACGGTTGGAGGTTGATGAATTATACTTTTGTGTGACATTAGCAGTCACCAACAATGATTGACGTTGCTCTTCGAAATGCTTAAGCGCACGTTCATGATCAGAAAGAATGTTGTTGAGATCAACATAGGTAAGTCCTGACTTTTGTACTCTGATGGCTGGAACAATAGACCCATAATCATCTCTTAACTAGTTGAGAACATAGGCAATGAGATAATTCTCATTGACTGGGCTTTGAGCAGCTGCTAAGGTATCCGAAATCTTGCGCATGTCACTTAAATATTCTGCAATGGTTCTATTTCCTTTTGGATTGTTGGTTAACTTGGATTTGAGATAGATAATACGTCCATGTGAGTCACTAGCATAGCTGGTCGAGAGCCGTGACCAGGCTTCAGAAGCAGTTTCAGCCGAGGAGATTAGAGGCTGAATGTTCTCCGAGCAACTTCCTAAAAGAGCACCAACTATGATTCGATCCTATCTATACCATGTAGTGTATTCTGGAGTAAGGATGGTGTTTGCTGTATTAGCAAATTTGGTTGGTGCTTTTGTTGTTCTGTCAATGTCTCCACGAAGATCATGACCAATGAGTGTTGATTTTACTTGGCACTGCCATACTGGAAAATTTGACTCGGTTAATCGGATGGAAAAATGAGTGGGAGCAGTCAAATGGATGACAACAGGAATGGGAGTTGTGGTGGTCATTTGAGAAAGTGATGGGTGAAGGAAGAAGAGAAGGATTGTATAATCCTAGTAAAGACAAAACAAGGGCTCTTGATACCATATAGAGAAGTAATATGTTGTGTTTATTAACAAAATACTGAAACTATTTATACAAGAGTTTAACAACTAAATACTAAAGATACAACAGAACTAACAGTAGGAAAGAGACTAACAACACCTATTCAAAAGGAGACATTATAGATGAATATAATGACCAAAACAAAACAGTAAATTAATCAATGTGAGCCATCCACAATAGTAGCATATAGGGAAGCGTCAGACAATGAGATTATGGTGTAGGAAGTTGTGGATTTGCCTTGTTGTGTATATAACTGGGATCTTAGTTGTACTAATATGAACTATTGATCTTGAAAACGCTTGTTAATATTCGATAGTGATAGTTGTTTCCCCAACATGTTTCATGTGTTGTGAGATGTGTGTCGTAGATTCTCATGTGAAAATATTGAACAAAATATTAATATTTATTATATTTGTAGAAGGTTCATGGGTAGTACCCCTTATTCTAGTTCTACAACTTGTTTACTTGATAGTAACAACAATGACTCTGCAGGTAGTCTGAATACTGATACCGCGCAATGTGTCTAGTTTCATCAACAATTCCCATATCTATTTTGCACATGTTTATTTTGAAGTTCATGTATTTTTGGAATTAGTATGAATGTGTGTAATACTTGATTTTGTGTGTATGCGTGTATGTGTGTGGTTTGTAAACTTTTTTTCTTGAATTGATACTAACCTTGGAGTACCCATTGCTATCTTTTCACCATAATGAGTACAGTTAAATAGTTTGTCACTTTGTACATAAACTTTTTTATAACATATTTAAAGGACGTACAATAAGTATTTACATACATGATCAATGAATGCTGGAACAGTGGCTATTTTTGAAATTTCTTCATTTTTTTGGATTTGCAAGATTGGTTCCGGCATTGCTCTAGCCTCGACATCTTTTCAATGCGTCAAAAATGAAGAAATACGATTTATCTTAAAAATGAACAATTGTGATGTAGTCAAGAGATATTATGGGGTAGTTTCATGCTTCAATTTCTTGGTTTATTTGAATACTCTTTTTGTCAATAAATCCTCCACAAGTATTAATATTTTTTTTGAAAGCTCCACAAGTATTCATATGATTGTCTTCAAATAGTTTTTTATTTTTTCCATGATATTAATAAAATACTTGGTAAATAAATAGATAACATTATTTTGTATTATAACTTTGATATTTAATTACAAGATAGTGTAAAAAGAAGATAATGAACAAAGTAGTGAATATAATCTAAAAACATAATAAGTTCCAATCCAGGTTATACCCCTGATTTTTGTCCATTTTTTCTGTTAAATTTTTTTGTACCTTATGCTATAAAAGTTGTACTACATAATTTTTTGGACAAAAATATCCCTGCCGTTATAACTTCTGTTATCTTTCCACACTATTATTACTATGTATATGCAGACACAATAATTTTTTCTTACATCCTTCAATGGTAAGTTTTAATTCATTTAAGTTTTAATTAAAATGTTAACATAGTTATATATAGTAATTTATCATTCTATAATTTTTACCTCAAAAATATTAATATGAATTATATATATATATATATATATATATATATATATATATATATATATATATATATATATATATATATATACACGCACACTATTATTTTTTTTAAAAAAATATAACTAAGATTTTAATATTTAATTTTAATATAGGGCATATATTTTTTGCGCATCGCGCATATAAAATACTAGTTAATTAATAAATATGAAGGTAAGATATCTTTGCATTGTTATAGAAAATAAAGACAATATAACTTATGAAATTATGTCTCTTTTAAATTTTTTTTTAGTAATGAATAAATTTATTTTGAATAAAGACATTGTAGACATCTAATTCTAAATTAAAGAAATACATATGTATTATTTTTAGTTATAGCAACTAATTTATTTAATTTAATAAGAGTAATAGAGTGGAGTACTTACATTTCATCCACAACAATGAAGTCATTGATATTTTTATTTTCATTCATTGTTGAGACAAATTGTTTTGGGTGTTTGTCATTGGCATTTGATACAATTGTTGTCAATAGAGAATGAGGATAAATAATTCAAAATATATGATTACAATATATATTGTTATAATGATATAGTAAAATTTTGACTTACAAATTTCTTTAGAAATTTCATACATTGATAAAATTATGAGAATGATGTGTAATCTTGTTCAATTGGAGCCACTAGGGTGTTAATATTATCAATTCTTTGGACAATGGTCCGATCATTTAGGGTCCAGGTGTACTTGTATTTCTGATCAACAACTTTGTGGTTAGGTCGCACAGGTCTGACAATGATAGATGTAAAAATAATTTTGTCTGATAAAAAATAATAACATAATATTTGTAAAATAATGTATAATTGTACAATTATATAAATACAGACAAAAAATATTAATACCATAATGACCTAAATCATTCCCAATAATGTAAAACTATAATTAAAATATTGTGTCTTGTTCTAAATTATCAAAAGAAGATTAATTAAACAAAAAAAAAATGAAAAGAAAAAAAAAACTTAACCTAAACTTATTTTTTTTAAAATGCAACAAAGTGATTTTCAAGATTCCTTATTTGTAATCTTTGATGCTCAACTTTGAATGATATGTATTTAGTCGGCAATTTTTTGATAGAAGTTCATGTTAAATTTTATATTGTATTATTTTATTGCACTCTAGCATATCTATAGTATATGTTCAACAATTATGCCAACTCTGATTGGGATGAGGTTCAAAACTAAAACCTTTCTTATAGAAATCAATGAGTAAGTTATGAATAACAAATAGTTAACGGAATATTCTGTTACTAAAGTTTATACTAACAGATTGTTGAAGTGTTTAAGGGAAGAAAATAATATATTAGAAGGTAAAATAGAAAATTAAAAAAATACTAAAATCAAAATAATATGAACCATTCATTTTATCAAATAATTGGATGGATATTTTTTTATTTTATTGGCTATATATATATATATAGATAGATTTACATTCAGGTAAAAGCACACCTTAAAATAAAAACGTGTGGACTCTTTCTGACCATTTGATCTGTCTGTTATACGGTCTTGATAGTGTTTATGTCTATGGGGTGTTTTAGTTCGTGTTTAAGTTTTTATTATTAGCGCGGGGGTATTTTGGGGCTTTTACTACGAATTAACCTTTGCAGGTCTGGCTCTTATTCCACACGCGTCCGATTTAGTCGTAGATCTATCGTAGTCTTCTCTCTCACTCTTTTGCTTAGTTGTGAAGCTGTGTGCTGGCACCGTTGGTCCTTCGCGTTGTGTGGTCTTGTCTCTCCTCCGTCTTTGTCCACAAGCCAAATGGTCATCAGTGGAGATCGCAGTAGGGGCAAGAGGCGGGCGCCGCATGGTCGGTCTGTCGGTAGAGGTAATTCTTTCTCCCCTTTCGCGTGGTTGTTTTATTTTTCCTCGTGCCCTTGTGTTTTGTGTGTGTGTGTTGTCGTTTTCTTGTTGTGGGTATGTATAATCTCGGTCATCGTAGTCGTGGTTTTGTGGGTGGGGTGATGGTGCTTTTTCGGATTTTGAGTGCAATGAGTATATCTAGGGTTTTTTTTTTTCCATTTTTTAATATGAAATTGCTTTTAGGTTTTTGGTTATGTTGGGTTTTAGGTTTTTTTTTTTTTTTTTTTTTTCAGTTCCTACTTAGTATTAAACAGCAGCCGAGTACTTCTGTGCCTCGTGATGGTGTTCGTCCTTCTCAGTTGAGTTTCACACAGCTGGAGGGTGTTGTTTTGTGTAATCCCAATCATTTGCGAGTGATAGAAGAGATTGAACGTGTTATTTATGATCGGGGTGAGTTTAATGATGCTCTTTCTTTTAGCCTTTGATTAACCCAGGAATTTGGGGATGCTCTTCGTGATGGGGTTGCCAATATTGCTTCTGAATACATGGATGGGGTTAGTTTGCTATTTCTTTTTGGGGGATTTTAACCAGGTTGCTTTGTCACACTGTATTGCACACATATAATGTGCTGGTGTGAACACGGTAGGGTGGGCTCATTGTGGTTGTTATTAAATGTTCTCCTTCTCTGTTGTAGGAGTTTGAAAATGAAGGCATTCAAGATGGGGGGTGTGGTGGGGTCGCCAATGGTAGCGTCCTGTGCAATGATGTGAACAAAGGACTTGTGTGGGCTTAGCAGACCGTGGATCCGGATGTGGGTGTAGACAATCGATCCTAGTGTCTGGAGTTTGCTACTCCTGTAGAGGTCTTTCTCCTTTGCCTTTGCTATTAACGCTGGCCATTTTATTGGGGTGCAGACTCCGATTTATTTCCTGCACACTCTGGCTTACACTCGTGCACACACACGTTATCACTAGTCTGTGCTTGTGCACGGTTGATTAGTTTTAGGGGATATGTCCTTTCTGTATGTTGGGGTGTTTAATAAATTGTGGTCTACTAGCATGTTGTGTGCACAGCTTTTTGAGACTGTGTGTAGTCTTTCTCTTTTGCTTTTGTTATTAACGTTGGTTTTTTTTTTGGTGCATACTCTAGTTTATTATAGGCACACACTGGCTTACGCTCGTGCACACACATCATCACTAGTCTGTGTTTGTGCACCGTTGATTAGTTTTAGGTGCTATGTCCTTTCTGTACGGTGGGGTTTTAAAAACATTGTGGTCTACTAGCATGCTGTGTGCACAGCTTTATGAGACTGTGTGAATGGTCTCTTCCATTCTCATTGCAAATGACCGTGTGTATTTTTCGGCGCTTGTGTGCAGTAATTTTTAAAGGATAATGATGGAGTTTATGTTGTTTGTTCAGAAGGGCCTATTTGTGGGGCACCGGTGAAACCAGATCGGCCTGTTGTTTGTTGTGTTGATAGTGGCTTGTTATGTGTCTTAGGTAGGACATTGTGGTTAAAATTGGGGACAGGTCTGCAAGGTGGGATGATTTGTTGTCCCTTGTCCCGGGTTCTGAAGTCGCTGTTGCGATTATAGATGCATAGTCGTGTCTGTTGAATTGCCGGGAGGCTTCCAAAGACTCCTTGCTCCCTTCAAGGTTTTTTGCTTCTATGTTCACCACTGTAAGTTGGTATTTCAGTTAGTCTTTATTTATTCATGGATAGTTTGCACTTGGGTTTATGGTGTGTGTGTGTGTGTGTTTTTTTTTTTTTTGGTGGTGGATTTATATCTTTTTGGTTCTGTTTTAGCTTAATATAGCTGTGGGTACATCACACTCTCGTGATCAAAGGGTTAGATGGTTCTGGGAGAGGTTGAGGTTGATGCTTCGAAGTGGGATTGTGGTCTTGTGAAGGGGGACACTAGTACGTTGCACAATATGAGGCTTCAGTATATGAAGGAACTAGCAGTGTCAGAGTTTAATGTGCACAATGCACGGAACCTGTGCCGGGCTTACCAGTCTATCTCGGCTCCTCTGCCTAGTTTGTAAATATTAGGTTACCACTATGGTGTGTTTGGATTTTGTACACTAGTTATTCCACATTTTCTTGCCTTACTAGTTTTTGACTTCACGTTGTGGGGTACTACTGTTATCGAATGGTATTCACAGTATCTTTATTCTCTAATTGATTTGGGTTTAGCATTGTTATCCAGAATGTGCACGCATGGTTTTTATTTTGTGCGTTAATATTCTGTTTTGTGTTCTGGAAATATTGTGTGGTTTGTGTGTGCAAATATGAGTGTCGATGTGTGCTTCCTCAATTCCTCCATATGGCTGTCTGTTACGAACCATTCAGATTTAAGTTGGCCAGTTTACTGACAACTAAGTCACGCATTTTTCATACCTCGGTCATTTCCGTGAATAGTATAGGATACCTAGGAGCGTTGAAACTGTGTCTCTGTGTGTGTGGAAAAGACATCTCTGTTGCACGTGTTGTCGTGCGCTAAAGGTTATGAACCGAAATGTGTTTCCCTATAGCTATTCATGTAGTAGTCAATGACTGTGTGCATCGGTACTGGACTACAGCGTGCACGCCATTACCCATTGATCCTTTCACGCATGATTATCCAATCAAGAATAAAAATCACAATTTGTAGGCATCAAAATTATTCAGCTAGTAGTGAGTTTTGGTTAAATAAACCATATGGTTTTAAAACAGTACCATTCCTTTCAAAAAAAAAACAAAAAAAAAAAAAACATAAACACTAACAAAACCAGGTTACTACATTGTTCTTTTAAGCATTACACTCTAATCTTCTGATGGTGCTGGTTTGTTTGGGCAATTTCGACTATCATGGCTCGATAGGTCGCATGTTTTGCACGTCATTTCCTTTTTTCCCTTCTTGCTGATGGATTTTTCTTCGTTTCATCTGGTGATACGTCCATTACACATTCTCCTATATCACTTTCGGATTGCTCTTCACCTATACACCAAATAAACATTGTTACGGTGTCGTTACATGCCTTTTTTGTCAGATTCCATGGATACAAATTGCATCCATGCACAAACAGTTGCCTTTATTCGCACACACATTTCATTAGTCGCATCCATGCACACACAGTTGCCTTTATTCGCACACACATTTCATTAGTCGTACATCTATGTTTGTTTTTTACTTCTAATTCTGGGATTCTTATATAATAAGACGCGAGGCGTGTGCATGGTAACTTTGCACAATGTGCTCAGTAAGCCGACTGCGCACTCACTTTTCAGGGAATAGCCATTAGTGCTACGTCTCTAATTTTTTTGTGCATCGTCAATTCATCCATATTTTGTGGTTTACATTAGCCTTCCTAATCGTTCGCTACGAATTATGTTCCCAAACCAAGCCGTCTCGTACAGTTTTATTAAAAAATTCTAGCGTTTAAGAATTTACGTATCCAATTTCAAACACTACGCATGGTCCACAGTGTAGAAAAGTTAATAATCATGGCGTCGTTTTACTGTTATACTCATTGTGATTCATTACCTGGGTTCGCCGTCGCCGTGGTCTCCATATTTGCATCCATGGTTTAACGTCTCACATCAGCGTCGGATTGGTGTCTATGGAGGAGGATTGTCGTCTGGGGGGGATTGCCGTCGTAGAAGGGTGTGCGGCAACTCCTTGGTAGTTTAGTCCTACCGTATTTAGATTTCTTCATTTATGGTGTAGTCTCCATGCCAATACAATACGTAATTATTCTTTTAGTGAGTTTCCGTAATTACCCTTGCTAACTCTAATTAAGATCCTTTAGTCAATTAATTGCCTTACATCCTAGCCATCTATTTACTCAAATCTGATGGTCCATATTTGTCCACACATTTTTATTTTAAGGGGGTTTGCATGTGAATGCAACCCAGGCTTGCATTCACATGCAAAACACCGTTAAAATACTAACTTGTGGACAATTTGAGACCGTAGGATTAGAGATATGAATGAATTAGATTTAATAGATTGTAGGAATTTTTTTTTGAAAGCCACCATTGAAGGTGATTATATTAAAGATAGGCTGCAACAAAATCTGATGGGATAGAATCCCAATACATCGCATGAGTCTGATTAAAAGCATGTGACGCTAAAGAATGCGCCATAAGATTATCTAGTCTAGGAACAAAAATAACCGAGCATAAATTAAAAGTTGACAAGATAGTCCTGCATCCATCAATGATATAGCCAATATATGTTCGCATTCGTGTGGCTTGTGTCGTTAACTGTTGTTGTAGATTGTGGCAATCCGTATGTAGTCGTACCGAGAGTATCCCTTTGTCCTTCAACCATGACAATGCCTCCTTACATGCTAAAGCTTCTGCCATTAACGGGGATAGGCAATCGGGTAGTTGCATATTGAAACTCGCCATGAATTCTCCTTCGCTTGATAATACCACTGCTCCCGCCGTCGCCCTTCCAGTTGACGCATGATAACCGGCGTCCACATATGCCCTGGGCAGTCCGTCTCCGACAGTGGCAGCAGCAACCGGCGGATTTACTGCTGCTATTCCTCCGTGAACCGAGGACCACGCCTGCCATGCGGTTGTCGCTGCATGCACAACCCGTTTGGGCATTGGTAAGGTGTGTTCCCATACTGCCTGGTTTCTCGCCCGCCATATGTAGTAGAGGATCGCTGCTGCCATAACAAGTTGGTTAGAGGTGAGTATTTTCATAATCTCAAGAAACCAAGCCTCAAAGGAATCAGCCATAACATGCATAATAGGTAATGAAGATTCCCGCCAAACTGCTTGCGAGAAGACACAAGATACTAGGGCATGCATTGCATATTCATGATGAGTAGTGCACATTGAACAAACTGGATCAATTTCCACTCTTTTCATTATAAGATTAGTTGTGGTGGGGAGAACATCACTCAAAGCCTTCCATAAAAATAATTTCCATTTAGGTGGGACTTTCATCTTCCATATACGGAGCCAGTCACTAAAACCTCCATCCCTGTGTTCATAATTTACAACAACAAGCCTGTATCCCCCCTTAACCGTGTAATTTCCATTTGGGTCCCCCTGCCAATACCACGTGTCTGAGTAATCTGGGCATATAGGTATTCGGTTAATTCGTACCGCATCATCATCCATGAATAAGTCCCTAAGTATATGAGGATCCAAGGTTCCAGTATCCTGGTCAATCAAAACCACCACTTTTGAACCTGCTAATTCTTGGGGCATATCAGTTTGTATCATTGGATTAGGGCCATCAAGTAGCCATGGATGTCCCCATATTAAAGTATTATTTCCATCCCCAATCCTCCGCCTTATACCACCACAAATTAAACTATGGGCTACAAATATACTCCGCCAACAAAAGCTAGGATTATTCCCCAAAGCTGCCTCCTCAAAAGATGTTCCTGGATAGTATCTTGCCTTGTAAACCCTGGCCACCAGTGACTCAGGCTTTACAAGAAATCTCCACCCCTGCTTACCCAACATTGCTAGATTAAAGGCTCGTAGGTCCTTGAAACCCAATCCTCCATATTTCTTCGGGACACACAACTTGTCCCATGCTTTCCAGTGAATACGGCAGTCCACTCCGGATCCCCACCAATATTTATTCATCGCCCTCTGAATTGCTAGACATACTGCCTCAGGGAGCAAGAAAACACTCATAGAAAAGGTAGGCATTGATTATGCTACACTTTTCAAGAGTACCTCTTTTCCTGCCTGGGACAACAATCTCTTATTCCATGTACCTATTCTCTGCTTTATCTTATCCTCAATGTATGACAATACTGCCCTCTTCCTCCTGCCAATAAAAGAAGGCAGGCCCAGATACTTACCAAAATTGATTGCTTTTGGGACCCCTAATAACTGCGCCACCTGATCCCTACATTCTTCCGTAGTATTTTTACTGAAACACACACTGGACTTGTGATAATTTACCGCCTGACCAGATAAGGTTTCATATTCCATTAGACACCGCTTCACCTCCCCGGCCTCATCAACATTTTCTTTAAAGAAAAGCAAACTATCATCTGCAAAAAATAAGTGAGATATTGGTGGTGCTCCCTTGGCTACTCTGCACCCATATATTTTGCCTTGCTGCTGCGCCTGCTGCAAAAGCATAGACAAACCTTATGCACATATTAAAATAAATATGGGGATAAAGGATCCCCTTGTCTCAATCCTCTGGTAGGAATTACCTGGCCCGACGGGAGACCATTAATTAAGAATTCATACGAGACCGTAGTGACGCAATACATTATCAAATCAATCCACCTCACATTAAATCCCAACGCTGTTAACATCTTTCGCAGAAAACCCATTCCATCCTATCATAAGCTTTAGCCATATCCAGTTTTAGGGCCCCCCATCCCACCTTACCACATTGCTTTCTATTCAAGTAATGGCCTACCTCCGCAGCTAATAGTATATTATCTGTTATCAGTCTATCCGGTATGAATGCACTTTGGGAATCAGAAATCAGCCCCTCCATTAAAGGCTTCATTCTATTTGCTATCATTTTCGCCATTACCCTGTATACCACATTACTCAACGCAATTGGCCTTAGATCAGTTACATATTCGGGCGACTTCTTCTTTGGAATCAGGACGACATTCGTATTATTCAGTCCCTCCGGGAAAGAACTAGTACTCAAGCAGTTAATAATAAAGGCAGAAACATCGCACCCCCCCCCCCCCCCCACCACCACATCCCAGAAGTGTTGGTAAAAACCTGGATTCATTCCATCCGGCCCTGGGGACTTATCAGAGAACATAGCAAACAATGCATTTTTTACCTCCTCACAAGTAAAAGGGGAAAGAAGGGTCTCATTCTGAGCCTGTGTCACACGTGGCTGTATCATGGCAAATAAAGTGTGGGCCTCGTCCGGGGGGTTACCCGAACTGAACACCCCATTAAAATAGTCCATTACAGTTTGATTCATTGCATTTCCATCAACCCACACCCCATCAACAGATTTTATTCTATTCATAGTATTTTTCTTTCTACGGTCAGAAGCATACCTGTGAAAGAAACTGGTGTTTGCATCTGCCCCTTGCAGACAGTGCTGCTTTGCCCTTTGTTTCCAGAATGAGTCATCCATTGCCTCTAGTCTACACAGTTCGGCCTCCAGACGACGAAATTCAGCCAATGAAGCCAAATCCCGCCTTCCTCTCAAAGAATCCTGTTCCTTCCGTAACCGCTTAATCTGCTCCCCAAACTTATGGAACAGGTCCCCACCCCAGCTCGTGAGCCTTCTCCAACATAACTGTAAATAGTCCTGCATTCCCATATTCCTCCCCTCCTCCCATGTTCCCTCCACCACCTCCCTACACCCCTCATCATGTAGCCAAGACATCTCAAACCTGAAACTCTTCGCTCTCCGTCCCCCTCCTCTTATGTCATCCCGGATCCCCAGAAACAATGCTGAGTGGTCAGACCTACGTGTCATCAAGTTTAACACACTGGCCTGTGCATTCAAATTCCGCCAAGTTTCAGTAACAAGCACCTTATCCAGCCTTTCCTCCGACCAGTTCTCCGTTCCTTCCCTCTTCTTCCACGTGAAAGGATACCCTTGCATGGGCATCTACGCCAGACGACAATCATCTATGGTTTCCCCAAAACCGCGAAGGAGACCATTAGGATGGGGATTCCCCCCACGTTTCTCACTTTGGTACAGCAAATCGTTGAAATCACCTACCTATCAAGACCCATGGCAATTGTGATTGGTTTGCCAAGTTTCGTAATAAGTTCCAGACCTCTAGTCGCCTATTACGTTCTGCGAAGCCATAATATCCTGTCATTCGCCACGGTGCACTCCCTGGTATAGTAACTTCAACATCTACATAATTCTTTGAGTAACTCAGTAACCTTGCCTTATTATTCTTACGCCATAGCAAAGCCAATCCTCCACTCAAACCCGTATTATCCACATAGAACAACCCTTCATACCCTAACTTAACACGAAGCCTCTCCGCATGACTTCGTTCCACCTTTGTCTCCATAAGAAATACAAATTCTGGCTTCTTACCGGACACCCAGTCCACTATTTGTTGAACTGTTCGTGGATTGCCTAAGCCACGACAGTTCCAACTGAGGGTACTAATGAGGACGGGCGGGGCTGCGATCCAGCTCCCGCCATAAACAAGTTTTTTGAGAGATCCGTCATAGTCACATCCCCATTGCTACCAACCCGTCGCCCCTCCTCCTCCGCATACCCCTCCCTACGTCTTTTTGCAACCGCCTCCATCACATAACCCGCCTCCTCGTTACTGCCCGGCAGCGCCAACTCGGCCACACTGGTCTGCCCCACAACGGCCTCACCAGTCCGAGGCGGCTGCTTCTCCATCGGTAACAACCAATGGTTGCCAACTGCTCTCGGTCCTCTTTTAATCTCCGTCCGTAGCTCCGCAAAATACGGGTATTCTTCTACCGGTAATACCGAGTCCCGTGCCATTCGACAGAACTTATACATGTGACCGAGCTTTTCACAATAAAAGCAGAAGTTGTGTAGGCGTTCATACTTGAAAGTCACCCAACACGTAGACTTATCCCTTTTGACAAAATTCAGCCTACGTTTCAAAGGTTTCTCCACCGGAATAGCGACACGTATTCGGTAAAAAAACCTTCCAAGGAGCCCCTGCAAACCTGTCATCCCCCTTCACATAGGTTCCCAGGTAATTACCAATCTGTTCCAGGATTTTGTCAGATGTATATCCCATTGGTAAGCCATGAACCTGTATCCACATCTGCACCGTATCAAGCCTAACGTCATCCGGGAAACCCCCCTTCACGAGCTGGTCACAAACTAACATTGCATTCTCAAACGCCCATGGGCCATCATTAAGCACCCGTTGTATATCAGTAACATGGTGAAAAGTAAACAAAAATAGCTGGGGCTTTATCTCTGAGACCTGCATTCCCGCCACTGGCTGCCATGCTGCCGCCATCACCTGCCTCATGTACTCTACCTTCACCAATTTATTCGTCAGGAACCTTCCCAACAACATCCACCGTTTTGCCTTCTCTACCGCAGCACCCCCCGACCCATCCAACTGAGGAGCGAACGGAGTGGCTTCCTCCTCCTCAATCGCTAAATATGCCCATCTCACAGTAATTGTTGCTACCGCATTCCCTGCTCTCTGTTCTGCCATCATGCCAAGCCGGCGTGCGCCAAACAATCATGATAGAAGCCGGTGAATATCGCCGGAGTTGAAGTCAAAGATACGTGAAAACCTCAGAAACCCTAGGAGGAGAACTTTGAAAACCCTAGAAAGCTAGAGAGAGAAAAATTTCAAAACCGTATGGTAATTAATAATGGATTGTAGGAATTAATTTAGGTGTTTAATTATATATACCGCTGTGTATGTTAACTATATACGACGGTTAAACAATCGTCGTGTATGTCAACTATATACGACAGTTATTTAAACAATCGCCGTTTATTAAGTGATGAAGTATAACACAATATATTAGACGACGGTTATTTAAAAAACCAATGTCTATTAAGTGACGTAGTATACCATTTATGTAGTAGTGATTAGGGGTGAAATTTACAATTTTAGTGTAACTCATGGATGAAAAGTGCAACGTCAATGATAACTTAAGGACAAAAAGTGAATATGACCAATGCTTAGGGACGAATCCTACAATTATCTTATAACTCATGGACGAAAAGTGCAACGCCAATGATAGCTTAGGGACAAAAAGTTAGCATGACCAACACTTAGAGACGAATTCTGCAATTGTCCTATAACTTAGGGACGAAAAGTGCAATTTTTCCTAAACATGACAACATAAAAAATGGAAGACAAAAGGAGTAGAAGTTTAATGCCAAAATGTTTCTGAATTGAACCAATTTGTTGCTGCGCTGGAAGAGTTGCTGTTGAACTGCCAAATTGCTTCACTATTTTCCAAATTCAATTCGCCTAGAATTCTGCACAAACCAAAAATTGCAGCCACCTCCCAAAACTCGTTGCCGCTATCCCTCATCTTCATCCAATAACGGATCAACATATTTGGAGGTCATGGGGCCTGATCTCCGGTCACCATGATCACCAAAGAGAGGTGACCACGACTGCAGCAACAGGAACGACGCAAAGAGGCGATCACAGAAAATCAAGAAAAGAATAATAAAGTAAAAGACCTCACAGCAAATCAGCCATGATCAGACATCAATACAATCACTAAAATCTCAAATCAAATGGTGTTAATCAGTCCACACGTTTGTATTTTCAGGGTTGTTTATATATTTTTATATATATATATATATATATATATATATATACACGCACCTTCAGCAGTGAATGTACGCACCAACTTAAGTTTTAATTCACAGACCTAAGGCTTTGCAATTGTAATTTTTAACTTTTTAGTCTAATGTAGTCTATACTCAAATTAATGCACATTAATCTTTCAAACTTCGCACTTTAAAGTATTTGTTTGTAACTATAGGCTCTCGTTGCAAAAGAACAAGGCAATTAGAATCGGTCCCTACCAAAGAGGGTCCTAGTGAGGTTGCAGTTGGAGTTCGACGAGCAAAATCAAAGAAACAATGCATTAATCGGAGTGCTTTGGTGATGGTAAAATTAAGGTCGTCAACACCATACATCAGTTTTTGTATGCTATTGAAGATTTTATTAAGGCTCAAAGGGACGCTATTGTAGAGATTGGTTTTGGGAACCTGTTGAATTTCCATATTGCGCAGCTTCCCACATGGTTACCACATCGGCTGCTTACCAATTATAACCCTAGGAATAGTTCATTGACATTGAATGACGGGAGTAGGGTGTCAATAACCGAGGATGATGTAGCAGCTGTTTTAGGGTTTCCTCGGGGAACAATTAAGATTCAGAGGAGGAAATGGATAGAGAATTTTCCTCTTTTTTACAGAATAAAAACGGTTAGGTGGTAGGGGTGGTATAAAAATCACATATGGTGATTTAATTAATGAGATGAACGACTACAAAGATGGTGGAGATTGGTTTAAACGCCATTTTGTGGTGTTGGTGTCTTCATTGTTTATAGACAGTCCTCATAAAGGATATGTTGGTGCATAACTGTTATATTATTTGGACGATGTATCCTAGATTCGACAGTTGAATTGGTGCCTTTTTGTTCTTCGCACTCTAATGGAAACACATGCAACTAGAGTGGTCAGAGACAAAAACTGAATATTTCCCTGGTCCTCTTTTGTTTATGACGGTAAGACTCAATACGTACACGATTTATTAAAAAAGTAATAGATACCAAGTTATATTACTGACACTTTTCATTTGTATTCAGGTCTTTTATGTTGACCGTATTGTTCTCTCCATTCGGTCACAAATACTGAAAAAATCAAAAAAAAAATGGTAAATTTATTAATAGAAAAAGAAGAGACAAAGAAGAAAGAAAGAAAATAAAAGAAAAGAAATTTTGAACTGAAATGTCCCAAGTTCACTAGTCTTGATATCCCAAGTTCAGGAGCCCGCCATCTTGAACTGAAAAATGTCCCAAGTTCACCAGTCTTGATATCCCAAGTCCACTATATCTTGAAGTTGAAATTATTCATCTCGAATCCACCAAAGATATTCAAACACAAACATCAAACAACACAAAAAGATTCTGAGGCTCAACATGCTAGAAGGGAAGTATATAGTTACAACAGCAAATTGGTACCCTCATAGAGCATTACATAGCTGGCATTTTCATTATAGAAATCCATAGAGCCAAAATGTACGTGAACATAAATACAAGCAGAATCTTCTTAGGTTTATTTAGAAAAAAAGTAAAAAAAAAAATGGGAAATATATTTCGACATTTGTTTTGTTTGAGAAACCCTAGTTTATAGATTTTCGGAGGCGGAGACATACCCTTGGCCGTCGAGGATTCCCTGGCAACTACTGCCTCCACGCATCAAATATGCACTAGAGTTTCATTTCAACACACAATTAGAGTATCATTTGGATATAACTATAGTTTTGCTTGACAATATACACTCAAATATGTGAAATTGTTATTCAGTTTCATTTTGTATACACTGCAGTCAGGGACGGAGCCAGAAAATATGTTGAGCGGGGGCAAAGAAGTAGGGATGGATTCAATGGCGGATTCAGAAATTTTTTTTAGTGAGGGGAAAAATTAAAATAAAAGAGAAAGTTTGAAAAAAAAAATGAAACACTTAAGAAATATAACAATAAATATTGTTGGATATAGCGAAAAATAAAACACATTAAAACTTTATAAAAATATTTATAATAAAATATGAAACATAATTAATTTGATAAAACAATTCAAATATAAAACACATTATAAATTACACATTCCATTATTAATATAAAAAAAGTTATATATATATATATATATATATATATATATATATATATATATATATATATATATATATATATATATATATATATATATATATATATATATATAATATTATTAGTACAAAATCAATTATACTTGCCTTAATAATTAATAATTAATATTATTGCCTAATAATTATGTATTGTCACCTTTTTCGGTGTAATTATTATGGTAATTTATATACATATATATTTTTATACTTAATGTACAATATTATTGGCATGAAATAAATTATACGTACCTTAATATATAGATTAATTTTTAATATAATTTCCTAGTTTTTATTAAAGTTAATTGTTCTCATAATTTTTCTTTCCTTCTTTTGTGTAATTATTATGGTAATTTTATGGTAATGTATTTAAATATTGGAAGAGAACAAATATTATAATTAATGGAATTATTATGATACTTGCCACAATATTTGGTAATTATAATTAATATAATTAATGAAATTGAGAAATATAAGATTTCTTCTATAAAAATATTTGTGACAATTTCATTAAATTATAATTAATAAAATATGAAATATAATTAAATAAATGAAATTATAAAATTAACAAAACATGAATATTTTTAAATATACATACATACACTTTTTAAATCTCTAAATATAATTTTTTACGTATAAATCTATCAATATAAATTATAATTAATGAAATTATATTATAGAATTTTTCTATATACATATTAATAAATATTATGTGTATATACAATATATTATACAATCATATAAGGATATACGTTCAATTTGAGTTTATATTTATTCATACAAAATTTAGAATTTACATTTTTTATTGATTTCTAAGTACAATTCTCTTAGTTATTATTATTCATATTTTTAGAATTATAATATATATGATATACAATTTGTAATAAATCAACTTAATTATATGAATTTCTATAAATTTATCTAAATATGTACATGATTAGATATTATATTAACCATACAAAATTTAAATTTTAATTTTGTATGTTATGAAAATAGATACTTGACCAAATATATAAAAGTTTAGCTATATTATTAGATTGTACATTTTAACATCTTTTTATTTTTTCGATTTTAATTTTAAATTCATAATAACGACAAAATTTCCGTGCAATGCACGGGTAAAACACTATATTTAAAAAAATACAATTTGAAAAATATCATAAATTAATTAGGACAATATCATTTATGTTTATAATAATTAAAGAAAAAAATAAATAATTCAAATATGTGAACCAATGAGTTCAAAATGAAATTAATATACAGTTACAAATAAATATAGCATGATTAGATTTACTTTAATTAGTTTTAATTTCCTTAATGATATGACTTTTCTTTTATCCGTTTTTTATGGGAGACTAAGGGAGTGTTTGGGTTGCTGGAAATTATTTTAAAAATAAAAATACTTACTAATAAAAAATAATTTTAAAATATTTTTAATCCCTCATAACATGTGTAAATCTTATATTTAAAAAAAATACAATTTGATAAATATTATAAATTAATTAGTACAATATCATTTTTTTTTTATAAATTATAATAATTAAAAAAAATTCAAATATGTGAACCAATGATTTCAAAATGAAATTAATATACAGTTGCAAATAAATATAGCATGATTAGTTTTAATGAAATGACTTTTCTTTATTAGTTTTTTTATGGGAGGCTAAGGGAGTGTTTGGATTGTTGGAAAATATTTTAAAATAAAAATACATACTAATAAAAAATAATTTTAAAATATTTTTTTAATCCCTAGACATCAGGGTGATCAAACACTAAGTCACGTTGAGTTATTACTTAAAAAATCATTCTTTAATCACGGTTAATTGTATGTGAATTTTTCCTAAGTCACCCATCATGATGGTCTGATGGTTTAAACTCTTGATGAGGATGGATAAAATTCCTTTACTACTACCAATGTCGTCTACAAAGAGATTTTCAATAATGTATAATTCAAGCCAGTGATATTATGTTTTTTTTTATATACAAAGATGACAAAATTGCTATATATCTACATAGAAAATATATCTTCTGTATAAATAATTCTATAACTGAGTTGCTAGACAACGAGCTAATTAGCCCAATTAATACAAATCCTAAACACTGATATATAAAATCTCTAAAGTTGCAGCACCGAATGTGTATATCTACACGTTAGCTATTAATTGAGCAATTATTTACTCGAATTCAAGCATTGATAACATCAGAAAACATAATCGGTGCAACTCAATTCTTCAATTATATTATATAATATTCGATGTTAATTATAATTTATATGTATATCGATCTAAATATTTTTAAAATATTATAACAAATTCATTCCGTGCAACGCACGGACGCATATACTAGTTATATTAAATATAAAACTTTACCAATAAATGTAAACACAATAAATGCATTCATATTCCTAATCTCATTTGCATTCACACTTGACGTGAAAACTTTTTTCCTATTTCATTTTGCTTTAATATAATAATAATAATAATAATAATAATAATAATAATATAGAGACAGAGATAATTAGATAAAGACAGAGATAGAGATATAATAAAATATAATTTATAAAATATAAAGAGAAAATGACAATTTTTTCCCCTGAGTTATATGCTTATAGCATTTTTTCTCTTGAGTTATTCATGCATCCACATTTGTCCCCTCAATTATTATAAAAGTGGCGGTCCACCCCCCCCCCCCCCCGGATATATGAAATTGACATTTCTACCCTTAAAATAAATATTTTATTTATTTCTCTTCTTCAACAAATTATTGCTTATACGTAGGGATGACCACGGTTTGGTTCGAATCGAACTGTACACTATAGAAATCAAATCGAAATTTTTCGGTTATGATTCAGAACTAGAATCCAATATTTAGGTTTTCATTTATTAAAATTGTGAACCGAAAAAAAAAATGGATCCTGAACCGTGAACTGGAGGTTCAAATCGGAATAACAACTAGCATTACTACATTAGCTTAAAATTATAATTATAATATTGTTAAATAGTGTATGTTCTTTTTCGCATTTATTTTGATTCTGACATACAAGTATATATAACCGCGATTTGGTTTTTATTTTGAACCGTCGGTTCACGGTTTCAGATCCAATTTGAACTGCTGGTTCAAACTTTCTTTTAAAATTTAATTTTTGTATTTTTAAATAATATTCAAAATTCAACAATTAATGTATTTTATTTTTTCAATTCAGAACATGAACGGCCATTTTCGATTCACAATTTTAATAAACTCTAAATATTGGGTTCCGGTTCTAAATTGTCATCATTACCTTCCTGTTTGGTTGCTATAGTGTCGGTTCGATTTGAACTAAATCGTAATTATAATTTGTTGGAGAAGAAAAATAAATGAAATATTTATTTTAAGGGTAAATATGTCCATTTAACATATCAGGGGGATAAACTGTCACTTAAATACTTTAGGGGAAAAAGTGTGTGTGTGTGTGTGTATATATATATATATATATATATATATATATATATATATATAGGATCAAATGAGGTCATGTCTCCACATGAGGATTGTGGATGGTTAGTGACCTTAGATTTTTGGGGTTTTCACGTAAATCGTGGTGTGTCTCTTGTGTTGCACCTGTAGGGTTTGTGATTTTCATTGTCAAAAGAAGTTGGATTTTTCCCAACAGCAATTATACTGTGAACCGCGGTCCACAAAGCTTTGTGGATCATGGTCCAAAACGACAGACACTATAGTGTATCTAAATTAACACTGTCTCACGTATTATTTTTATTATATTATCAAATGAAACTACAATTGAATTAAAATAAAACTGTAGTTGTGTTGAAATAAAACTGCAGTCAGAGACGGAGCCAAAGGGGGGCAGCTGCCCCCCCCCCCCCCCCCTCACCCCACCCCACCCCTACCCTATATTGTATAGTACATTATTCATATAAGTATTATAAAGCAGATTATGTAAACAAAAGCTTTGTTAGATAGGGTGGTAGAAAACGTGTTTGAGTTTGGAATTGGCTTGGGTTTGAATCCTTGCATTAGGGTGGTAGGCACAATTTTCTTACTTCTTTGCTTAACACAATTAAATTTTGGCATGATATCTGTAACTTTCTTTTATATTAATAATGGTATGTCTTTCTATTTTATATTAATAATAAGATGTATATATATTTATTATAAAGAAAGGGATACCCTACATATACACATTACTTACCTCAACTGAGGTTTGAACCTATCACCTCCCATCTAAGGGAGCAACCTAATACTAATGGACTACAAGCCACTTGGTAATGAGATGTATATATAAATTTCTTTATATATATATATATATATATATATATATATATATATATATATATATATATATATATATATAGGGAAGGGATCAGGTGCATTTGTTCCCGTGCGGATGTGCGGTGGATTAATGTGCGTGAGGTTTATACTTAATGTGCGTGAGATTTGTACTCAATGTGCCTGAGATTTGTACTTAATGTGCGTTATGTTAATATGCGTGAGTTTTGTACTTAATGTGCCTGAGTATTGTGTTTAATGTGCGTGAGATTTGTGCTTAATGTGCGTGCGTATTTCAGAATTACGAGCTCAGAAGGAAGCAGAACAGAAACTCACGCACATTAACGCCCAAGCTTCTTGTTACTTCTTGCTTCAATTTGGCCATGGATTCTAGATTATCAGCTACCTTCAGTGCAGTTGAATGTTTATATAAATGACGCACGCACAGTAAAATTTGAACAGCAGCTAAGTGTGAATTTCTATTGTATTATTCCCATAATTTTTAACCACCATAGCCCGCCTCCGCATCATCATCATCAGGGAGGGGGCAAATGGCTACTGGAGATGGGGAAGAAGCTGACATCAATATTTTCTGCTGCATTTTACACATTCACGCACATTAAGTACAAATCTCAGGCACATTAAGCACAATACTCACGCACATTGAGTACAAATCTCACGCACATTAATCCACCGCACATCCGCACGGGAACCTTTCACTATATATATATATATATATATATATATATATATATATATATATATATATATATATATATATATATATATATATATATATATATATAGAGAGAGAATATATATATATATATATATATATATATATATATATATATATATATATATATATATATATAGAGAGAGAGAATTACATTCAGATAAAAACACCCCTTAAAATAAAAACGTGTGGACTAATTTTGATCGTTAGATGTGGGTGTTGGAGGATTAGGATCGTTCTATCTGTAGTGTGCCTTTTTAATTAGTTTTCCTGTTTTTATTATTAGTGTGGGGGTAGTTTAGGATTTTCCTTCTAATTAACTTAGGCAGTCCGGCTTTTACTTCCGCGCTCCCGATTATGTTGTAGCATTACCGTTCATCTCTCTCTCTCTCCTTTGCTCGTTTTTGGAGATTGCTCTGGAGACACCGTTCGTGATTCGCATCGCGTGGCTTCGATTCACCTTTGCCTTTCTCCACAAGCCGAATGGTTGTCAGTGGGGATCGCAGTAGAGGCAAGTAGCGGGGACCACATAGTCGCCGTGTCGGAAGAGGTAATTTTTTCCCCCTTTCGTTTTTTCGCTTTTGTTTTGTCGTGCTTTTTGTGTTTCGTTTGTGTGTTGCCGATTTCTTGTTAGGGTATGCATTTGCTCAGCCATATTAGTCGTGTGCGTGTAGTTTGCGGTTGATGGGATTCTGATTTTTGGGTTTAATTTTTGTATCTAGGTTTTTGTTTTCCCCATTTTTATGTGAAGTTGTGTTTAGTTTTTTGTTAAGGTGGGTGCTTAGCTTTCTTATGCCCGTTTTACCTTCAATTCGTTTCCCTTGTTTTTTTTTCGGTATTGGTGGCCGCTGGTGGCCGGTAGCGAATCTGTGTGTGTGGGTTGTTTGTTTTTCCGGTAGTTTACAGTTGCGGTACAGGTTATGGACTTATGGATATTTTTTTTTCTCTGAAGCTCAAATGCCTAAAGCTTCGATGGAGTTTGGTACCCCTCGAAATGTAGAATGCATATGTCTGAATTTACCTTCTCTCTATATATACATTATTTACACAACACCACCATTGGGTATTAGAAATAGAAAAGAGAAAAACATAAAACAGATAAATTACATCTAAAGTTGAACAACTGGAGGAGTTTCGAATTTCTGTAACCTCTGTACTAAAAATGGGCATCCAGGTTCGCCCCGGTAATTCAATTCCACCAAGAGTTTCAAGAGACCCCTTAGGATCAATCTTTGTCTTCTCAATCACAGCATGGTTTTATTTATTTTTTTCATTGTTTTTTTTTTTCAAATTTTTTTTTCATATGCGTTGTATATGGTCGCTATAGCTGTTGGAGTGGTTTAGATGTATGCATGGTTGGGTGGAAAACTGAAGGAAAAAATGAAGTTGATGGATGCCTAGTATCTAAAATCTGAACCTTTTTGCAAACATAGTCACAAATGTTAACATTAGATCATTTTAAGAGTCATGCATTTGGAAAGATATTAAGTTTTTATTCAATTACATTGCATTTGATTATAGTTGCATTTATGTTCGTTTCTGAAATGATATGTTGCATTTTAGTCAGTAAGTACTCTATTCTGTAGACTTCTTAGTACTCTCACATATTTTCTAGAGTTTCTTCTCATGCGTTCCTGTAGAAGCTTAAACCTTTGAAATTTTGAGTTAATCCTTTATTTATTTTTGTTTGCTTCTTTTTAACGATGATCGTAGTTGTTCTTCTATTCTCTCATCACGCACTGTTGTATCACAGTAACTGTATTGTTGAAACTCATCTATTGTTATTATTTACTGCTAATACTTCCTAGTCATATTTAATTACAAGTTTTCATTGTTTCCCATTGCCATTGGTCATTTCACTGGCGTATGTTTTGTAGTTGTGTGCGCCCATGTGCACTCAACCCAAACTGGGAGTGTTTAGCCACTGCATTTTAGTATACACACAGTAAGACCAAATTCATGGTCTATAGGTGCACACTGTGACTATTAGCGCAAAAATACTTCAAATAATCCACTAATTAATATATACCATACTTAAAATACTTTTTTGTTGTGTTGTCTGGTTGTTGCAGGTAAGAAGTCAAAGGTATCTCATTCTCAACTTGGTGCCTCGCACAGTTGCAAAAGCGATGATGATTCTGTTTCACCACCTTTGGCGTTCCTTGCAAGACTGAAAGAAGTCCCGATGTGAAATGCCTCAATTTTTTGCTCACGGTTGACAACTTGCAAATGCCCATGTTTATTATATATATATATATATATATATATATATATATATATATATATATATATATATATATATATATATATTTGTTTAAGGCTATTTTATAATGATAGTACCACCGCTCAAACACTTATTAGGTCTTTACAACTATCGATTGTTAGATCCTAAATACAAAGCAGTTTCGTCACTGTTTGTTCTTACGACTTGTATTCTATTTTAAATTAAGATTTTTACGTGTTTTTCTATTTGTGTGCACAACCTATGCATTCTGGGAGGCTACCTATTCTCCAACTACCCCAGGATGAACCGTGTGCATATACGTAGTCTATTGTGTGCAATGGGTTGGATTTGCAAGTGTGGTGCATGAATGTGGTAACATTTATGCACACATGTGCACTATTATGTGCATTTCTCCGATGCAGTGCAGGTTTACCATACACTGAAGATTGTAGAATGTGTAATTAAAGTAGGTTTGCACACACTAAATTACATTCATGCACACATGTTGCAAATCAATAATTCCGTGTGCACAAACGAACTAAACTGTGTACACTTAATCCACTGCACGGGATTACTTTTTCATTTGCGTGCAAGCTAAGCCCCAACTAACAAGTTAATTATTTATTCGTAAATCATGCACGTATTTAAGAAAAGACAGATTTTTAATTTCCCTGTGCACACAATTGTTCATGTCTATGCACACATTAATTCTATTATGGAATTCCTCATTTCCGTCATCTACTATAAAATAACATTGCACATAGTTACATGTGTCTGTGCACACGTTAAATATGGGTCCACCTATGTGCACGTATGCACATTCATGTGTGCAAGGTGGCAAATTATTGTGTGGACCATGGTCCACACAATGTTATGTGGACCATAACAAAAAGTACATTTTTAATATACTAAATGTACATTATTTTTGTACTGTATGTACATTATACAATATAATGTATATTTAGTATAAAAATAATGTACATCTCTTAAATACAATATACATTATTTTTGTATTCAATATACATTATTTTACAGTATATAAAATATGATTCATACAACTTGGGTGAACCATGGTCCACACAATAATGATGGGTGCAAGGTCAATAACTCTGCCACACAAAATACAATACTCGTCCTACGTCTCCTGTTAGATGGATGCTAACCTAGACCTATTCATGCCCTTTTTCCCATGATCTTAAAAGTATCTCATAAGCTTGTTGGATTCTTTTACTGATAGTGTTGTTTGATTATAATTGCATTTTGGAATCCTACCTAAATTACAATTCTTCTATTCGTGTTATATATCCTAAAAAAATAAATTCCATATTTAACCAATGCATGCATTACCAATATTACCCCTTTTAAAAATAAAACATCTTAATTAACTCCTAGGATCCGTGTAAATCTAATCCATCCATATCTCTAATCCTACGGTCACAAATTGTCCACACGTTTGTATTTTAAGGGTGTTTGCATGTGAATGCAACCCTATATATAAAAGTGGTCGGAACAAGGCTTTCGACTTGATTTAAGATCAGTTTCAGGTGGTCGGAAATTTCATAATTTCCAGTAGTGAAGGTGACTCCTATAGTTAGGGCCTGCTCAGGACACCTCGTGGGACAAAAAAAAAATCAATAGTACTAAAAGTATTACTTAAATTTTTATAAATAAGATATAATATTATTAAACCGAAATAATTAAAAATAATGTGTACATATTACCAAACATTTTATAATAGTAATTTTTATTGCCTAATAGAATTTGTCAATTATTAAACATTGTTTATGGTAATTATTGTATAACATTTAATACTAAAATTATTAGGTAGAATTTTAAAATTTAAGGTATAATATTATTAAATCAAATTTATTAAAAATAATGTGTCTACAATATAAAATAAATTATACTTGTCTTAATAATTATTTATTAAAATAAATTTACAATTATAAATTTGTATAAGGAAAATATAGAAACTTCTGGTTAAAAAAAATAAAATAAAAATCTCTCCATTTCCTTTTTCTCTTTCCTCAGCATCACATGCACGGATAAATATTTTTATTATATATTTAAATAATAAAAGATAAATCAAACCAAATCCCTACCCAAACCAAATTCCCACCCAATTAATAATTCGTCATTATCAGTTTCAGAAGAGCGGAAGGCCGACCACAAAGTATCACGGGTTATTTAGATAGTAATTAGTATATAGTAACTAGCTATATTGATTACCATAATAAACGAATTAACATATAGATCAATATTATAAAAAAGGGAGGAAGCCTTTTTGGTAAGATATATTAGAAAAAGTGTTAAGTAATTAAAATATAATAGAAAAATTATATTAAAAAATTGATTATCTACTATCAATCCTGCTAATTTTTCATAATTATATATTTTTAATTACTGTTATAAACTTATTTATTAAGAAAATTTAATTAGGAACTTATATTAAAAGTTTTGAAATATTATTATTATTATTATTATTATTATTATTATTATTATTATTATTATTATTATTATTATTATTATTATTATTATTATTATTATTATTATTATTATTATTATTATTATTATTATTATTATTATTATTATTATTATTATTATTATTATTATTATTATTATTATTATTATTATTATTATTATTTTATTATTATTATTTTATTATTATTATTATTATTATTATTATTATTATTATTATTATTATTATTATTATTATTATTATTATTATTATTATTATTATTATTATTATTATTATTATTATTATTATTATTATTATTATTATTATTATTATTATTATTATTATTATTATTATTATTATTATTATTATTATTATTATTATTATTTTATTATTATTATTATTATTATTATTATTATTATTATTATTATTTATTATTATTATTATTATTATTATTATTATTATTATTTATTATTATTATTATTATTATTATTATTATTATTATTATTATTATTATTATTATTATTATTATTATTATTATTATTATTATTATTTATTATTATTATTATTATTATTATTATTATTATTATTATTATTATTATTATTATTATTATTATTTATTATTATTATTATTATTATTATTATTATTATTATTATTATTATTATTATTATTATTATTATTATTATTATTATTATTATTATTATTATTATTATTATTATTATTATTATTATTATTATTATTATTATTATTATTATTATTATTATTATTATTATTATTATTATTATTATTTATTATTATTATTATTATTATTATTATTATTATTATTATTATTATTATTATTATTATTATTATTATTATTATTTTATTATTATTATTATTATTATTATTATTATTATTATTATTATTATTATTATTATTATTATTATTATTATTATTTATTATTATTATTATTATTATTATTATTATTTATTATTATTATTATTATTATTATTATTATTATTATTATTATTATTATTATTATTATTATTATTATTATTATTATTATTATTTATTATTATTATTATTATTATTATTATTATTATTATTATTATTATTATTATATTATTATTATTATTATTATTATTATTATTATTATTATTATTATTATTATTATTATTATTATTATTATTAATTATTATTATTATTATTATTATTATTATTATTATTATTATTATTATTATTATTATTATTATTATTATTATTATTATTATTATTATTATTATTATTTTTTTTTTTTTTTTTTTTTTTTTTTTTTTTTTTTTTTTTTTTTATTTTTTTTTTATTATTATTATTATTATTATTATTATTATTATTATTATTATTATTATTATTATTATTATTATTATTATTATTATTTATTATTATTATTATTATTATGTATTATTATTATTATTATTATTATTATTATTATTATTATTATTATTATTATTATTATTATTATTATTATTATTATTATTATTATTATTATTATTATTATTATATTATTATTATTATTATTATTATTATTATTATTATTATTATTATTATTATTATTATAGAATAGGGAAGCAAAAAAACTTCATGCAAATCTCAAAATCAGGGATCTGCATACAAAATGAATCCAAATATTGTTTGTTAGAAACTCATAATATTCACAAAGTTATCAAAGCTAATCAGTAAACAAAATGAATATGCACGCATCAACAGTGTACTACGATTGAAATATTATACAAATGAAAAAGTAATAAAATAAAATTCAAAGGAAATTAAATTGTTTTTTGCCTACACTAGTATTTTCACCCGTGCGATGCACGGAATGGAATTGTTGTAATATATTAAGAATATTTAAATCGATATATAATTATTTAAGAGTTAATTTCACCAGAGGTCGTTTATCTTTCCTGACAATTCCAAATTTAATCATAGACTATAGTTATTAATTATTACGATTTATTCTATGTTACAACTCTTACGTTAATATTCTTACTATTATTATTAACACTTAATTACTTTTAGATATTATTATTACCACTTATATTATTATTATTATATTATTATTATTATTATTATTAGTTTCTTTTCAAGTACTGTTAGTATATAATGGCGTGAGGCACAATAATAATATAACCATAATTAAATATTCTTGTATTGTATTCCGGAGTTAATGCCATTTTTGGTCCTAGACTTATTGAAGCATTGACACTTTTCATCCTCCATAATAAAAATTGCCACTTAGTAGACACTGTTATTGGTCGTTGGACAGTTTTGATCCTCCGTCAATGAAGCCGTTTGTTGACCGTGAATTAGATGGGCTTTTCTGTCTTTTTATGTCTTATTCTTCTAATCTTGTTTAGACCAGCGCTGCTGTGACTCCTGTGAGGCGAGATGGCGAGACTTGGCGGCTAAGTAGTAACCGTCGGTAGTGAGTAGCAGCGAGGTTCTTCTCCGGTGAGTTGTGGGTACGGCGGCGAGCATACGAGGCAGTAACTCCTTCCGGCGACGGACCAGTAAGGCATATCTGGTGGTGTAGCAACAGATCCAGCGAGGTTGGGGCCTTCACCGGTGGTTTTTGGTTCCGGCGAAGCAGAGAGGGCAGCAGGTCGGCGAACCCTCCTATGGTAAATAGCAGTTGTAGTTGTAGATGGCGTGATGTAGAATTTGCACCTGTAAGTCCTCCCTTCCATATTGACCACAAATATCCTTCCCATCTCTCTCTCTCTCTCTCTCTGACCACAACTACTTGGTGCACAACCTCAAAAACTCTGTTATTCTACCTGAAATTCATTGAAGTTTCAAGCTGAAAATGTGGAATCCGCCGCTCCCCAAAAATCGCATTGTCTGAGGTGTTGGAATGGCCGGTGTTGACTTCCTGGCTGCTGTAGCTTCATTCCCCAACCCGGATGATAAAATTCGGAGCACCAGCTTTGAGGTTCAAGGAGGTGGTAACACTGACAATGCTTTGATAAAACCCGGATGATAAAATTCGTCTTGGTCTTAATCTAAGGATCATATCTAAGGTTGCTGATGACTCGCATGGCGAAAGAATACTTGATGAGCTTGAAAGGGATGGTGTTGATACATCTTTTATGGTGGTGTCCAAATGAGGAAACTCACCATTCACATATGTCATTGTTGACAACCAAAAAAAAAAAAAAAACTCGCACGTGCATTTTCACTCCAGGATATCCACCCATGATATCTGAGGGTCTACATACCCAAATCAAAATTGTCTTTAGCGCTTGGAGTAAATATTGTCTACTTAGATGGAAGGCTGCATGAGACTGCTTTGATTGTAGTGCTGGAGGCAAAGAGTAGGGGCATACCTATTATAGTTGATGAAGAAAGGTTAAGGGAGGGGTTGGGTGATATTCCTGACTTTGCTAGTTATGTTGTATGCTCGACAAAATTTCCACAGGCATGGACTAACACCCTTTCTATTCCAACTGCACTTCTTTCTATTATCTTGAGATTGATGTCAAATGTAAAATTCGTGATTGTTAGTTAGGTGAAGATGATTTCTTAATGTTAGAAAGGACTGAAGCGAATAACCTCAGTTTGAAGAAATGGATGTAGCAGTGACCAATGGATGGAGAAATACAAGGATTAGAACATAAAAAGACAGAAAAACCCTTCTAATTCACGGTCAACAAACGGCGTCATTGACGGAGGATCAACACTGTCCAACGATCAATAACAGTGGCTACTAAGTGGCAATTTTTATTATGAAGGATGAAAAGTGTCAATGCCCCCAATAAGTCTAGGACCAAAAATGGCATTAACTCTTGTATTCCGTGAGTCACAATAATAATATAACAATAATTAAATATTGTTCAATTCTATATTCTTCTAGGATTTCTATTACCATCATTAATTATTCCCAAATTTACCATAATTAAATAATTTGACCAATTATAATGAAAGATTATTAAATAATGCACGGGACAATTGTTTAATTAAAAATTTTAAAAATTCATTAATAAAACATAAGGTTCTCATAGTTTTTTCTTAGAAAATCTTTAATAAAGTATTTTTTTTTTTAAGAAATTGGTGGGCCAAACCACCTACGGCAGTTTGCGGTGGATAGATCTCGAAAAAATACGCGATTTCAAAAAAACATTTGTCTAAAACGGACAACGGAGTCAAAAGTTATGCCTTGCCGAACTTTTGACACTTTACAACTTAGTGTCAAAAGTCAAAAGTTATTAGGATGAGAGATTTTTTAGAAATTGGGCGGGAAGTTAAAATTTCAGGATTTTGTTTTTATATATAGTATAGATTGTATTACAGTATTTTATAATAATATGAGAATAGAATTTTAACGCAGAATTATTGTACGAATGGGAAAGTAGAAATCAATATATTTTATTAGGAGTAGAGATTTTTTTGGAATTGGGCGGGAAGTTAAAATTTCAGGATTTTGTTTTTATATATAGTATAGATTGTATTACAGTATTTTATAATAATATGAGAATAGAATTTTAAGGCAGAATTATTGTACGAATGGGAAAGTAGAAATCAATATATTTTATTAGGAGGAGAGATTTTTTAGGAATTGGGCGGGAAGTTAAAGTTTCAGGATTTTGTTTTTATATATAGTATAGATAGTATAGATTGTATTACAGTATTTTATAATAATATGAGAATAGAATTTTAACGCAGAATTATTGTACGAATGAGAAAGTAGAAATCAACATATTTTATTAGGATGAGAGATTTTTTAGGAATTGGGCGGGAAGTTAAAATTTCAGGATTTTGTTTTTATATATAGTATAGATAGATTGTATTACAATATTTTATAATAATATGAGAATAGAATTTTAATGCAGAATTATTGTATGAATGGAAAAGTAGAAATCAATATATTTTATTAGGAGGAGAGATTTTTTAGGAATTGGGCGGGAAGTTAAAATTTCAGGATTTTATTTTTATATATAGTATAGATTGTATTACAGTATTTTATAGACATCAATATTATTTTATTAGGAGGAGAGATTTTTTAGGAATTGGGCGGGATGTGAAAATTTGAGGATTTTGTTTTTATATATAGTATAGACTATAGATAGATAGTATAGATTGTATTACAGTATTTTATAATAATATGAGAATAGAATTTTAACGCAGAATTATTGTACGAATGGGAAAGTAGAAATCAATATATTTTATTAGGAGTAGAGATTTTTTAGGAATTGGGCGGGAAGTTAAAATTTCAGGATTTTGTTTTTATATATAGTATAGATTGTATTACATTATTTTATAATAATATGAGAATAGAATTTTAACGCAGAATTATTGTACGAATGGGAAAGTAGAAATCAATATATTTTATTAGGAGGAGAGATTTTTTAGGAATTGGGCGTGAAGTTAAAATTTCAGGATTTTGTTTTTATATATAGTATAGATAGATTGTATTACAATATTTTATAATAATATGAGAATAGAATTTTAATGCAGAATTATTGTATGAATGGGAAAGTAGTAATCAATATATTTTATTAGGAGGAGAGATTTTTTAGGAATTGGGCGGGAAGTTAAAATTTCAGGATTTTATTTTTATATATAGTATAGATTTTATAAAATATAAAAAAATATTGTTAGAATAATAAATAAATAAACAAATAGTATTGTGTTTGTTTAAAATGTTTAACCACCAACATGTGTTCTGAGCCAATATTATTATTATTATTATTATTATTATTATTATTATTATTATTATTATTATTTAAAAGATAAATAAAACCAAATCCCTACCCAAACCAAATTCCCACCCAATTAATAATTCGTCATTCTCAGTTTCAGAAGCGCGGAAGGCCGACGATAACGTTTGTGGTTCAACTGTGGCTGGCAACGATGGCAACGGCGGCTGACAACATGGTGGTTGTTCCTCCTCAGTTTAATTTCCTTTTGTTGAAGCAGAGCCTCCTTAAGTATATTCAAGCTCATACCAGACGATATAAACTACAAAATATATTGAAGTACGGGGGAATATAGTTTAAAAAAAAGGTAGAAAATTAATACGAAAAGAAAGCAAAGAGATGAGTCTGATACGGAGTGGAGAAGCCCTACCGATGTGGAGAAGAAATGATGGGGAGGCTAGGAAAATTTGTATTTATAGGTAGAAAATACTAATTCAAAAGAAAAGTATAGTAATTTATTTATTTAAGGTATCATTATTATTATTATTATTATTATTATTATTATTATTATTATTATTATTATATTACAGTAATGCCCTTAAGTTTTGGAGGTAAAACATGTCTAGGAGGATTTTACTTTTTTATTATTATTATTATTATTATTATTATTATTATTATTATTATATTACAGAAATGCCCTTAAGTTTTAGAGGGAAAACATGTCTAGGAGGATTTTACTTTTATATAATAATAATAATAATAATAATAATAATAATAATAATAATAATAATAATAATAATAATAATAATATAGATATATATAGATATAGATATATAGATATACAGATATAGATATAGATATAGATATAGATTTGTGTATATATTTATTTAAACCTTAATTATAATTAATTTGACTCCACATATATAAAAGGAGAAATTAGATATGAAATAAACATATAATTCTTACATAAATAATCTTTTTCAAATGAATATGTTTTTGGTAGAGATTTTTGACAAATATTACATGTTATTTTATTTACATATTTTACTTAAATACGTTAGCTAAATAATTAAATTTATTTTTTCAAATTCAAATTCAAATAATAATACAAGTAACAATATACTTTAAAATCAACATAATTAAACTTTTAAAAATATTAAATATTATATTGTATAGTTATACTTATATTTTTAATAAAACTAATTCTGAACTGAAGAAATCAATTATATTTTTTGTTTCTATAACTATTATTTTCTTTACTAATTTAAATGATGTCAAAAATTTAATTAGTAAATTTGTTAAATTAATAATAATCCCCACGGAACAATTACTAGGCAAGTTAAAACAAGAGTCGTCGTCTATGGTTGGCAATGCATGAACGGCGAAGATATGATACAATTTTTTATTTTATTTTTTCTGAAAGCAGCTATAATGAGCTTATGAAAAAAAAAAAAAAAAAAGTAAAAATTAACACTTTTTGCCTGTCTTATATAAGAAGTTTCGTTGAAGTGTACTTTAAGATACAGAGGACATACATTTATGTTTAAGGATGACTTGGTAGAATGTTTAAGGATGAGGAATGAATTAAAGTCCAAATTAAATTCCTCAGTCAGCTGCTGCTTGTGGGAACATAGATTTTTCTTCGTCAGCTCCAACGTCAGCTAGCTCATATTAAGTTGTCCAATAATTATCCGATTGGCCCTATTTTGCTGAATTGAATAATATGCCTTATTTTGGCATGCAGATCACACTTTATTGAGCAATATTATCAGTTAGGGAGAATTGAGGGAGAATGTAAGAGTGATTAGAAAAGAGAATGTGGGAGGGGGGAGAAAAAAAGAAATAACAAAAAACAAAACAGAATTTAAAATTTAAAAAAAATTATAGGTAATCAGCACGTCAGGCGTGCCAGTCCACAATTGCGGGGTAGTTCTCACTTCAATTTGTTGTGTGATTTGAATACTCTCTTTGTCAACAAATTCCTCAAATAGTTAATATAATTGACTTTATTAATTATATTTTTAAAATTTTTTCATGGTATTAATATATATATATATATATATATATATATATATATATATATATATATGAAAAATTGTAGAAAGATGCCATTTTATAATATGTCAATTTTCAATGTCACCCCTGAATTATGAGTGGTGTACATGTTGCCCCTCAATTATCAAAATGGTGCACATATAGCCCCTCGTAACGGACCTGTGGTTCCCCACCGCTGTCTATCGCTGGTACTTCGAATCGAGAGAGGGAAAAAACAACTAAATTACATATTTACTCCAACTTAACGTTGTCGTACACTAACGGGGAACCACATGTCCGTTATTATTAAAGCATAATGAAGTATGAAAAAAAGTTTATTTTGTTCGAATTTATTGGTAAAGTTTTATATCTAATATAATTTGTGTGTATATATTCATTTAAACCTCAATTATAATTAATTTGACTCTACATATATAAAGATGATAAATTAGATATAAAATAAATATAGTTCTTACGTACGAGATAGCTAGTAGAACGTGGACCAAAACCCAGCTGAACGTAGTGTATTTTATGATACACGAGGACATACATATATGTTTAAGGATGAGGAATGAAATAAAGTCCAAATTAATTTCATTATTAGTCAGCTGCTGCTTGTGGGGACATAGATTTTTCGTCATGAGCCCCAACGTCGGCTAGTTCAGATTAAGTTGTCCGATAATTATCCGATTGGCCCTATTTTGTTGAATTGAATAATATCCTTATTTTGGCATGGAGATCACACTTTATTCTAATAGCTTTAATCGCACGTAGGCTGCAATGTGCGCGTCCACAGGGCATAAAATCGTAAATACCATTTTTTAACATTTTTTTTTACAATCATGTGTTCCTTTTTTTTTTTTTCTCTCTCTCTTTTTTTCCCTACTTTATTATTTTTTTTTTTATAGTCACACATGCAAAAATTCTCAAAAACTACAACTATTAGGAATGCTCTAAGAAAACAAATTAAATTTGAACTTATTTTCTTAATTGGAAACTCTATAGGGCGGCGGCGGTACATAGGACAATAAATTTGGATTATTGTCCGGCGTTTATCACGTTTGATGATGGGTATAAATACTGTTGCCTTGCCCTTCATTTCTTCATCGCAAGTCGCAACCTAACCTCATATACGGAGTTGATATATAGTTGATCTCTACTCCCGCTTGCAATATAATGGAAAACAATATCGTACGCCCTGTCGTCAACTTCTCTCCCAGTTTATGGGGTGATCGATTCCATTCATTCTCAATCGACAATCAGGTATATATATTATTTATTGAGTACGTGTGCATGGCAGAGCTAGTTATTACGGAGTATTATTATTATTATTGAGTACTACCGACTTTGTTACAATGTAATATCTGTTTATAACTACTTTCTAGCTAGCTCAACTTATTAAAGCACACAGAATCAATACCACCTCCATTAGAAGCGAACTCATGACCTCTCATTTGGAAGAACCACTTCGTGCCACTAGACCACAAGTTTCTAATTTAATTCGATCATCTTATTATATACTTGCAGGTTGCTGAAGCATACGCAAAAGAGATTGAAATTTTGAAGGAACAAATAAGGGCTACGCTGCAGATTGTTTCAGGAAGCAGTAATGTGGCGGAGAAATTAAAATTCATCAACCTGCTGGAACGCCTTGGAATAGCATATCACTTTGAGAAAGAGATTGATGATCAACTCCAACATATTTATACCCACCACCCGCACTCGCATGATGATTTGGAAACCGTTGCTCTTCAATTTCGATTGCTGAGGCAACATGGTTACAACATTTCTACTGGTAATTTATTAATTATATATATTATATTATAACTTCGATTATCACCAAATTAACTAATTAATGCATGCAGATATTTTCAGCAACTTTGTTGACAGCAATGGCAAGTTGAGAGACACCAGTGATGTGAAGGGTCTGCTGAGCTTGTACGAAGCTTCGTACGTGAGAACACACGGTGATGAGATTTTAGAAGGCGTGGTTGCTTTTGCGGCGACTCGTCTCCGATCTGCAGCACCACTTCTGGAACCCAACAGCACTTTAAAAAAGCTGGTGACGCATGCCCTAGATCAGCCATTGCACACCGGCATGCCCAGAATCGAAACGCGCTTTTTCATTTCGGTGTACCAAGAAGAAGAGGACTCGTCCAGGAACGATGTGCTGCTGCGCTTTGCCAAATTGGATTTCAATTTGCTGCAGATGTTGCACAAGCAAGAGCTCAGTGAAGTATCAAGGTTTGTTACGTTAGCCCTCATACAATTTATATATATATATATATATATATATATATATATATATATATATATATATATATATATATATATATATATATATATATATATATATATATATATATATATATATATATATATATATATATATATATATATACATTTTGTTGAATTATATTATATTATTGAACAAGCATGCATGTGTGTAGGTGGTGGAAAGAGTTGGACTTTGCCACAACACTTCCTTATGCAAGGGATAGAGCAGTTGAATGCTATTTTTGGGCACTGGGAGTATATTTTGAGCCTCAGTATTCTAAGGCTCGTGTCATGCTTGCCAAAAATATTTCGATTGTTTCGATTTTAGATGACACGTACGATGCTTATGGTACCTTAGAAGAATTAGATGTATATACAGATGCCATACAAAGGTATAGTATACAACAAAAGTATACTAATGTATATATATATATATATATATATATATATATATATATATATATATATGCAGTGTCATTTCTCTAATTAAGTTTGCCCTTTTTTCTGGCCTGTGATTAGGTGGGATATTAGTGAAATTGATCGACTGCCAAACTATATGAAAATTAGCTATAAAGCTCTGTTAGAACTTTTTGATGAAGATGCCAAGGTTCTCTCAAAAGAAGGAAGATCATATGCCGTCCAACATGCAATGGAAAGAGTACGTATGAATAGTAAATTTGTTATATGATAGATGTCTTATTTGGTTTGATGAAATCTATATAAATTAATGTATTAAATAGATGAAGGAACTTGTGAGATGCTACTTTATTGAAGCGAAGTGGTTCATTGGAGGACACAAGCCTTTGTTTGCTGAATACCTTAGAAATGCATTCGTTTATAAGAAGCATTCCTACAAACACTTTGTCTACATCTTATTCCCAATTCCGGCCTCTCATATCTTAGAGAACGGAATTGCAAGAAGGATGAGCTTTGGATCAAGCTACAATCTCTTGTTAGCTTAATCCTTATCAAACCTACATGAATGTGGTGCAATCACATCCAATGAGTCCATACAAGGCCCTCTTACAACAAGGCATCACACATCATCACAAATCCATAGATCAATTACATTCAACACAAGAGAATAAGATCCAATTCACTAAGGATTCTAGCCAAGCATAGCTAAGTAAATCAAAATTGCAATATGAAATCAATCAACAATTAGAAAATGAAAGCTATAAGAGAATAACAAATTAGATTGCAATAGTTGATCTTCTCTACAATTGTCTCTTGAATTGAAGGTTGTCAATCTTCTTCTCCAAGAGTTCTTCAACAATGCAATTGGCTAGAGATGACCTAGATTCTAGAAAGAGAAATCGAATCTAATCTCTAATTGGGAAAAATACAAGAATGAAATGATAGATGATGAAGAGAATGTAAATATACCCTAAGAACCCTAACTAAGAGTGCTAAGATCTGATTTCTAAAAGAGGGAAATGTTAGATTGAGAATTAGATGGAGAATCCCCTACAAGATGTTGGAAAAAGTGCTTGTAATCTGTAATACATTTGAGATACAACAATAATACAGAATACAACAGGGAACAAAAACTGAATCATTTGATATCTTCAGGCGTGTAATCACTTTCCTATAAGCTTTAAATCTCCCTCTATAAAAGCAACAAGGTTCAAGATTTAATCTTATGGGATACAAGAAGATGAATGAAATTCTCAAGTTGCTTTGTTTGAGAATTTCCTGTAGAGATGTAAGCCTGTGAAGTATCTTGGTTTCCTGCAAAATAATTACTTGTAAAATGCCTGTAAATTGTCTGTCCCTATCAGATGTTTCTCCAATATATTTATAGATGAAAAATATATCTGTTTGGAGAAGTTACATGAAAGTTGCTGTGATTTAAAACTCAACTTCCATAAGATAAGATATATCCTGATTGATATATCTATCACTGGAGAAATAATAAAATTATTTTGAGTCAGTAACTGTATGCAAAATTATATACATATATATATATATATTTATATATTCCTTACGCATGAAAACATGCAAAGAATAAATATAAATAATATCCATATATGTAGTTCAATAATCTCAAGCATACAGCTACATATACCAAGCATGTTAAGTGTAATTTTGAAGCATATAGCTTCAAAATGCATAAATAGAAGAGCATATTCCAAGCACGTTAAGTGCATATTCCAAGCACGTTAAGTGTAATATTGAAGCATATAGCTTCAAAATGCCCCAAAACCTTACGCATGAACATATCCAAACATGCATTAATACTCTCAAGCATATTAGCTATAACTCTCAAGCATATTAGCTATATATCACAAGCATATAGCTATATACTCTCAAGTCTCAAGCATATTAGCTATATACATTTCTCCCAGTATTTTAATTAACTTTCTACCAAACTAAAATAATATTTACAACTCCACAACTCCAAATATTATTTAAGCTTTCATGGTAGTTCATCTGAAACATTAATCTCCATTACTATATAAATTTCCAACACAAGACCTTGTTTATATCCTGAATTTTCCTTTGGAGTGATCGCACAACGAACTTCACAACGTGTGTTGTCGAGTTTGTTGATGTTTCTGGAATTTTTCCCTTATTGAGAGTTGTAGCCCTTGAAAATGCCGAACCATAGCCACTTGAATCACCTCATTTGGACACTCCTAACTCAAGATATGATAAATCTACCGAACTTTTGTCGGAATGCCCCGCAATTGACAATGTTTTGCTAAATCTAAGCATATAATAGGTTCAAAAGACTCCACTTATAGCACAATATGCCTCCTAAATAACACACGAAATATAGCATCTTTGGCACTTATCATAGCGGCTAATAGCTTTGTGTACAAACTCCTTCTAACACCTTGGTGAACATCTATTGGATTGGGCAGATGTGGGTTGCCCCGCAGACGTAGGAGAAGTGCTCCGAACTGCGTGATCAATTCTTGTATACTTGGTTTTATTTTTTGCCTTTGTTTGTTTATTTATTTCCGTTAAATGACTTAATTAATTGGTACGGTAATTTCCAATTTAAAATCAAGTAAAACCTAAGTAATATCTTGCATTCAAGATTCACGGCACAATTTCAGTAACAATGGATTTTAAGAAACCATGGAGATTAGGAAAGAAAAATGCGAAGTGGATACAGTCGAAGGTGGTTAGGAGTTAGTTATACAGAAGGAGAAAAAAAAAACCCCTAATTATCATTAAACGTTATATTGGCGCTAAATTTGTATCCGTTAGATTAATCCTTATCTATACGGCTTAGATTTAATATATTTTCCACAGGAGTTATGCTTTGAATGGGAGCAGCCCCTATATATATAGAGAGATATCTAAAAATATAAAAATATAAAAAGTGTAAATGATTATTATATCCTTTCTTCCGCGACGTTTTTTTTTCTTTTTAATACTTTTTGCAATAAAAGTTATACTATACAATATTTTCGACACATACCCACACCGTTATAACTTTCGTTATCTTTTACACTATTGTTACCATGTACATGCACCCACCATAACTTTCTTATAATAATAATAATAATAATAATAATAATAATAATAATAATAATAATAATAATAATAATAATAATAATAATAATAATAATTTATAATAATAATAATAATAATAATATACATTATATATTAGAGATTATATATTAGAGTTATAGGTAGTTATATCATAATTAAAATATAAATATCAAATTTATTAAAATGTTTGACATTATTATTATTATTATTATTATTATTATTATTATTATTATTATGGTTTACAATAATTTAAATATCTAAAATCTAAATAAATCTAAAATTTTAATATAAAGTACTCATATTGGGCACCTATCTTTTTCTTTAATTCTTTATATATAATATCTTTATCTAATCTAATCTAATCTAATCTAATCTAACTCTATAATAAAGCAAGAAGTTTTTGGCAAAAAGTTTTTCCACCCAATTGATACTACGTCGTTTTGGAGATAGAATATCTGGTTAAATTAAATGGTTTAATTAATTGCTTTTGGTCATTAATTGTTTTTATAAATAGTTTGGTTGTTTTTTTGTATTACCTATGCATCTATCCGTGCGCTAATTAAATGCCTTAGAAAAGCAAGAAGTTTTTGGCAAAAAGTTTTCCCACCCAATTGATACTACGTCGTTTTGGAGATAGAATATCTTGTTAAATTAAATGGTTTAATTAATTGCTTTTGGTCATTAATTGTTTTTATAAATAGTTTGGTTGTTTTTTTGTATTACCTATGCATCTATCCGTGCGCTAATTAAATGCCTTAGAAACTTCCTATGAAATCGGGAAAATCGAAGCGTTGCATACTTTAATTACGAATTTGAAGTGATTGAAATCTAATTGGAGACATCCTATTGAAAGGTCTTTTTGTTTCAAAAACCTCTTCGTTGTTCTGTAAAAGTCCTGAATAAATTCAACCTCTATATAAAGAGGTAGAATCAGTTAAAATTCAATCACAGATTATTGCGAAGAAGTAAACCTCTGTACAAAGACATATTGTCTTCTCAATACGTTTCTGTCAAGCAAATCAATCTAATGGTGGAGTTGAGGAGGAAGAGCTTAGGAGGAAGTTGGGAAAGCATGCATTCACGAGGAGGAAGAACACAGTTACTTGAAGGTTAAGGTGCGTTGATGTATGCATTTTTATTTGCTGAACAATCATCTGTCTACTTCTTGCTACGCACAACTGTGATATATAGAAATACAAAATGTAGAAATACCAAATGTAGAAATACAAAATATAGAAATAAAAAACATATATGTAATGTATTGTCTTTGTTCATTCTATATGCTGCCATAATCTATAAAATATTTATTTGTATTTTTATCATATAATCATATATATAACAAAGATGCAATATATAATTTCATGGATTATTGAAGAGGATGGAGATGGTTACTCTGATTAACAGTCCAAAACTTTCCAAAACACTTTAATATGAATTCTATTGCCATATCTATTTTCACTAACTCTATTTCTGTATTCTAAATTCAGCTTATGTGGTTAGCAAACCCTTTTACGTAGTATTGCCTCCATGTCTAGCTTGAGTTTTAGTTATGACAGATTTGAGGACCATACAACTAGGAGAATGATTATCAGTACAATTACTGATATTTATGAAAGGAGGGAGGTAAATTTTTATTTCATTTTAAAAAAATCTCTTACAATAAATAAAACACAAGGTCCTAACAGTTTTGGACTCTAACATATTTCATTATCTAACTGTTTGATTGGCAGTGAGGTGTTTTTTAGGTTCCCGCTATGGTATAGAATCTGGAATTTTTGACAGCATCTGAGATGAAGGGGACTTGGCCTACGGTTAGTGTACAACATTTAATTCCTTTTTTTCTCAATACTTATGGATTTCTAATCCCTTTTTAATGGTTTAGGTAATAAAAAAAAGTACATGCATGCACAACTCTGTTGTCTACTTACTGTCCTGAACAACTTGAAGTTAATTAGTTAAGACAAGGATTTTAGTCTTAGGAGAAACTGCTAGAAGATGATTCTCAAAATGATGAAGTTATATAGGTAAAGAAACCCTACAAATCAAACTGTAACTACTTGGTAATAGATCTATGTTTTTTGTAATAAGTGTATGTAATCTATGTTGACAGTAAAGTTACTGTAACAACTTTATTTCATACAAGAGTCAATATAATCATTTATCTAATTGTTCAAGATATTGTCTCTATAGGAGCAAATAATTGTCTTAAGTAATATTCTGTATTTTTAAGTGTTTTTGCAGGTCAACATACACAGACAAAAGTAGGTCACATTTAGCAGGCTCAAATAGCTTAAATATCACAGTTTCTACTTTTGTTCATAGGCTCAATAAAAATTTGAATAGTCAAATAGCTCAAATATCACAGCTAATATGATAGTCTTCAGCTGAAGCAAATATAGTGGTGGAAAATATTAAATGAAGTACCTTAAGTTCATTTGAATCTTCTCATTTAAATTCCTTCATTGTGTTGAAAATTAGATAGTTTGCCTATCAACTGGTGATATTAAGTTGTACAGCAGCTACAATGTCACACAAATCCATATCAATCAAGATTTTCCAGAATTCCATGAATTTAGATAGTATAAAAAATACAAAGCATGTACCTAGAGTCTTATACTTTAGTGTCCTACTGATGATAGCATACACATTTCTATGTAGGCTTAAAGGAGAGCTGACCCCAATGTGTAGCATTGTCTCCGTGACAAGTATGAGCAATGGCAGTGCACTTGAGGATTTTAGCTCAGGTCAAATGAATGTTCTGACCATTTCAGATGTATACCAAAGGAGCGAAGTAAGCTTTCCTGGTTGCGGTGTATCTTTATCCAAAAAAATATTAAACAGTTAGTAACATTTTTTTCCAGATATTTGCGTAAATGTCTAGGATTACTTTCAAGCCAATTGTTCATTTGGCACTTTTTCCAGATATTTGCGTAAATATCTATGGTTCCTGTGGCACTGGAATAACACTATACCAGTATTTCTTAAGTTAGGTACTATGCTTTGTAAATTAGGTTCCTCTTTTGCAAGTATGAACAGACAGAGGTCGGGAATGGAGACTTTGCACTGCTCAACCATGTGTTGAGATGGTCAAATGTGTCACATGGATATTCATGTCTTCATCTAATTGTTTCTCTAACCTACAAAGTTTTATATATTCAGATTCTTGGGCAGTAATCAAAATCAAAGATCAAGTCAATAATAGCATGCATTGTGACAATGAGTATCGCAGTTCAAGTATGCTTAACGTGGGAGGTTTGTAGTATAAGACAGAATATGATAGTGGAATACATACACATTCGTAAGTAGTATGTAGTATAAGCCAGATTTGAGAAAAAGTTTGTATTATGTAATAATTTGTAACTATTGGTACACATATAAGGAAATGCAACATACCTATGATGTAAGCTTTATCACATTTATTTCAAATGTTATTATATCTTTAATCTGTATTGACTTCTGGAAATCAACCTACAATAAAGAATTTAAATCTAAAATTAATCTACCTTAATATGCACATTGTAATAATTGGTACATTGCAACTTTATATGAAATAAATAATAAGGCAGAAAAAGGAAACAACAATCTCAGGACATTAGGAATTTCTCATTGTGATTTCTATATAGTTCAACTCTATTATGAGCATGCTTGGTTAGTAAATATGATAGGAAACAACAATCTCAGGACACAGGTAGTAAAACACAAAAAACTTATTTTGTCTGGCCTGAAAAAAAAGTACTCTCAGGACACAGGTAGTAAAACACAAAAAAAAACTTATTTTGTCTGGCCTGAAAAGAAGTACTGAGAAAAATGTATGAATGCTGTTCATTTTTTGCTCCATTATGAATTTATGCTTATCAAAACAATCAACACTTTCTATGAGAACACATATACTGCAAAGCCAAATATTTTATTCAAAGGAAAAGAACAAAGAGAAACAGTTGAACTTCATAGGAGATTTGCAGTGACATAATAGAATAATGTTTTCTTATTCTAATATTTTCTAATTTTCTTTTTGTATTAATCTGTTTACTTATTTATTTTAGTTACTAATTTGTTTAATTATCTATTTATTTTTTTTATATATGCCAAAGAATTGATCTGATGTGCACTAACCTGTTTTCTGTTACTAATCTGTTTTGAATCTTTAAATCTGTAACCTTGATATCTGCCTACTGTTCAAACCTCAATGATAACCAAGACAAGGATCTTATATCTAGGATGATTGAAGAAGATGATGAAGGAACTGAAGATTCTGCAAAGGTAACTAAACTTGGATGTGCTACTTTTATTGTAGCATATACAAAACATCTTTTAAAACAGTATATGAAAGTTGACTGCTCTAAATAGCTATGGTTTTAGGAAGGCTCCCAAGGTGACGGGGTAGATAGTCCAATCACAGCAACTAACAAGATTAAGTCAACTGAAGAGTCTGAAAATGTGAAAAGATGCCTGCTGGACCAGTTCTCTTCATCAAAGAATCTTAAGAAATCTAAAAATGTCCATGTGAAAGTAGAAAAAAATTGAGCTTGGTTTGTGTGTGATAGACAAAGTTTACTATCTTAGTTTTTTTTTTTTTTTATTGCCTTTTGGACTATTCAATTGGTAGCACTTTAAACAATGCTATCAATTTTCAGATGCTGTTTTTGTGATCATATCAGTTAATTGCTTGAAACTAAAATGCTCATTTTCTTTCTTTCACTTAATATTATATTCATGTAGACTTAATTTGTTAATTGATTAGTGCCCTAAGTGTTTGTATTATGCTGTTCTTTTCTATCACTTACAATAGATGCAGGATGCAGTGTGTAAGAAGTTAGGAACAGCAAAACATGAACACATGAAGAATGAAGTGGAGAGAACCAGCAAACATGGATCAAGAATGAAGATTATCTATTGTTTGAGTTGGGATGTAGTTTAGTATTTCTTTCCAAAAAGTAACTTTGTAATATAGCAAACTTTACTCTAGGTTGGTTTTAATAGTCCTCCAGAATTAGAGGTCCTAAGTTGGATGTCAATGATTTTCAAAATGTTCTGCTCAAAAATTGATCAACAATTTTTTTCACAAAATGTTATAAAAATGTCAAGAAATAAAACCTTGGCTAAAACATTTTGATGCACTTTAGACAGAAAAAATATTCAGACAAAGTTGGTAAAAGAAAAAGAAAAATCTTGGGCATCAGAATTATATTTTCATCATATGCCATGAACCTGTAATGAGAATGTTAGATGCTCTCATGAATGATATTATTATCTTCCCAGAGAAGGTAAGTGTCAAGTAATATGCAGTCAAGAAATGCTGTCAGAATGTACACCAACAATAGCCAAAAAAGAAGATTTTGAAATTACATACATTAGTGTGTTAGGATTTTAAACAATGTATCTTGCTATGCAAATCATTATTTGGCTTGAATGGATCTTTATAATCCATTCTATCCACATATATATATATATATATATATATATATATATATATATATATATATATATATATATATATATATATATATATATATATATATATATATATATATAGTTTCTACCGATGTAAAAGTATCCACAGTATACACTTAAGAAGAGGAAGCAACTATTCGAAAACAATGGTAAGTTTTCAACTGCTGAAGCTTCTTAGTAGTGTAAATTCGATTTTTGCAAGTTTCAGGGTGGTTTTTACATTCTTAGCAGTATATTTATGATATGAACTACATGGTCATTGTAAATATACAAAAACATATTAAATACTATGTCTAAATACCACAATTAAGATCACCAAATTGTCTAAAACAGATAACCCACATCAAATCCAGAGAATAAGAGTAATTAACATGCAAAAAAATCCAAACTTATTTGTTTATAAAACCCATAATTAGCTTTATTGACCCAGTGTTAAAACAACAGTTCAAATGGTTTTATGAGTACCAAGCAGCTATTAAAACATCCACAAGTTGAAGGCCATTGCAGAAATGTCCTTGCATGCTCCAGACCAATTTAAGTTATGCGATTTGGGGATTTGAGATACCCAAAAGTACTTTATTTCAATCCGTAGCAATTCATTCTAAAAATCAGTAAATGGAACTGATTCCAAATCCAGTGGGGCAAATTAATTTACGAAAACAATGAAAACAAAATACTTATCTGGGTCATGCAGAATACATGGCTCAAGAACAGCTTCATATGATTTTAGATCGTGAATCATTGTGGTTGAATAGCTCAATAACAGCTTCGACGAACAGATTTTATGGATTTGAGTAAAGTGCGATCGGAAAAGCTACCTAATACTACGCGCGATGTTTCAAGAAGGCTCAATAATCAGGTGTTTCCCGTCACTTGGAGTGAAAGAATAGATAAGGGGATGGGTTTTAGGCGTGATTTGGTGGTTTGAATGACGGACATAGCTAAGAAACGAGCGAGAGAGATGATACTATGGTGAATGGTCTGTAGTTTCCGATCCGGACAGCCAAAACAGACAATGGAATGGTTTGCAGCTAAGATATTACGGTCTGAAATGGCAATAGTTATGCTGTGCAACCGAATGCACCATGCGCATGGTGCATACGATGCAAAACGACGTCGTTTTGACTAAAAACGCGCGTTCCACTTAAAAAAAAAATTAGGTTCGATTCTCGGCAATAGCATTATTGTGGATATATAGTTATGAATTTCTGGATATATAGTTATGAATTTATGGATATTTAGTTCGTTCATTGTGGATATTTAGTTCATTCATTCACTGTGGATATTTAGTTATGAATTTATGGATATATAGTTATGAATTTCTGGATATTTAATTCATTCATTGTGGATATTTAGTTCAATCATTGTGGATATTTAGTTCATTCATTGTGGATTTTTACTTCATTCATTCACTGTGGATATATAGTTGTGAATTTTTACTTCATTCATTCACTGTGGATATATAGTTATGAATTTGTGGATATATAATTATGAATTTATGGATATATAGTTATGAATTTATGGATATATAAAAATGCTATTGCCGGGAATCGAACCTGATTTCTTTTGCGTTTTTTAACCAAAACGACGTCGTTTTGCATCGAATGCACCATGCGCATGGTGCATACTGTTACACAGCATAATTTGCGCTGAAATGGGTATGGGTATTGGACTTTGTTTATGGGCTATGTTAGAATTAAAAAAAAAAAAGAAAATATTATTGTTGGGCTGGCAGTTGGCCCTTTATTTATTTATTTATTTATTTTTTTAGATAACCCTTACATATATATATATATATATATATATATATATATATATATATATATATGTTTGTGTATAGATATTTAAGTCTATAGTTGTTTTATAGTGGCTCTTTATTCATAGTTGTTAATATGTTGGAAAATATCTTACCTGAATAAAGTTGTTAATATGTTGGAAAATATCTTATATGTTTACACATAGTTGACGTACATATTCAATTTCTTCGAATATTGATACTCTACCCATAGCTTCTTTGTTTCTGACGTTTTAATTGTTGAGTGCATATGTTGAGTATTTATGTATAAAATACTAATAAATGTTCATTTTCCTTTCAGATAACGATAATTTGCAATCATATGAGAGAAATAATGATATTACTATCACTTTTACTATATAAGTATTATCCGTGCATCGCACGGGTACAATACTCAAGTAGTATTATAAGTAACGGTAGGCGTTTTTATATAGTTTAAATTTATTATAAGCCCGCAGAAGGTATATACACATACATACATACATACATACATATTATATATATATATATATATACATATTTTATATATATATATATATATATATATATATATATATATATATATATATATATATATATATAGTTCCCATGCGATAGATTCATATTATAATAATATATTTTATTATTAACATTTGTTTATTTAATATCATTATGAACAGTTAATGAAGGTAATTGTACTATACACATAAGTATATACTTGGCGGATTTTGTCATACTAGATCTTCAGAGCAAAACTATACGCCGACACCAAGTAAAATTTGCTATACTTAACTATTTTTAATTTGTAGTTATTACTTTTAATTAATCGTTAGGTGATGGCTTATTTTTGTAAATGATGACTTATTTGTTACACAGTCATTGTGGATTGCTAATATTGGTGATGGAATAGTTGGGAATTCATCTGACGGTGAAGCCGATATTACTATTGCCGATCATTTATTGTTGCACTGTACTGATGATCCCAATGGTACAATTGTTGATGGCACATTTCCTATGTTTTGTAGTGGTAACACTGATTTCAACTATCTTCATAATCATGCTATTTTGGCTCCAACTCTGGATGTAGTAGATAGCATCAACGATTACATGAATGCTAAGAACATGGGTGAAGATAGGACATATTTGAGTTGTGATTAGTATGTAAACCTGATTCAGCTGGAGATATGTTATCCAATTTGCACACACCGGAGTTCTTAATTAAATGGATTGCGTTGTTATGAAGTTCCGAATCATGCTTTGACTATCAAGGTTGGGTTACCTGCGAGGCTATTGAGAAACATAGACCACTCTTTAGAACTGTGTAATGGCACTAGCCTAATTGTTACAAGATTGGCTGATCATGTATTGGAAGCTCATATTATGTGTGGAACATATGCAGGAACGAAGGTTCTAATTCCAAGAATGTCGTTATCACCTCCTGATTCAAGATTGCCTTTCAAGTTCCAAAGAAAGCAATTTCATGTGATGCTCTCTTATACCATGAGAATAAATAAAAGTCAAGGCCAAACGTTGTCACGTGTTGGATTGTTCTTGAGAAAGCCAGCTTTCAATCATGGGCAAATGTACGTAGTTGTTTCTAGCATAAGTAATCCGAAGGGTTTGAAAATTTTGATATGTGGGGATAATGTATCATCTGTAAATACGACTAAAAATGTCATATACAAAGAAGTTTTTAGTAATGTGTAATATAATTTCAAAGTTAAATCATTATTTAATAATTATCTAAACCTATTATTTTATTTTATTTTTTTCTACGGTTAACCTTTTGTCGATTATATTTGTCCGTGCATGTCAAGGTGGATTGCTAATATTGGAGATGAAGAGATTGAAAAGTTCACAAAGTGGATTGCTAATATTGGAGATGGGCTAATTGGTGATTCAAATGTCGGTGAAGATGATATCTCTATTCCTGAGAAATTCTTATTTCAATCAACAGATGATCTTATTGCTACAATTGTTGACAGCACTTTCCCTATGTTCCGGAGTGATCATAGTAATCTTGACTATCTTCAAAATCGTGCTATATTGGCTCCAACTGTTGATTTGGTAGATAACATCAACGAGTATATGAATGACATGAGTAATGCAGAGGGTAGGACGTATTTGAGTTGTGATTAGGACTGTAAATCTGATTCAGCTGGCGACATGTTGTCTGATTTGCACACGCCAGAGTTTTTGAATGGCTTGCGTTGTTCTGGAGTACCGAATCATTCTTTGACTATAAAAGTTGGGTCACCTGTCATGCTATTGAGAAATATTGATCACTCATTGGGACTTTGTAATGGCACAAGGCTTATTGTAACCAGGTTGGCTGATCATGTTTTGGAAGCTAAAATCATGTGTGGAACGCATGTAGGAACAAAGGTTTTAATTCCTCGAAAGTTGTTAACACCTTCTGCTTCTAGATTGCCTTTCAAGTTCCAACGAAAGCAATTCCCTTTGATGTTATCGTATGCCATGAAAATAAATCAAAGTCAAGGTCAAACTTTATCACACGTGGAATTGTTTTTGAGAAAGCTGGTCTTTAATCATGGTCAAATGCATGTAGCAGTCTTAAGAGTTAGTAATCCTCGGGGATTAAAAATTTTGATCTGTGGGGATAATGTACCATCTTTAAGTACGACTAAAAATGTCGTATACAAAGAAATTTTCAATAATTTATAATACATTTACAATTTTGTCCATTTTTCAATAATTAATTAATATAATATTGTACTTTCTATTTTGTGGCGAAAATGTAACATGTCTAAGTATGACAAAAAATGTTGTGTACAAAGAAATCTTCAACAATGTGTAATAAAATTTTAAAATTTATCATTTGAAATTTATTAGATTTTCAATAACTGTATTTTATACTGATATGCAAATTTTATGCTCATATTTTAGGTACATCTTTATAATAATTTTACATTCATTATTTAATATTATTTAATAATTAGTTTTTTTAGAGTTTAACAATTAATGAGCTAGATATAGTACTAAATATATATAATATATAATATATAATATATATAAAACACATACTAATTATATATACTACGTACTACTACATACAAAATATAATATAATATATATATATATATATATATATATATATATATATATATATATATATATATATATATGTGTGTGTGTGTGTGTGTGTGTGTGTGTGTGTGTGTGTGTGTGTGTGTGTGTGTGTGTGTGTATTCAAATGAGGACAAGTATATTATAGAGGATTGTGAGGACAGATGTAGTGTGTGCCATTAGTCGGTATGTCGTGTGCATGACCGCATGCAGTCGTGTGCCACAGTTTGTATGTCGCGTGCTAGATTTGTTAATTTATAGAGTCTGGGTTCGAAACCTGATGTTTACATTTATTCTTGTGTGCCTGGTATTAATTTGTTGTGTGCCTATTATTTGTCCTCACAGTCCTCTATATATTGTTGTCCTCATTTGAACTCAACCCTATATATATATATATATATATATATATATATATATATATATATATATTAGTATATATGCATTAGAAATATATATATATATATATATATATATATATATATATATTAAGTATTATTTATATTTGTTTGGTCCACTCTTCGTAGCATGCAAACATATTTTCTTATGTTGATTGTTTCTTTCGTAGCTCACGGACATTGAACATGGCGGCTCGGAGGATACGGAATACGACACAAATTTAGGAAATTGGATGGTTGAAATTCATTTGGCCTATTTTTAGAATGCTATAAATAGTAGAAGTTTCTTATTGTAAAATGTTCATTCTTCCCATCTCGATTATTCTTTAAAGCTGTTATTAATGTCCATTCGTTGTTAATTTTTTTTAGCTTGGTTTAGTGATCGAATTGAAGCCCCAGAATTGATTATGTTGTAAGATTATTTATTTATTTTGGTATATAATTTTTATGCATTTGAGTATTAAATATTCTTCTAAGTTATTTGATATAATTATTTGATATATTAGATAATGTTGTACTACAAATTATTCTAATATTCAGTAGCAACTGATGTTAATTATTGACGGCTTAGTGATAATTGGTTTCAGGAAGAATATTTTCCAAAATTAAATGCAACCGCTTGTGCTTGTGTTATTTAGTTTGTCGGTTTTCCTAGTTCCTATTGCTGCTATTAAATTAAATCTATAGCGCTTGTCTTAGGTTATTTAGTAGTTAGGGGTAATTAAACCGTGTGTGCTTTAGTTACCTACAACTAAGGGAAAACGGAAATGAAATAATTTCACGACAAATATTCAATTGCATATTAATTACCTTTTGAATCAATGATCAGTATTAAATTCCGGTGGTGGATCTTTACTAACCAAGGTTTTTTATTATAAGTGCTTTCAATATATTATTTTCATTACTCTATTCGTTCATTTAAATTTCTTGTTTATTTAAATTCTCTTTTATTTAATCTTTATTCTCGTCATATTCCAAACCCCCTACCTTTAATTTGAGCACAAAAGTTAAACTAGTTACTCCTCGTGGGATCGATCCTTACTCCCGCTACTACGTTTGTAAGGTATTAATTTGGGAGCCTACGACAGCTCGCCAAATTTTTGCGCCGTTGCCGGGGAGATTTTCTAGCTTATTTTGTGTTGATTTAATTATTTTTTATTTTTTTTTTCTCGTTAATTTGTCCCAAGTTAAAAAAAAAATCTTTTCTTTCATTACTTTTACATAATTGCTGTTATATATTTTCTTTTTGTTTATGCCTATAACTCGATCTGCTAACAAAGAAGTCTTGCCATACAATCCAGAAATTAAAAGAACTGTACGCAGGTGGAGGAAACAAGCTTCGAGAAAATTGAAGTTTAGTGATCTGGCTACCGATTCTACCAATTTTGATTTAGAAGAGGAACCCATGGCTCAAAATCGAACTTTAAAAGAGCTTGGAGCTCCGAATTTAGATCAGCAACCTTTATGCATCACTTTTCCCGCTTTGGATGCCAATGTGCAATTCGAATTAAAATCTGGATTAATTCATCTTTTGCCTTCTTTTCATGGACTTGCAGGTGAAGATCCTCACAAACACTTAAAGGAATTCCACGTGGTGTGTTCAAGTATGAAACCCACAGGGGTTACTGAAGAACAAATCAAGTTGAGAGCCTTTCCCTTTTCTTTGAAAGATTCAGCGAAGGATTGGCTATATTATTTACCCTCCGGAAGCATCATCACATGGAATAACTTAAAGACATCATTCCTTGAAAAATATTTCCCAGCTTCAAGGGCGACCAACATTAGAAAAGAAATCTGTGGTATAAGGCAAAACAATGGAGAGTCATTGTATGAATATTGGGAGCGTTTCAAAAAGCTTTGTGCAAGTTGCCCACACCATCAAATTAGTGATCAATTACTCATTCAATACTTTTATGAAGGACTTTTTTCAATGGATAGAAGCATGATTGATGCTGCAAGCGGCGGTGCTTTAGTTGACAAGACCCCAGACGCTGCAAGAACTCTAATTGCAAACATGGCTGCAAATTCTCAACAGTTTTGCAATAGACTTGTCCAACCGTCTAAGCAAGTGAATGAGGTAAATATTTTTGCTCTTGAACAACAAATTTCTGGTTTAACTACTCTTGTTCGTCAATTAGCAGTAGGCAATATGCAAACTGTAAAAGCAGGTGGAATGTGCTCGGTAGTTGGGCACCAAACTGATGCCTACCCAACTCTTCAAGAAGAACCTATTGAACAAGTTAACATGGCTGGAGGTTTTCCTGGACAACCTCAAGGTAAGTATGATCCGTTTTCTAATAAATATAATTCTGGATGGAGGGATCACCCGAACCTTAGCTATGGGAACTCACAAGGGAACCAGTTTGTTCAGAATCATTCCAATTTTTAGCAGTATAGACAATCATTTCCTTCCATCCAACAACCAACCCAAAACTCTAGCTCAGGTATGAATCTAGAAGATATTGTTAAATCTCTTGCTACTAACACTTTACAGTTTCAACAAGAAACACAACTATTCCAACAAGAGACAAGAGCTAGTATTCAAGAAACAAATGCTAGTATTCAAAACTTGGAAAGACAAATGGGCCAACTAGCAACTACGGTAAGTCGGTTGGAAGCACAGAGTTCTGACAAATTACCCTCTCAAACGATTGTTAATCCTAAAGAGAATGTAAGTGAAATTACTGTGAGAAGTATGTCGCTGGAAAGGAATGTTGATTTAGACAAGGAAATAAGTGCAGGTAATATTGCCAATAATAAAGAGATGTCCCAAGGTAAGCTTTCTTCTTTTTCTGATTATGAACCAGTACCCCCATTTCCTCAAGCTCTTTTAGAACCAATAAGAGGAAACTCAAATAATGATATGTATGAGACATTTCGTGAATGTGAGGCTAATAAACCATTTTTAGATTCTATGAAAAGAATACCTCGCTATGCAAATTTTCTAAAAGAGTTATGCACTTTGAAAAAGAAACAAAATAAAGGAGTTGAGGAAGTGAAAGTGCAAGATAATGCCTCTATATCTAGTCAAAGCAATCTTATTGAAAAGTGCAAAGATCAAGGTATGTTTACTATTCCATGCATGATAAGTAGTGTGAAATTTGAAAATGCTATGTTAGATTTAGGAGCTTCTATTAATGTGATGCCATATCCTGTGTATGCTTCTTTAAATCTTGGACCCCTGAATAAATCTAGTATAGTAATTCAATTGGCTGATGGATCTACTACATATCCTAGGGGTGTGGTTGAGGATTTGCTTGTTAAAGGTAATAATTTGGTTTTTCCTGCTGATTTTTATGTGCTTGATATGGAAAATAATAATAAAATTTCTCATATTTTATTAGGAAGGCCATTCTTAAAAACTGCAAAAACTAAAATTGATATTCATAGTGGTATGCTACTATGGAGTCTAATGGTAAATTGGTGACTTTTAGTATTTATGATACCATGAAATCTCCTAGTGATGATAATTTTGCAATTTTTGTTGATTCTTTGAAGTTTGTTAAATTTGATGAAATTGTTTCTAATGAAAATGAAAAAGATAAAAAAAATAAATCATCTTTGAGTACTAATCTGCATGAAGGGATTGTTTCTTTGAATACTCATAATCATCGAAGGTACTCAAAACGACGATGGAAATTTAAAGAAATATCATAAGTCGAGCCAACGACAATAAACAAAGGCACTGCTTGGGAGGCAACCTAAGGTGTGTTTGTTCCATTCTTTTTATTTTATTCCATTTTCTCATTCAATAACCCTTTTTCTGTGCCTTTTTATTCAACATTGGGGACAATGTTGATAATAAGTGTGGGGAGGGGATTAAGTTTTATTATTTGTTTGCTTATGTCAAAATTTTGTTTGCTTATGTCACAATTTTCAAAAAAAAAATTCAATAAATATTTTACTAGTATTTTATGCAAAATAAGTATTATTTTGAAAAATTACTATATTTTTTCCTTTCTTGGAATTCATAACATGATTGAATAAATAGTTTGGCAAATTGTGATTAGTTTGTTAGCATTTCCTGTTTGATATGTAGTGACTATATTAAGTAAGCAATAAACCTGTGAGATTTTGAGTCATTGACCGACACTTCGGTCTTATTTTATTCCTATTGTGTGATTTCTTCCATAATTTTGTTTCTCTAGAACTTGCCTTGATTCTCTTTTAAAGCTAATTAGACCATGCATGATTCAAGTGTGATTAAGGCCATTATTTGATTTTTAGCCTCACTAGCCAAATAACCGGTTTGTCCTATGATTTATTTCCCCTTGTTAACCACTTTGAGCTTTATGGCCATTCTTTTCTTTACTTTGAACCACATTACAAGCCTTTTATATCTAAAAATAATGTCTTCACCCAGCTGAATAACTAGTGGAGCAAATTTTGAATTATTCTTGTAATCTGTGTGAGGTTGTGAAGAATAATTGTAGGGGAGATCACTTACTTTTGTTAATATGATTGAGAGTGAGGTGGGTTGTATCTTCATTGTCAATTTGTTGTTGGTCTTCTATGAAAAAGAAAACGAAGACAGTTCATATGATTCAAAAAAAAAAAAAAAGTATTGAAATTGAAAAAAATGAAGAAATGGGAGAAACAATGAATATATGTTGAAAAAAAAAATGTTGCTGAAAATTTATATGAAAAATGAGAAATAATCAGCAGTTTCTTCTGAATCTGAAGTTACCTCTAAATAAATGAAGCAAGGGGAATTTCTGGTAATATTGAAGAACTCTTTATTTTTGAGAATGATAGTTGAAGTGTCAATGAGAAATGCTTTGAATGGAGACTGAGGGTGTTGAGCAAGGATCTTGGATTGTTTTATTTATTTGCTCTACTAGTTTGAAAGCTTTTGTTTAAATTACTTTCCTAAAATGTTCTCTACCTTAACCCTAGCCTCATTACAACCTGTGAAAAGTCCTTATGATTTGTGTCATGCATGACTCCTGTAGTGTTGATTGAGAAGATATGCAAGGATATGGTAGAGCAATTTTATAGGAATGAACTTGAGTGAAATCTATACCCATCAAACACTTGAGTGATGAGTGATATTCCTGTGAGGGCTTACTTATTTAGTTTTCTTCATTTTCAAATAGGAATGCTAACTTATTAATTGCAGGGTGCTTCAGATTGTTGTTCATGAAGTCTTATGAATTTTTGGAATTTCATTTTAATTTACTTCGCAAATAATATTTTTAATTAAGGACAAGCAAACGTTTTAGTGTGGGGGAGTTTGATATGCATATTTTATGCTCATATTTTAAGTACATCTTTATAATAATTTTACATTCATTATTTAATATTATTTAATAATTAGTTCTTTTTAGAGTTTAACAACTAATGAGCTAGATATAGTACTAAATATATATAATATATAATATATAATATATAATATATATAAAACACATACTAATTATATATACTATGTACTACTACATACAAAATATTATATATATATATATATATATATATATATATATATATATATATATATAAATATAGAACACAAATAGTCACAAATAGTACTTTATAGAACACAAATAGTACGTACTAGTAATAATATATATGCATTAGAAATATATATATATATATATATATATATATATATATATATATATATATTAAGTATTATTTTTATTTGTTTGGTCCACTCTTCGTAGCATGCAAACATATTTTCTTATGTTGATTGTTTCTTTCGCAGCTCACGGACATTGAACATGGCGGCTCGGAGGACACGGAATACGGCACAAATGTAGGAAATTGGATGGTTGAAATTCATTTGGCCTATTTTTAGAATGCTATAAATAGTAGAAGTTTCCTATTGTAAAATGTTTATTCTTCCCCTCTCGATTATTCTTTAAATTTGTTATCAATGTCTATTCGTTGCTAATTTCTTTAGCTTGGTTTAGTGAATTGTAGCCCCGGAATTGATTATGCTGTAAGATTATTTATTTATTTTGGTATATAATTTTTATGCATTTGAGTATTAAATATTCTTCTAAGTTATTTGATATAATTATTTGCTATATTAGATAATTTTGTGCTACAAATTATTCTAATATTCAGTAGCAACTGAGGTTAATTATTGGCGGCTTAGTGATAATTGGTCTCATGAAGAATATTTTCCTAAATTAAATGCAACCGCTTGTGCTTGTGTTATTTAGTTTGTCGATTTTCCTAGTTCCTATTGCTGCTATTAAATTAAATCTATAGCGCTTGTCTTAGGTTATTTAGTAGTTAGGGGTAATTAAACTGCGTGTGCTTTAGTTACCTACAACTAAGGGAAAACGGAAATGAAATAATTTCACGACAAATATTCAATTGCATATTAATTACCTTTTGAATCAATGATCAGTGTTAAATTCCGGTGGTGGATCTTTACTAACCAAGATTTTCTATTATAAGTGCTTTCAATATAGTATTTTCATTACTCTATTCGTTCATTTAAATTTCTTGTTTATTTAAATTCTCTTTTATTTAATCTTTATTCTCGTCATATTCCAAACCCCCTACATTTAATTTGAGCACAAAAGTTAAACTAGTTACTCCTCGTGGGATCGATCCTTACTCCCGCTACTATGTTTGTAAGGTTTTAATTTGGGAGCCTACGACAGCTCGCCATATACTGTATATTCCATGTACTATACATATAGCCGTACATCGCACGGGTGCAACTACTAGTATATAATAAAGCAAAAGTCAAGGCCACAAAATTTTCCCTCCAAAACATTTTTATGTTTTTTGTGAAGGTAAATCAAACATTTTATTTTGGTGAGCAATTATTGTTACAATTATTATCTTTATCCTTGCTATATAGCATTTAGATTAAATAAATATTTTTATTAATTACTTTATGTAACTCTTCGTTGTCCCATGTTTATTGGATTTGTAAATTTGTAAATTTTTTTTTAAATATTTTGGTATTTGAAAGGTCATATACATATCAGAATTTTTGTTTAATTAACCACTTAAGAGGATATTCTGCCACTTCGTATACTTAAGGCTCTGTTTGGCAGAGCTTATTTAGGAGCTTATACCTTATTTTAAGCTACTAATAAGCTATAAGCTTTGTTTGGTAATGTACCCAAAATAAGCTCCTAGCTTAAAATAAGAGCTTATTTTGGAACTCTACCGTTTCAAAATAAGCTCCTAGCTTCCTAACTTTTTTTTTTTTTCATCTTTATTATTTTAAAGAAATGACATAATTTACCATTCCCAATTAAAACCCTTTTCTCTTCTCTTTTATCCACAAGTTTCACCACAAATACTACTACTACAATGAGATTTGCAACAATATTGCTACTTCATTATGAGATGCTAGATCATGATTATGCTAATAGTTTTATTTTAAAATGTTAATTTTTTTAAAGACAAAATGTTAAATTTTAATATGTAAACAAACTAATTTAAATTTTATGAAGATGTCCTTTTTAGTCTTTTTATATTTATCAGCTTATCAAAAAGCTAATTTTACCAAACACTTTCAATCATAACAGCTAGCTTAACAACTCTTCAGTTTTCAGCTCCTTTTTTAGCTTTCAGCTCCTAGCTTATAACTTTTTAGCTAGGTTTGCCAAACAGAGCCTTAAACTTAAATCACTATTACAAATCATAAATACAAGTGCAGCAAAGTAAAGAAAATTTTTGCAATCCTCAATACTAACACTAAACTATATATATATATATATATATATATATATATATATATACACACACACACACGTAGCGCTATAAACCTGAACGCTATAAATAAGTCCTATGGAGAAAAATGTTGGAGTTGCCGTGGAATTGCATATGACATGTTGGGACCGCGACCATATTCATGAGGAGGAAGAAGACAGTTGGTTGAAGATTAAGGTGCGTTGATGCACCATAAAAAATTATGTAAATCCAATTTCATATATAGTCTGTGAGTTGTGAGCTCTACAGTTGTATGTGAAAAAAAAAATGAAAATGTTGAAGAAATAAACCACCATGGCAAGAGAAAGAAGCAAAAGGTACCATTAAATAATCTGGAGTATTTGCTTTTTTTTTTTTTTTTTTTTTAATGATTTTGAGCATGCTTAACATATGTGAATAATGTTAGACTTCAAAACATTGTCAATGTGAATAAAAATCTCAAAAGTGAAATACAAACAATTAAACGTTAGTATGTTCATAAACATTAAATATTAGTATGTTCATAATAGACTAAGTAGTATAGAAATATTAGCGAGTGTTTATTTTCCTCATTTTAGAGAATAGTTAATCAAATATTTAAGTCATATATTTTCCCTTAACAAATGTTTGAATTAATTATAGAAAAAATATTTTCTATAATTTTGTAGGGAAAATGGCACTTTTTCCCCCTATGTTATATACTTATAGCACTTTTTCCCCCTCAATTATTTAAGTGGCTCTTTTTCCCCCTGAAATGTTAAATGGACATATTTACCCTTAAAATAAATATTTCATTTATTTTTATTCTCCAATAAATTTTACTATAATTTGGTTCAAACCAGATACTATAGTAACCAAACCAAAATATTCCAATTACAATTTATAATCAAAACGCGATATTTAGAGTTTATTAAAATCACGAACTGGAATGGGCGGTTTATGTTCCAAACTGAAAAAATAAAATACATTTATTGTTGAATTTAAACTATTTTAAAATAAAAAATAAAATTTTAAAATAAAGACGGTTCAAAATCGCGAACGGGATCCGGAACCGTCGGTTCATGATCCAGTTTTTTTTTTTTTTTTTTTTTTTTTTTTATTCTTAAATTTAATAAATTGAAATCCAAATATTGGGTTCTAGATCTGAATCATAACTGAAAACTTTTAATTCGATTGCTATAGTGTCTGGTTTAGTTCGAACCGAACCGTGGTAATCGCTACATATACGCAATAATTTGTTGGAGAAGTAAAATAAATAAAATGTTTACTTTAAGGGTAGAAATGTCAATTTAATATATTAGGGGAGAAAACCACCACTTTTAAAATAATTGAGGGGGCTAATGTGCTTACATAAATAATTGAGGGGGAAAAAGTGCTATAAGTATATAACATAGGGGGAAAAAGTGCCATTTAAAAAATTATTGTCCCCTTATTTTATATATATATATATATATATATATATATATATATATATATATATATATATATATATATATATATATATATATATATATATCCGGATTAACCAATATTTAAATCCTATATTTCCTCTTAACAAATGTTAGAATTAATTTTTGCAAAAATTATTCTATAATTTTATATGAAATAAAAAACTCAAATGTGCCTTCATTATATATATACACACACAGAATCAGGTTAATCAAATATTTTGAAAGTAATATATTTGATTGTAATTTTGTATATGAAAAAAAAATTTCAACTATGTAAATAAATCTGGAAAAATAGTTTATTTAGAAAATCAATTTGCACATATAAGAAAAAATATAGATAGAAATGGAAGAACCGGTGGAGTCAAGGGCGAGGAGCTAGAAGGTCTGGGTGCGAAGAACCGGAGGATTGTGTGCGAAGAATCGGAGGTGGCGGATGCAGAGAGGCGGAGGGGCGTAGAATGCCGGATAAGGAAGAAAACGTAAAGACTTTAGCGGAAGGTGTATTTGGGTGAGAAGCTGCGCAATAGTAGTGTCTTAGAGTCAGAGATTTGGTTTTCAAAAAAAAAGGGTCAAAGATTTGCAGAATTTGTGTTTATGTATAAACGCAAATTATGCCGTGGAAACGTGCTCACCATGCTTGGTGAACACGCTTCCAAACGACGTCGTTTTTGGCGTCGTTTTTAAAAAAAAAAAAAAAAAAAAAACATTGTTCTATTAACGGCGTTAGGAAGGCAGTTATGATCAGACAACTCTTTGCGTTTGATTCTTTCCTATTCGCAAATCTCTGAAGGCAATTGTGATCCGACATTCGCGATTCTTCCCTATTCGCGATGGAGGAGACGACGGTTCGAGGAGAAGATTCAACCGATATGATTTCTGCGATTCCAGGTTGCGTTCGATTTTATGCGTTTGATTTCGTTTGATTTATGAGATCATGGATTGTTGAAGATTTAGTTATTTTTATTGGTATTTGTTCAGTATCTATGCAGTTTGAATGTTCATAATGGCCGTAAATGTGTATTAGTTCCATGTTTCTGTTATGAATTTTACATAATGCAATTATGTATTTTCTGTTACAGAGTTATGAATTTTGATACTCTGTTCATGCATGTGATATGAATATTCATAATGTAATAGTACTATGTCCATAACATATTAACTGGTATGTTACACTGCTTGCATATACTCAGTGAATGAAGATTGTGTTGGTGATTCAATAAGCAATGATCAAGCAGAGTTAAACATTGACATTGATGGCTCGTCTTCAAGTCCAGGTTCTTTTTATTAGTTGGTGTATCATGAATGTTGTTTCTGGTAGGTGTAGGTACTGATTCATGGTGATTATATGCAAATTGAATGTTGTGATTGGTATTAATAATTTGTTCACGTTATGAATTTACAGTTTTGAGGTTATGAATTTTCCGTTATGTTATTATGAATTTTCTATATGAGATTATGAATTTTCCATATGAGGTTATGAATTTTATGTTATGAGTTTATGCATTTCATGCCATGAGTATCTATGCAACTTTGAATGCTCATAATGTCACAAATGTTATTGATACCCGGTCTTTGTTATGAACTTTCTTATATGATGTTATGAATTTTATTCTTTGTGATTATGAATGTTCTCACATGAGATTATGAATTCTATAGTGTAGCATATTATATTCATTATAGGTGAAATCCACATTCATATTTTAGTAGTTGGTATAGGTGTGGTTATATTTTTGTTGCAATTGCAGTTGATGAAGACTTGGTGGGTGTTGTAGTAAGAAATGTTGACGAAGCTTTTGAGTTATATAATGGATATGCATACAGAGTTGGTTTTAGTGTGAGGAAAGGCCAACAACGTTATAAGGCATCTACTAAGTCAATTCAGATGAAGAGGTTCTTCTGTGCTAAGGCTGGGTATAAGCAGAAACCAAACAGTGGTGTTAAGCTTTATTCAAAGATTGATATGAGGACTGGATGTGGTGCATTTGTTCAATTTGATGTGGGGGGTGATGGGATGTGGACAGTTACAAAACACTTGAAAGAGCACAATCACGAGTTATGTTCATTTGGCAAGAGTCATCTGCTTCGGTCGCATAGAAGAGTGGGAAACAATCAGCTTGAATATTTAAAAGACATGAAGAGTAGTGGTGTTGCATTGGCGGATGGTATGAGGTTTTTGAAACATCAGTCAGGGGGTTCTCCATTGGTTGGCTTTACCAACCGCGATGCTTACAATTCGATGGCTTCTGTGAGTTTGAAGTGTTTGGATGGATCTGATTCCAATTCTTTGATTGAGATATTCAGGAGGAGGCAATCTAATGAGGCTGATTTCTTTTTTGATTTCGAAGTTGATTTGGATGGAAGATTGTGTAGTTTTTTTTGGAGGGATGGTCAAATGAGAAGGGATTATGAGGTGTTTGGTGATCTGTTAGTGCATGATACAACATACCGCACTAACAAATATGATATGATTTGTGGTCCTTTTGTAGGGATGAACCATCATTGCATGAATGTAATGTTTGGTTGTGGTTTTTTGATGAATGAGAGGATAGAGTCATTTGCGTGGTTGTTTAGAGTGTTTTTAAGATCCATGGATGGCAAGTGTCCACAGACTATCATGACGGATCAATGTTCAGCTATGGCTGCTGGCATTTCCATGGTGTTTCCTACATCACGCCACCGTCTTTGCATATGGCATATTGGTGAGAATTCGAAGAAGCATATCAAGGCATTGAGGAATCATAAGGATTTTCTGGATATGTTCAATTGTGTGTTGAAATACACCGAGACTGAAGCTGAATTTGAGGTTTACTGGACAAGGTATGTTATTATGAATTTACATTATATAATTCTGAATTTTCTGTTATGTATTATGGATTTTCTGTTATGTCATTATGTATTTTCTGTTATATGATTTATGAATTTTCTAATATGAGATTATGAATTCACAGTTATACAATTCTGGATTTTATGTTATGTCATTATGTATTTTCTGTTATGTCATTATGTATTTTGTGTTATATGATTATGAACTTTGTAATATGAGATAATGAATTCACAGTATACAATTATGTATTTTCTGTTATGTCATTATGTATTTTCTGTTATATGATTATGAACTTTCTAATATGAGATTATGAATTTTCAGAATATGAGTAATAAACATGTGTTTTAACCTTTTCAGGATGGTTACAAAATATAATTGTCATAAGAATACATGGCTAGAGAAGCTTTATGACTGTAGGGAGAAGTGGTGTCCAGCGTTCAACAAGGATTATTTCTCCGGGGGTATTTTATCTTCGCAAAGGAGTGAAAGCACAAATCATGCAATTTCTAGGAGGCTGTCCAAGACTGCTGGTTTATGTGATTTTTATTCATCCTTTGTGAGTGTTATATCTGAATGGAGAAGTAAGGAAAATGGCGAGGATTTCCGGTGTTCTCAAGGAGTACCCGCCATGATGATGGATCATGTGAAACTCCTTTCACATGCTAGAGAGGTTTATACAATTGAGATTTATTTTTTGTTCGAGGAACAATTTATGAAAGGTAGCTCTTGTTATCAAGAAATGGTGTTGAACGATGGTTGTAAGTGCAAGTATCACGTGTGGCGACCAGACATAGATATCATAAGGCATGAAGTAACCTTTAAGGCAATCAATTTGGATATATGCTGTAGTTGCAAGCTGTTTTCAGAATTGGGAATACTTTGCTGTCACTGCTTACGTATACTTCATGTGCACTGTGTTTCCAGTATTCCCGATAAATACATTCTAAAAAGATGGACTAAAAAGGTTGTTGAGGGTAGAAATGTGGACATTGCATCTGTGTTTTATAATGGTGGTGTCCCTTCTTCAATTTGGGCTGTTGAGATTAGTAGGAAATTTCAAAGGCTTATTGTTTCTAGCCAAGATAACAGTGTTGCTAGACAATTCTGTGATGAAGCCGTTGAGAATGCAAGGAAAAACATTGAAGCTGAGATTGGGGATGTGAACACTGAGGAGGGTGCTGTGTCTTCGTCAAGTGGTATTGTCCAAGACCCCTCAAGCCGGAGGGGTAAATGTGTGAGAAATAAAAGGAGTAGTAGTGTTATTGAGAAGAAGTACAATGCAGCAAGGGGAAGAAAGAGTGCTGCAAACAAGCTTGCTTCAATTACAAAGGGCTCTGTCCAATCATTGGTCTTGGAAAATATTTCAGAGATTGCTCGTGATGGATATCTTGTACATCTAAGCACCGGGGGTTCACAATTTGTTCATTTTAATAAGAATGTAGACCACGATGTAGCTATAGATTGAGATCGTGTTAACAGTATGTACTTATGAATTTTATGATTTTTAGATATAGGATGAGAATTATGTGTCAGATTATGAATTTTCCTTTACCAGTTTATGAACTTTCATTTACCAGTTTATGAACTTTCCTTTACCAGTTTATGAATTTTCCTCTATGTGATTATGAATTTACAGTATGTTCTTATGAATTTTATGTCTCAGATTATGAATCTTCCTTTATCTGATTATGAATTTTCCTTTATGTGATTATGAATTTTCCTATATGTGATTATGAATTTAGAGTATGTGCTTATGAATTTTATGCTATTAAGATTTTATGAGAATTATGTCTCAGATTATGAATTTTCCTTTATTTGATTATGAATGTTACTTTATGTGATTATGAATTTTCCTTGTTGTCATTATGAATGTTATTTTAATGTTATGTAATAATGAATTTCAGTTATAGCTAACACGTATACATTCATAATCTCATAAAAGAAAGTTCATAATTGCATAATAGAAAATTCATAATATGGTAGTTGAAAATTCATAAACTCTACATGATCCACATGTAATCTGAATTAAGAGCAATAGATTGTATATTCATAGGTGCAAAATATCTGTGCACATTACAAAATGAGAGATTGACAATCTAGGGTACCAACAGTCAAGATTTGCTTCATGTTCACAACATATTCAAACACCAAAAAGCGGTATAGTTTCATTTCTTTTTTGAAAGATCCTTGGCTGCCTTCATAACTCGCAATCTTTCAGTGTTCCTACCCCATGTGATAATGTTTGATGCGTATTTAGCTCTAAGCTCCCAAATGAAGTCAGCCTTCAAAAAAAAAAAAGATGTTAAAAAACAAAAAAAAAAAAACAAATCTAAGTTGAAATTAATATATCTTATACTCTTACATTTACATGGGTGCCTATCTTGAATCCACTGTCCCAATCTTGAACATTCCCCTTGTAGGACTCCATGTGTCGCATGACATATATGCCACAATCAATGACATTGTCAAGCTCCTTCCAAGGAATGGCCAAGTATGATACAGGAAGGTTTTGTATCTTACGGAGTAGGGGGGATTTTTCTGCAGTCAAGTACTCTTTTAAAGCATTCATCTGGACAAAAATGAAACTAGTGTGATAATGATTCACATGAAATGTATAACAAACGTTTGAAAGGTCAAGTTTAAGGTTAAGTTACCAGTAGATTTGGGCAATCTTCATACTTGTCAGCTTCAGTAACACCCTTAGGCAACATCTTGTTGTCAATGATTTCAACACTTTTTGAGATGGTGTTGATGCAGACAACAAAGTAGTGTTCGTGTCGAAGCACGGGGAAAAATAGCTAACATCAAAAGAAGAAGTAGTTAGAATAGAGAAGAAATATGTAATTAATGAATAAATGTTGAAGGTGGGTAATTATAAATTACCAAATCAGCATCATTGACATTAAGATTTTCAAATTTTGAAATCTCATACTGTAATCGCTCATTGAAATTATCCTTCCGCTTTTGAAGCGGAAGATTCTTCATCCACTGTTCAGATGGGTCGAGTTGAAGCTAAGGGGAAAAAAATACGTATCAATGATAAGTTGTGCAATATGTAATGGCAGTCATACGTAATTCATGATATCATAACATAAAATCCATAATATTACAAAGAAAATACATAACAACAAAACAGAAAATTCATAATATCAAAGTTGTAATTTCATAACTCACAATAGAAAATTCATAATGCCATATGGGAAAATTCATAATCTCACATTAGAAAGTTCATAATATCAAAAATGTAACTTCATAAACTCACAATAGAAAATTCATAATATGATATGAGAAAATTCATAATCACACACAGAAAATACTTAAAATCCATAATATTACAAAGAAAATACATAACCACAGAACAGAAAATTCATAATATCAAAGTTGTAATTTCATAACTCACAAATAGAAAATTCATAATGCCATATGGGAAAATTCATAATCTCACACAGAAAATACATAATCTCACATCAGAAAGTTCATAATATCAAAAATGTATCTTTATAAACTCACAATAGAAAATTCATAATCACAAACAGAAAATACATATTTACATGACATAAAATACAGAATGGTTTAACATGAAATTCAGAAGTGAGCAGAGTAAAAATTGTTGTTATTAACTTACATGTACCAACGTGCTAAAATAGATGCACTTTGGCTTCCCCAACGCCCGTTTTGTGTTGAGGAGTGTAAGCCTCAACGCCCATACATCTATGAATGTGTTAAAAATTTCACCGCTGCGGAGGGTGTGGAAACCTCCTCTTGTCATTGAGAAATCATCAAAGATAAACAGAGTTTCACTACATGAACAAAAAATTTTGATAAATAGGTAAATAAATTAACATATGGTTATAAATGTGAAATATTCATGAAAATAAAAAGTTTTCTAAATGGTTAGAGTCAAACATACTCCACTGGATGATCTGTAGAAGCATCCATGAAGGCGTAGTTTGATACGGCCCTCTCGGTCACACTGGCATTATGGTCAAATGGCACATTCTTTGTCCAAAAAGGTGACCTCAAGTTTAACGGGATGTTTTTGTATTTCCGGACTGGTCTCTTTCGCTTGGTGACATCCTCGACATCAGATTCACTGTCCAGAAATGCACTGTAAACACACGAAGCTAGTTAATATCATCATAGTTGCACAATTTCAGGTCAGAAAGTTCATAACTGCAGTACAGAAAATTCATAAATACAGAACAGAAAATACATAATTGCATATCAGAAAGTTCATAATATCAAAACTGTAATTTAATACTCATAATAGAAAACTCATAATCTCATATGTGAAAATTAATAATATTTCAGAAGAAAAGTCATAATATAATATCAGAAAGTTCATAACACAATTTCATATTCTAATTAGTTTACCTATCAATATCGTCGAGGGTAGCAGGTAGTGTAGCAGCAGGCGTAGAAGTATTAGCAGCATCAGGGACATCTCTGGCGAATGGAACCTTGATCAATGGAGTTATTTCTCGTCTTTCAGAACTTGATGTAGCAGGGGTAGCAGCATATGTTTCAGAAGATGAAGCAGTAGGGGTAGCAGCAGTGGTAGGAACATGTGTAGGAGCAGGGAAAGCAGCAGGGGAAGAAACAGCCGTAGCACCATGCGTAGCAGCAGGGGTTGTAGCAGGGATAGCGGTAGGAGTAGTAGAGAGTGTAGCAGCATCAGCAGCACCAGGAGTGTCTTTCACAATGTTCTCAACAAGGGCATCCAATTCATCGTCATCCATTGCACTTTGCTCACGTGGTTCATCAACCAATGGTGCCGGGGTATAAGAAATCCCTAAATCAAATGAGGGAGGGTCAATCTCCATTTGCCGATTGGTCTTTTGGAAGGCTTCAACCAAGGCATCAACAGCCTTTGTGAAAGACTCTTGGCCAAAGAAGATGTCGTCAAGTTGAGAGGAGGTTGGAGATGGTGGTCTTTCTATCGTGCTTGCAACGCCAATCATGGTGGAAATCCCAGAAAATGCAGCCTTCATAACATCCACTGGGGCGTTTTGTTTGCCAACTTCAGCCATAGCCTCACCGAATTCCAAGACATCAGCAGCAAGGCGTTGTAGAACCCGTGTGACCCTATCAACACTAGATGGCGGCACAGAGATGGTTGGGACTGGTTGGGCGGAAGTAGAAGCGATACAATCAGCAGTAGGCTTTGCAATACGAGGGATAACTTTCCCTTTACCATATCCGCCCGACCTTTTCTCAGCGGAAACCCTTTGCCGTGCAAGTTTATTTGTCCATGTAGTAATGCTTGGATATGTTCTTCGAACGCTCATTCCTTTGAATTGGACCCGATCAAAGTAGAATAGCTACAATGTTGAAGAAAAAGGTAAAATAAAAAAGTTATAATCACAAAATTCATAATTACACTACAGAAAATTCATAATATCATAATAGAAAATTCATAATCCATATGAACATTATATTCAACTATCGTATTATGGATTTTATGTTATGCAATTATGAACTTTCTATTATGAGATTCATTATTGCATAATATTAAAAGAACATTCATAATGACAACAAGGAAAATTCATAATTACATAAAGGAACATTCATAATCAAATAAAGGAAAATTCATAACCTGACAAATACAATTCTCACAAAATCTAAATAGCATAAAATTCATAAGTACATACTGTAAATTCATAATCACATACAGGAAAATTCATAAGCACATAAAGGAAAATTCATAAGCACATAAAGGAAAATTCATAATATGACACATATAATTCTCATAAAATCTAAACAGCATAAGATTCATAAGTACATACTCTAAATTCATAATCACATAGAGGAAGATGCATAATGACATAAAGGAAAATTCATAATCATATAGAGGAAAATTCTTAATCACATAGAGAAAAATTCATAATCACATAGAAGAAAATTCATAATCTAACACATATAATTTACAATCTGAATATCATAAGATTCATAAGTGGAGCTAGAGCTTACCAATATGAATGTCATTGGTCCAGTAAAGAAGCTATTACTTTTCTTCCTGTACTGCTCGATGGACTTGATCAGAGAGTTGTAGGTGTAGCCACACCAGTTGTACTCCTTTATCTCATCAACATTAATCAAGGAGTTGAGGATTCTGTTGTTGCAGTAGCGTGTCTAAAATCCCCTCATCATGCACGAAACAGTCAAGACCATGAAGTCTCTCTTAAAGTCATCTCCAGAATCTCCCCTTTGAACTATGACATCTCCCATCTAGGTAGTGATTGGGGAACCAAGCTTAATATTCCATCTTTCCCTCCAGCTTTTCAAGAGAGCCCTGTATTCCGGTGTCCCCTGTTCATCATATTTTGGGGCCTCAACAACCTTCTTTTCTCCTCTTGGAATGCCAAGAGTGTACTCAACGTCCTCTTCATCAACTGTGAGCTTGTCGTTCTCCAACTTGAAATGTGTTTGGAAAACCTCAAAGTTGGCTATCAAATACTGGACTAATTGTGACTCATTTGCACACAATTGAAGGTCCAACAGGGCTCCAAAACCAATATCACGGACAGATTGTTTTTGTTCTGGCAGTAGTTGTTGTACAAGCCTAAACATGGTCTTTGGTCCCATCCGTGTGCTGAAGTAGGGAGTAGAACTCCCTTCTACACAATCACCTCCAATGGCTGTTTTGCCCCTATGTCTGTCATTTATCTGCTTTGATCTCTTTTCTCTAATAACTTCTTGCTCGAGCAGGTCATCAGACTGCTGCTGGGATGGTTGAGCAGCCTGTGAGTCAAGTACAGCCCTTGTTGTTCGTTTTCTCTTGTTTTTTGTTGTAGGTTTGACTGCAGTGTTTTGTTCAGCTGTCGTCTGTGAGGGTTGTGATGGTTCTGCAGCTTGAGAGCTCAAGACTGCCTTTGTTTGTGAGCGTGTTCTCCTTCGTTGAGCAGTGTCCATTGCTTTTATTAAAAACGTTAGAAAGCAAGTAACTCATATACAACATATAATATAGATTGATGGAAAATATATTCCTTATTTCAGTAGAGGGGGGATGGGGAGTGCCGAATAAATCCAGCCATGCTCTACCGAAAAGAATATATTGTCCATCAAAATAACAGTTACACATAATTGATAATATAGTAACATAAAATTCATAATATCACAAAGAAAATTCATAATATCATAACAGAAAATTCATAACCTTAGAACAGAAAGTTCATAACTACAATACAGAACAGAAAATTCACAACTCACATTGTAGAATTCATAATCTCATATGAGAAAATCCATAATTCCATATTGTCCATCAATAACAGTCACATATAATTCATAGTATAGTAACATACAATTCATAATATCCCACAAAGAAAATTCATAACCTCAGAACAGAAAATTCATAACCCCAGAACAGAAAGTTCATAACTGCAACACAGAAAATTCATAACTACAAAACATAAAATTCACAACTCACAATACAGAATTCATACTCTCCTACGAGAAAATTCATAATCTCTAACAGAAAATACATAACCACATATAAGAAAGTTCATAACAGCAAAACCGTAATTTCATAGGCACAATAGAAAATTCATAATCTCACACAGAAAATACATATTTGCATGACATAAAATACATATTTGCATGACATAAAATACATATTTGCATGGCATAAAATACATAAGTGAATAAACGTTATGGACATTCAAAGCTTGCATAGAAAGTGAATAAACAGCAGTAAAAACCATATACGAATCAATTCATAATGGTTAATCTACACATATATAATGCTACAGATATACATTCATAAGCTCATAACATTATATTCAAAACCCCATTTTAAAATTTCAAAATATGTACACGGAATACAAAAACCCTAAATCATAAACACACCATATACAAAATACCTGTAAGACAAGTGAAGCAACGTTGAGAATGAGCGATGGAGAGGCTGTCTCCTTTGATAGCTATGGGAGAACGCGAAGTTTTGTTCGAGAGATGCGAGAATGAGAAATGCGAGAACGAGAAATGCGAGAGCAGAGAGGAATGGCTGTGGAGCAGAGTGTTTGAGAGTGATCGAAGGAAATGGCTGTGGAAGACGAAGTGAGAGAAGAGAGCTCGAGAGTGGAGTTCAGAGAGCAGAGTGATGGACGTTGTGTGGAGAGGAAGTGAAATGGTGTAGTGGGAACTGCAAACGCTATTGGCGCGTTTAATTTAAAAAAAAAAATAAAAAAAAATATGAGTGGTGGGAGTTAACGGTGCCACTTACGGGCACCGTTAGTCCCACTCACTCAAAACGGCGTCGTATGGAACCGTGTTCACCAACCATGGTGAACACGGTTCCATGGCATAACAACTGATGTATAAAGGGTTGGGTCTAGGGTTTGATATTTGGGCTGGGTTTTGTTTTGTTTTTTGGTTTTGGGTTGATTTTTGACAATATGAATAAGGATTTTGAATTTAAAAATTAAATAAAGGCATTATATCCTGCACTAGGGCGCACATTGCATTGTGCGCCCTGATGCAAAACGACGTCATTTCATTTTTTCTTTTTTTAAAATTTCGCTACCCTGTGTTGGTGGTTAATTTTCTTTAAAAAAATCTCATATTAAAAAATGTACATAATTTTATACCGTAATACACATAATTGTATACATGAATGTATATAATTGTATAACAAAATACACATTTTTTTAAAGATAATACATATAATCTAACATAATACATAATATACATAAACTTTTAACATAATAAACATCAACTCTTAACATAATACACATAAATTTCCTGCTTCGGATGTACATAATTGTATAAAAAAAAGATGTACATGATTGTATAAAAAATGTACATAATTGTATAAAAAATACACATAATTGTATAAACGAATACACATAATTTATAAACAAATACACATAATCACGTCAACTCCCTACCGCGCCTCTCAAATTGACGTCGTTTTGGGGGGCGCGGGGCGCACAGTGCTATGTGCAAGGTATAACGATTTTTAAATAAATGTGTTGAATAATTAAGCTGATTGTTATGTTTGATAAATTAGCTGGGTTTAGCTACAACATTTTTTTTGATTTATTTTAAAATTTTATATTTATATAAGTTATAATTTATGTAATTATTTCATCCCTTTTTTTTTTTTTTTTTTAGTTTTATGGTTATAAATATTTAAAATTTCTTAGTTTTATATTTATACAAGTTCAGAATTTTTTAGTTTTAAGTTATAATTTATTAAATTATTCCATCTGATTGTTGGATTTTTTTTTTTTTTCTAAAAAGAATCAGTATTTAAGCATGGTTAGTGATATATAGATATCTTTTGGGTTAATAGTTCACACTCAATTAACAGATAGCCGAAGGAGCGTGGAATGCCGCAGAAAGAAGAAAACATAGAGAGATTATCCGCAAGTGTATTTGAGTGAGAAGCTGTGCAATAGTAATGGATTAGGGTTAGGGACAGTCGTTATATCGTAGACCGTGGTGCACATGCACCGCGGTAAAAAACGGCGTCGTTTCTTTAAGTAAAGAAACGGCCCGCTGTTACCTTTAACGGAGTCCGCATGTTTGATGTATTAAACACCAACTGACACTACAATACATCTAAGCCGACATTGCCTCACGTATTATTTTTATAGAGTTAATTCCACTTTTGGTCCTAGACTTATTAGGGGTTAGACAATTTTCATCCTCCATAATAAAATTTGTCATTTAGTAGCCACTATTATTGGTCGTTGGACATTTTTGGTCCTCCTTCAATGGAACCGTCTGTTGACTGTTAATTTGAAGGGAAAAACCGTCTTTTTATGTTGTGTTCTTCTAATCCTTTTAGTCCGCTGGCTCTATGCCCTCAATCATCCCCACCGCCCCACCTACTCCACCGTTGTCCCTATTCCCTTTTATTTTTATTTACTGAAATCTAACATAAATAGAGGATCATAGATATGGAGATGATATTAGGGGAAGTGGTGGCGCTGTATGAGGCAGTTGTGGATGACTTGAAGCGAGAAGTGAAAGCTAAAGAAGTCCTGATTCAAAACTTGAAGGAGAAGCTCCCATTATCAAGTTTGAAAATGAATTGAATCCCATGGATCTACTGGGTTTTTGGTGGGCATTTGTGAAGTAATCTGAGAAGGTGATAGTTGAGCACCACATCCGACTCTGCCCATGGTCTCAAACATGGAAATTGACAGTAATGGGAAGAAAATTTTGCTTTTTGACTATCAATCAGTCTAATTCAAATTTTCAGCTTTTTGTTATTGCAATTTCATTGTTAATTACTTCGAATCCTGGACTTGAGGCCTCCGGACTCTGTTCTTCTTGTCTATGAAAACACCCACTAAAATGGAGAAATAAAAGGATTAGAAGATGAAGAACCTGAGGACGACGATTCATGCGGCAATTTTGTGCCTGTTGCAGCCTCCGATGAACTCTTCTGTTTCCATAGCGAATCAGATGGCTTCCTGGGTTTTGAATCCGGTCACCGGATTTTACCGCAAGGTTCCCTCGCCGGAGTCCGAACAAAGCCCTCTCCAGGCCATTGCCATGGCTTCCGCTACAAACTCCTACAAATTGGTTTTAGTCTCTGGTGAGTTTCCAAAGCTCTCGTTTTGGGTTTACGATTCCGGCGAGAATGAATAGGGAGAAAAGGCATTTCTCAAGAGAAACGACCCATCCGACGGCTCTTCCCGGAATTCCAACTCCATTGAAGATCTTGATGATTTCCCATTATATTTCTTGAGCAAGTGTGACAATTTAGTGGCGTCGGAGTTATAGAAGAGCCCCTGAACCCATATCTCCTCTTTGAATTTCCCCGACAACTCCATTGGAATTTCCTCTTCAAATTCCTCATTGAACCCATATCTCCTCCTTGCTCCGTTACAAAGAACACCACATAAAAAGACAAATTTACCCTTCAATTTCACGGTCAATAGACGGTTTCACCGACGGAGGACCAAAAGTGTCCAACGACTAATAACAGTGGCTACTAAATGGTAAATTTTATTATGGAGGATGAAAATTGTCCAACTCCTAATAAGTCTAGGACCAAAAGTGGAATTAACTCTATTTTATATTATCAAATGAAACTGCAGTTATATCAAAATGATACTGTAGTCGTGGTGAAATAAAACTGCAGTGTATATAAAATATAACTGAATAACATTTCACATATTTGAGTGTATATTGTACAATGAAGCTGTAATTATATCAAAATGATCATGTAGTTGTGTTTTAATAAAACTATAGTGTATATAAAATAAAATTAAATAACATTTTCACATATTTGAGTCTATAAATATCGAATGAAACTGTAGTTATATCGAAATGAAACGGTAGTTGTGTTGAACTGAAACTGTAGTGTATACAAAATTAAACTGAATAATAGGGTTACTTTTTGCGGAAAGGTGCGGAACGGCGGAAAACAAATGTCGTTTCTTTTCATTTAACAAAACAACGTCGTTTTGATGCGCGGTGCATAATCGATTATGCACCGCGATGCACAATATAATTTGGAGCTGCGCAATAGTAATGCTTCTAGGGTTAGTTAGTTGGGTTGGTTTTGTTTTGTTTTTTTGGTTTTGGGCCGATTTTTTGCAAGATGAATAAAGACTTTGATTTTAAGATATGTACTAACTTTTAATAATTTGTAATTTTGATTAGTATTTTAATATTGTTTTTAATAATTTGTAATTTGATTAGTTTGTTTATGAGTTAATTCCACTTGAAGTCCCTTGTCTTTGTGGCAATTTCAAATTTATTCCCAGACTATCGTTTTTGTCATTTTACATCCCAGCCTATCATTTTTTAGACCTTTTAGTCCTTCTCATGATTTTTTTCTATTTTTAGTAAGGGCATTTTTGTCTCTTCATATTTTTTTTTTTTTTTGTTTGTTATTTTTCCGGTTTCAACCAGTTTAATTGGTTTAGGACTTTACTAAAAATTGGTTGAAAAATATGGTTACTAAAAATCAGAAGTTAGCTAAAGTCCTAAACCAATTAAACTGGTTGAAATCAGAAAAATAACAAAAGAAAAATATGAAGAGACAAAAATGCCCTTACTAAAAATATAAAAAATCATGAGAAGGACTAAAAGTGTCCAAAAACCGATAGTCTGTGATGTAAAATGACAAAAACGATAGTCTGGGACTAAATTTGAAATTGCCACCAAAGACAAGGGACCTCCAGTGGAATTAACTTTTTTTTTTTATTACTAATTAACTTTTTGACTCGATTGATATGAGACCATAACATTTATACTTAAATTTTCATATCGTGCATCGCACGGGTAAAATACTAGTTTTATTATTATAGCTCAATCTGTATCTCTATCTCTATATATATATTAAAGCATAATGAAGTATGGAAAAAAATTTATTGTGTTCAAATTTATTGGTAAAGTTTTATATCTAATAAAATTTATGTATATATTCATTTAAATCTCAATTATAATTAATTTGACTCCACATATATAAAGATGAGTTCATGTGTTCAATTGCACTTTTAAAAAGTTCTTAGCCTAATTGACCTTTTGCGAAATGTTCAGGGACTTATTTGATCTTTTTCTCTTTTTTTAATTACATTTGTAAAAACTTCACAAAAATAACAATTATTGGGATGTTGTAAGAAAACAAATAAAATTTGAACTTATTGGCGGCGGCGGTACATAGGACAATAAATTTGGATTATTGTCCGACGTTTATCACGTTTGATGATGGGTATAAATACTGTTGCCTTGCCCTTCATTTCTTCATCGCAAGTCGCAACCTAACCTCATATACGGAGTTGATATATAGTTGATCTCTACTCCCGCTTGCAATATAATGGAAAACAATATCGTACGCCCTCTCGTCAACTTCTCTCCCAGTTTATGGGGTGATCGATTCCATTCTTTCTCAATCGACAATCAGGTATATATATATATATATATATATATATATATATATATATATATATTATTTATTTAGTACGTGTGCATGGCAGAGCTAGTTATTATTATTATTAGAGTTAATCAATGATTTGGTCCCTCAATTATTAGCGAACTGTCAATGTAGTCCCTCAATTGCTTATTCATCGATTTGGTCCCCGAAAATAATTATTTTTAGTCGATTTAGTCCCTCCGGCCGTCTTCAGTCAACAATCTGGAGGGACTAAATCGATGGCTGGAGGGACTAAATCGACTAAAAATAATTATTTCGGGGGACCAAATCGATGAATAAGCGATTGCGGGACTACATTGACAATTCGCTAATAATTTAGGGACCAAATCGTTGATTAACTCTTATTATTATTATTATTATTATTATTATATTTTTGAGTACTACTGACTCTGTTACAATGTAATATCTGTTTATAACTACTTTCTAGCTAGCTCAACCTATTAAAGCACAAAGAATCAATACTACCTCCATTAGAAGCGAACTCATAACCTCTCATTTGGAAGAGCCACTTCGTGCCACTAGACCACACGTTTCTAATTTAATTCGATCATCTTATTATATACTTGCAGGTTGCTGAAGCATATGCAAAAGAGATTGAAATTTTGAAGGAACAAATAAGGGCTACACTGCAGATTGCTTCAGGAAGCAGTAATGTGGCGGAGAAATTAAAATTCATCAACCTGCTGGAACGCCTTGGAATAGCATATCACTTTGAGAAAGAGATTGATGATCAACTCCAACATATTTATACCCACCACCCGCACTCGCATGATGATTTGGAAACTGTTGCTCTTCAATTTCGATTGCTAAGGCAACATGGTTACAACATTTCTACTGGTAATTTATTAATTATATATATTATATTATAACTTCGATTATCACCAAATTAACTAATTAATGCATGCAGATATTTTCAGCGACTTTGTTGACAGTAATGGCAAGTTCAGAGACACCAGTGATATGAAGGGTCTGCTGAGCTTGTACGAAGCTTCGTACGTGAGAACACACGGTGATGAGATTTTAGAAGGCGTGGTTGCTTTTGCGGCGACTCGTCTCCGATCTGCAGCACCACTTCTGGAACCCAACAGCACTTTAAAAAAGCTGGTGACGCATGCCCTAGATCAGCCATTGCACACCGGCATGCCCAGAATCGAAACGCGCTTTTTCATTTCGGTGTACCAAGAAGAAGAGGACTCGTCCAGGAACGATGTGCTGCTGCGCTTTGCCAAATTGGATTTCAATTTGCTGCAGATGTTGCACAAGCAAGAGCTCAGTGAAATATCAAGGTTTGTTACACTAACAATTTATATTATATTATATATATACACATTTTGTTGAATTATATTATATTGTTTAACAAGCATGCATGTGTGTAGGTGGTGGAAAGAGTTGGACTTTGCCACAACACTTCCTTATGCAAGGGATAGAGCAGTTGAATGCTATTTTTGGGCACTGGGAGTATATTTTGAGCCTCAGTATTCTAAGGCTCGTGTCATGCCTGCCAAAAATATTTCGATTGTTTCGATTTTAGATGACACGTACGATGCTTATGGTACCTTAGAAGAATTAGATGTATACACAGATGTCATACAAAGGTATAGTATACAACAAAAGTATACTAATGTATATATATATATATATATATATATATATATATGTATCTCGGTTTCATTTCTCTAATTAAGTTTACCCTTTTTTTCTGGCCTTTAATTAGGTGGGACATTAGTGAAATTGATCGGCTGCCAAACTATATGAAAATTAGCTATAAAGCTCTGTTAGAACTTTTTGATGAAGATGACAAGAATCTCTCTAAAGAAGGAAGATCATATGCCGTCCAACATGCAATGGAAAGAGTACGTAAGAATAGTAAATTTGTTATATGATGTCTTATTTGGTTTGATCAAATCTATATAAATTAATCTATTAAATTATAAATAGATGAAGGAACTTGTGAGATGCTACTTTATTGAAGCGAAGTGGTTCATTGGAGGACACCAGCCTTTGTTTGCTGAATACCTTAGAAATGCATTCGTTAGCTGCACTTACTATTTGCTGGCCACAATATCTTGCTATGGCTTGAAGTCTGCTGATGACAAAGTATTTGATTGGTTAATGCAAAACCCTAAAATTCTTGAAGCAAGTGTTACATTATGCAGAGTCATTGACGACATAGCCACCTTTGATGTAAGCTTATAGATTAATCAATTTGTCTATATTTTAAAGATAGATCAAACAAATTAAATTCCTTTAATTTTGATGTAGGATAGCTTAATATTAACTTATTATTATTATTATTGATTCTATTTTGATAGGTTGAGAAAGATAGAGGGCAAGTTACAACAGGCATTGAGTGCTATATGAAGGAGTATGGCGTATCACAAGAAAAGGCAATGGAAAAGTTTCAAGAATTGGCTGAACTTGGCTTGAAGGATTTGAATGAAGGACTCATTAAACCCACACCTGTTTCTGCAGAGATTTTCTTACGCATCGTGAATCTTGCTCGCATTGTTTTTGTCACATACCAGCACAACCAAGACGGATATACTCATCCTGAAAATGTTTTGAAACCTCACATTATTGCATTAGTCGTGGACCCTATACCACTATAACTAGTTAAATCTTAATCAAACATGTTGTGTATTTAATTTAATAAAATGTCCTATGAGCAAGTCTGGTTGAGTTGTGGTAGGGCAATTATTTTATATATATGTTCATCATTGTGTAGTTCTGAGGAACTTGTTCTCCTCCTCTATGTAATAAATTTGGTGATTAATAAATTTCTCAGTATGCATCTTTAATCCGATCCCAATTCCGTCAGGAACGTGCATGCATGTACATTATTTTATGCAAGGTGCACCTTGAAGATGGCCTTTGGAGGAAATCTTGGAAAAAGATGATTGTGATATAATACATGACTTTAATGGTAAAATTCCTTGATGGATAACATTCGTTTTGGTGAAGATTTTAGAAGAGATTCGGGAGAAATTAGAACTTTTAAGAATAGTGACCCACATAGACCCATCTTTATTATGTCCAATTAGTCACTTTCATTTCTTATTAGATTACGTAGATGATTGATATTCTCATTGCTTACAGTCAAAATTTTGTGCAATTCAACCCTCTCAACTACCAAAAGATCAGACCAAACAAAGGCAATGTACACAAAAATATGTAAAGTACTAATGTCATTACCTTCTTTTCAAAATCCTATTTGAAAAGAAGGTAATTACACTACTTTTTTCTATTTTTTTGATGCTTTAACAAAAAATGCCATAAACTTTTCACATTCTTTTTTTAAAAGTTTTTTTTTTTTTTTTTACTATTTTTCCCTTCTTTTGTAATTCCAAATGTATCATTTATTTGTTTTATATGTAATTTTTTATTTTGTTAAATACTTATATTTAAAGTTTGTATTATTAAATATAAATTGACCAAGATCTTGTGGTCTAATGGTACCCGGGTTGGACATTCATTTGGGAGGTTGCATTAGCCTTAGTGGAGGTGTTATTGGCTCTTTGAGTACATTGTAATAGAGTTAGTAGCATTCAAAAAAAAATATAAATTATACCATTTTAAATATATATCTCATTGAGACGATCGAAACAAGACTAATATTGAATATATATTAATTAAAATTTCAAATACATCAAACATAACTAGAACATAATGAAATTAAAATACATACGACATAATATTGATATTAGAATATACAACACAATTTTCAAAAATATTGTGGAATTAATTTTTTTAAAAATAATTTATGTTATAAAAAAATTAAATAATGTTAATAAAAATTATTATTTATATCACAAGTTATATTTTATATTAAACTAATTGAGTTTGAAGTAAATTATATTAAACTAATTAAATTCGAACTAATAATTGAGCAATCAAATTATTTTAGTATAGAAATTTGGTGTAAATGGGTTGGAGATGCTCTAACAACGCCTAGTATTCTGGTGGGATTTTTGCCAAGTACTGATATGCATCTGGAAACAACTCTTGTGTAGTCTTCATTGCCAAGTCGAAGTCTCTTTGCTTTACAGAACCACCTGCCTAGCTCCCAAACCAACGACTTCAGCCTCTTGTCCCGGCAGGAGACAGAAGCTTTCTTCGTTGGACGAAGGCTTATTTATTTATTTATTTATTCGTAACAAAAAATATTTTTGGTAATTTTATTTATTTATTTAAACAAATATCTTTAACTTTATTTATTTACTTAATTTTATTAAAATAATTTTTTTTAAATAACCTGATATCCGCTACTTTAACAATAAATAGGTAAACAAAAAATTTGCAAGAGCAAATACGTGAAAACAAACTTAAGAATGGGTAACAATTATTTTCCACTGCATTATTTAGAAAAGTTTTCAAAAATTGTTCAAGTACTTTCACCCTCCTCTCTAGACTTGAACCCCTACTCATTGAGACCAACACTGAGTACAAGGCCTTGGTCGATGTGTCTACTGAGGTCACGTGGTTGGTTTCTTTGCTACAGGAGCTTGGTATGCTTGTTAGAGCTCCTCCTAAGCTATGGTGTGATATCTTGGGAGCGACGTATCTGTGTGCTAGTCCCTTCTTTCATGCACGTATAAAACATGTAAAAATTGACTATCATTTTGTTCATGATAAGGTTGCTAAGGGGGAACTCCAAGTTAACTTCATTTCTACTATGAATCAACTTGCTGACATTTTCATCAAACCGTTGGCTAGCTCCCTATTTGAATTTCTACACGACAAGCTCAATGTTGTCCATCACCATTGTTGAGCTTGGGGGCGAGTATTAGGGCAATTTATATCCTGCACCAGGGCGCGCATTGCATTGTGCGCCCTGATGCAAAACGACGTTGTTCATATTTTTTTTTTTTTTTTTGAAATTTCGCTACCCAGTGTTGGCGGTTAATTTTCTTTTTAAAAAAATCTCAGGTTCAAAAATGTACATAATTTTATACTAGAATACACATAATTGTATACATGAATGTACATAATTGTATAACAAAATGTAGGAACCGTTGGTAGTAAACCAATAATAATCAAATAAAAAATTGACTATTATTTTCTGGAAAGAATGAAGAAAAGATGAACAAAAATGGCTAGTGTTTGGGGTTGGGTTTTTGCAAGAGTCAAGTGAGCACTCTTTCCTTAAAACCTTATTTGCCACCTCCCAAAGATGCTAGGAGCGTTGTGGCCTAGGCTTCCCAGGATAAAACTTGCTAGTGATTCAATGTTTGAGCACTCAAACAAGGAATCCGGCGAGCAAGATCAAGCTATGAACACAGTAGGCAAAGAAAGGGAGTAGAAGCAGAATTTTGAGGCTGGAAAAACAATGTTTCGTGTGTAATTTTTCTGTGTCTAAAATCTGCTGCCTCTACCCTCTCTTATATAGGGTTGAAGGATTAAATAGCTCTTAATAGGGCACTTTAAGGCACCCTCCACTACACCTGGTAACAGCCACCATTACCATGGGTTTGAATTCAAAATTAAAGATTGGAATTAATTCAAGGAATTAATTCCGTAACAGTAAGAATTGAAAACCCAACGGTCACAGAAAGCAGTACAGGTTCGTGTAGGCCGAAACTGGAGGTTTCGGCCATGTGCCTTGTCTAGTCTCGGCCTCTTTGGCCCGAGACCACAGTTTCGGCCCATGCACCTCTCGTGGATCTGTTGTGCTCTCGGTGCACCACAACCTCTCGTGCTATCTTGAATCAAGCCTTTTTCAATCTCGTCTAGTTGGAATTTGATTTGCATCCCCCCCCCCCCCCCCCCCCCCCCCCCCCGCGCGAGAGAGCCTCTATGCTATACAATTCTACAAGCTTCAAAAGAGCTCTTGTATATAAGGGGGGAAAATCTTCATTCCAAAGCAATGTGGGACAAAAGCTCACTTTTTCCCTTCATTTTCCAACTCAAATGGGTCTACTTTGAGAATCAATATCTCATTCACCCATTATCCGTTTTGAGCGTATAATATATCGATCTCTTCGTCTCACTACGAAGAATCCGAATCCACTTTGACCCGACCCAAATCGGAAGTGGACCCCACTGATAATTATACCACAAAATAGCCACTTAACATGCCATTTCAAGCTATTTTTTCCAACAATCCCCCACATGAATGAAAAATTGATTTTCGGGGTATTTTGAAATCGGAAACAACTGTGTTCAAACGGTCGATCCCTGCATAGGATAAGTAGGGAGTCACTATACCCTTTGAACCTTCCCTCGTGAAGACATGTTTACTCTGCTGGCTGTACGGTAGAACGCGATGTTTTTGAACCGACTGCCGTTTGTGTAGACGATGACATATCTCACACAGAAATCTCCCAACCATGCTCTTGCTCTCACGAGTGTGCCCGTTTTGGTCGTGGGTCACCGTTCCTGGTTCTGCGAGAGTTTCTAAAGAATTGTTGCCCAACAATTCTCCTTTGAAGCGACCCTCACTTCTCTCTAACATAGGTGATTCTTTCTCGAGTTTCCCGCATACTCAAGAATCATTAAAGCATTAACATGCTAGCCTCGTACGGGAGTCACTGTTTTAACGAGGAGTGGTAGGGAGTCCGAGACCCCCACAGTGACGCGCTCCGTTCCATAATTTAGTTGTCCCGTTGAACCTAGGTGCCAGCTAGGTTGGGTATCCACTATAGAACTTTTTAGTCCAAGGGCATTAGACCCATTCCTCGTGTCAACTTCTCCACAACTTCTCTTCCTAACCCTTTGGTCAGCGGATCCGCTATGTTGTCTTTTGACTTTACGTAGTCAATCGAGACAACACCAGTTGTGAGCAGTTGTCTAATGGTATTATGTCTACGACGCACGTGTCTAGACTTACCATTATACATATGACTCTGTACTCTCCCAATTGTGGCTTGACTATCGCAATGCACACATATTGGAGGTACCGGTCTTTCCCAATTAGGAATATCCTCTATAAAATGGCGTAGCCATTCAGCCTCTTCACAACCTTTGTCCAAGGCTATTAGCTCAGATTCCATCGTGGATCTAGCTATCACAGTTTGCTTAGACGATTTCCATGCAACGGCTGCACCGGCTAGTGTAAACACGTAGCCACTCGTGGACTTAGAGTCCTTAATATCAGATATCCAATTCGCGTCGCTATACCCTTCAAGTACAGCGGGATATCTCCCGTAGTGCAGTCCAAAATCACGAGTATACCTCAAGTATCTCATAACCTTTACTATTGCCTTCTAGTGCATAGCACCGGGGTTACTCGTATATCTACTGAGTTTACTAACCGCATAGGCAATATCCGGCCTAGTACAGCTCATAAGATACATCAAACTACCAATAACCCGAGCATATTCCACTTGTGAAATACCTTCTCCGTGGTTCTTGGTTAGATGAACATTTTTATCAAATGGTGTCCTAGCCACTTGACTATCATCCTTGTTAAATTTCTCAAGGATTTTGTCAATATAATGTGATTGGCCCAACACGAGACCATCAGGTCTTCTAATGATTCTAATCCCGAGGATTAAATCGGCCAAATCCATATCTTTCATGTCAAATCTCGCATTTAACATGTTTTTGGTAGACTTGATCATCCGATCATTACTACCAACGATGAGAATATCATCGACATATAAGCAAAGAATGACGTAGCCGTCTATCGTCTCCTTAACGTAGACACATTTGTCACTTTCGTTTATTTTAAACCCGTTAGTTAACATCGCATGGTCAAACTTCTCGTGCCACTGCTTGGGCGCTTGTTTCAAACCATATAGCGATTTAACCAACTTGCACACTTTCCTTTCTTGGCCCGGAACCACGAACCCTTCGGGTTGTTCCATGTAGATTTCCTCATCTAATTCGCCATTTAGGAAAGCGGTCTTAACGTCCATTTGATGAACTTCCAGGTTCCGCAGCGCGGCTATGGCAAGTATCATCCTTATGGAGTTTATTCTCGTCACGGGAGAATAAGTGTCGAAGTAATCGAGGCCCTCGCGTTGCCTGTAACCCTTGATTACAAGCCTAGCCTTATACTTCTCGATGGAACCGTCCGGTTTCATCTTCCTTTTAAAGACCCACTTGGATCCTAAGGGTTTACTACCCGGAGGAAGATCAACGAGTTCCCAAGTGTGATTCTGTAGGATAGAATCCACTTCACTTTTTATAGCCTCTTTCCACATTGGTCCTTCCGTAGAAGTCACAGCTTCTACATACGTTCGAGGCTCGTTCTCTATCAAACAAGATAGAAAATCGGGTTCATTTTCTAATAAACAAGTTAGAGTACCCGAATCGTACTCTAACAAGTAAGTTAGAAAATCAGGATCGAATGATTTTCCAACTCTCGCCCGCTTACTGCGTCTCGGCTCGAGCTCGGGTTCTCTCTCGGATTCCCCACTATCATTATCCATAGTTTCGTCAAACGTTCGTTTTGACGTACTCGGTCCCCCGTTGGACCTACAAGGAAATATATTTTCGAAGAAATATGCCTTCCTTGATTCTATTATCGTGTTCTCGTGTACGTCCGGATTATGGGACTCGTGTACTAAGAACCGATAAGCACTACTATTATGTGCATAGCCAATAAAGATACAGTCCACCGTTTTAGGACCTATCTTTACTTTCTTAGGTGTTGGCACCAATACTTTGGCAAGACACCCCCACACTTTCAGGTACTGGTAGGAAGGTTTCCTACTGTTCCACAGCTCATAAGGAGTCTTATCGAGCTTCTTTCGGGGTACCTTATTCAAAAGGTAGTTACTTGTCAAAATCGCCTCACCCCAAGCATCTTGAGGTAGGCCCGAACTTATAAGCATCGCATTCATCATATCTTTCAATGTACGATTCTTTCGTTCGGCAACACCATTCGATTGAGGTGAGTAAGGTGCAGTACGCTCGTGTATTATACCTACACTCGCACAGAAGTCACCAATAGGTGCTTCGTACTCACTACCTCGATCGCTTCTAACCTTCTTAATCCTCCGATTAAGTTGGTTTTCTACTTCATTCTTATAAAGAACGAATTTATCAACGGCTTCATCTTTGCTCTTAAGCAAATACATATAGCAGTATCGTGTGCTATCGTCAATAAATGTGATAAAATACTTATTACCACCTCTTGTTTGTATCGATCTAAAATCGCACAAATCACTATGGATTAATTCTAGTGGTACAGTTTCCCTTTCAACCGATTTGAAAGGTACTTTCGTTAGTTTTGCCTCAACACAAATTTCACACTTGTTATTTGTGTCAATTTTAAAGTTAGGAATATGGTCCATGCTAATTTATCTACGCATAGAATTAAAGTTAACATGACCTAGTCTACCATGCCATAAATTGGAAGACTCAAGCAAGTAAACAAAATTAACTTTGCTTTTATTGATAACAGGAATTACACTGAGCTTAAACAGCCCATCAGTTACATACCCTTTACCAACAAACATCCCTAATTTGGACAAAACTACTTTGTCTGACTCGAACACCATGCGAAAGCCATGCTTGTTCAACAGAGAGCCAGACACAAGATTCTTCCTCAGCTCAGGAACATACAACACGTTGTTCAGCGTCAGTTCCTTCCCGGAAGTCATCTTCAGAACCACCTTGCCCATGCCTTCCACAGCAGACTGAGCAGAGTTTCCCATCCACACCTTTTCACCCTCAACGGTCTCAAAGGTGTTCAACATCTCTCGGTTGCAACACAAGTGCCTGGTTGCACCGGTATCAATGAACCATTCACGAGGGTTTGAGCCCACGAGGTTCACCTCGGTCACCATAGCCGAAAGGCTAATCTCGACCTCCTTCTGACTGCTATCTCCAACAACATTGGCTTCAGAACTCTTGTTCTTCTTCCTTGGAGCCTTGCATTCAGATGCTCTATGGCCATGCTTGCCACAATTTTAGCATTCACCAGGAAACTTGTTCTTGGTAACGCCACCTTTCGGACCTAGCTTTCGCTTGTCCTTCTGGTTCCTCTTGGAGCTCCTACCGTGCTCCACAACGTTGGCCTTAGCGCCAACAACAATAGGAACTTTCCTATCATTCGTCCTGTTCCCTTCCTCAATCCTGAGTCGCTGGATCAGGTCCTCCAGATTCATCTCCTTTCGCTTATGCTTAAGGTAGTTCTTGAAGTCCTTCCAACCTGGAGGCAACAAATGGATCACAGATCCCACTTGGAAGGATAGGAACCGTTGGTAGTAAACCAATAATAATCAAATAAAAAATTGACTATTATTTTCTGGAAAGAAGGAAGAAAAGATGAACAAAAATGGCTAGTGTTTGGGGTTGGGTTTTTGCAAGAGTCAAGTGAGCACTCTTTCCTTAAAACCTTATTTGCCACCTCCCAAAGATGCTAGGAGCGTTGTGGCCTAGGCTTCCCAGGATAAAACTTGCTAGTGATTCAATGTTTGAGCACTCAAACAAGGAATCCGGCGAGCAATACCAAGCTATGAACACAGTAGGCAAAGAAAGGGAGTAGAAGCAGAATTTTGAGGCTGGAAAAACAATGTTTCGTGTGTAATTTTTCTGTGTCTAAAATCTGCTGCCTCTACCCTCTCTTATATAGGGTTGAAGGATTAAATAGCTCTTAATAGGGCACTTTAAGGCACCCCCCACTACACCTGGTAACAGCCACCATTACCATGGGTTTGAATTCAAAATTAAAGATTGGAATTAATTCAAGGAATTAATTTCGTAACAGTAAGAATTGAAAACCCAACGGTCACAGAAAGCAGTACAGGTTCGTGTAGGCCGAAACTGGAAGTTTCGGCCATGTGCCTTGTCTAGTCTCGGCCTCTTTGGCCAGAGACCACAGTTTCGGCCCATGCACCTCTCGTGGACTCTGTTGTGCTCTCGGTGCACCACAACCTCTCGTGCTATCTTGTAGCAGGGGAGTGGTGCTCTCGGTTTCGACCGAGGCAAGTGACTATACGGTTGGAAAATGATACCGAAGTTTGGCATAACCTTAGCCCGCAAATTTCCAGACGACATTCGTGCACCCAGGTGCCGGCGCACACGAGCTCGGGCTTGAATCAAGCCTTTTTCAATCTCGTCTAGTTGGAATTTGATTTGCCCCCCCCCCCCCCCCCCCTCCCCTCCGGCGCGAGAGAGCCTCTATACTATACAATTCTACATGATTCAAAAGAGCTCTTGTATATAAGGGGGGAAAATCTTCATTCCAAAGCAATGTGGGACAAAAGCTCACTTTTTCCTTTCATTTTCCAACTCAAATGGGTCTACTTTGAGAATCAATATCTCATTCACCCATTATCCGTTTTGAGCGTACAATATATCGATATCTTCGTCTCACTACGAAGAATCCGAATCCACTTTGACCCGATCCAAATCGGAAGTGGACCCCACTGATAATTGTACCACAATATAGCCACTTAACATGCCATTTTATGCCATTTTAAGCTATTTTTTCCAACACAAAATACACATACTTTTTTTAAAAAAAAGATAATACATATAATCTAATATAATACATAATATACATAAACTTTAACATAATAAACATCAACTCTTAATATAATACACATAAATTTTATGTTTCGGATGTACATAATTGTATAAAAAAGATATACATGATTGTATAAAAAATGTACATAATTGTATAAACAAATACACATAATTGTATAAATAAATACACATAATTTATAAACAAATGCACATAATCGCGTCAATTCCCTGCATAACTTATCAAAATGACGTCGTTTTGGGAGGCGTAGGGCGCACAGTGCCGTGGTGCAGGGTATAACGATTGGAGTATTAGGAATATATTGATATACTAGTAAAAGGACTCTTCTAGCAGGGGTCTTGTATTAATAGTCTGTGTATTCCTATCATGAATAATATTGTAGAGTTTTAGTTCTTATCCATGGAACTACAAATATGTACCTTACAACATCATGCCACCTTTCCCTTCTCGGGCTAGCTAGGGGTAAACGATAAATTCTCCTTCATATTCCTTGTTGAAAATAGTAGCATGTGCCCGCACGAGCTTAACTCACTAGTTCAGCAGGCAGTATTTAGCAAAACAGATCAATGTTCGAAACTCGACAGTCGCAGTGTGATGATTATGTTTAAAGTGAGCAAATTCCTCATACGCACCAATATTTGGCTCTGTCTGCTGAGTCATTGAGTTACATTGATTTATATCCTCTCACATGCTATGTTTTAGCAGTCATTATTGTGTGGGCCATGGTCTACACAAGTTGTATGGACCATATTTTGTATACTATAAAATAATGTACATTCAGTACAAAAAAAATGTACATTCAATATAAAAATAAGAGTTAATTACACTTTTGGTCCTACATTTATTGCGTGATGGACACATTTTGTCCGATTTTATTAATTTAGCCACATTTTGCCCAGCCTTTTTAAAAGGTGGACACTTTTGGTCCACTGTTACATTTACTGTTAATGAGCCGTGAAAAGGGAGGACAATTGTGTCTTTTCACGTGTTATTCTTCATCGGCCTTCAAGTTTCTTGATCTCCATCATCTATCAAACCCAGAATACGGTTTAGTTAAGAGACCCAAAGCTTCTCCTCTTCATAATAGGGATTTTGCAGGTAGTAGTTGTCCATGTAAGAGACCCAGAGCTTCTTTTCTTCATGACAAAATTTTGCAGGTAGTAGTTGTCCAGGCTATAGAATACGGTTCAAACCCAAACATTCTTACCCAACCCATCACCGCCGACCACGATCCCGGCCATCCCGGAGCAGTCCTCCGACGCCGCCTTCCCGTTAGACCTCTCGGAGGAGCTGTTCCACGGAATCAAGTCTGCATGCGGGTCGAATGCTTACCCGGGTCTCAACCCGTCAACCGAAACAATTGAGATCGAAACCCCAATCGGCACAGTCGTACGGAAGTCCTCCATAGACGCGAGCTTCCGGAAGCTGGGGATAGAGAAGCTGAGCATCGAAGATATCCAAAGGTTGAAGTTGGAGACTCTAGAAATGAAGATCCGACGGTGGATTCGGGTTGCAAAATTGTGCGTTAGGGTACTGTTCGCCAGCGAGAAAAAGCTATGCGAGCAAGTTTTCGAGGGTTTAGGCACTGCTACCGACGATGCTTGCTTTATGGAGACAATCAAAGGTCCAGCTATCCAGTTTTTTAACTTCGCCGAGGCCATCAGTATCAGCCGGTGGTCGGCGGAAAAATTGTTCAAGATACTGGATCTTCACGATGCTGTCCACCATCGCGACGGAGCCATAAGCAGATTCGGTGGGGAAACCACCCAGGGTCGTTGGCTTGGCTGTACGAAAGAGAAGCCAGAAATGGTTTAGGCCTGCTCAAGGTAATTTTTCTGGGGTTTTTAACAATATTACAGCTGCTCAAGGTAATTTTCCACCATTTTGCTCTGCTGTTGTGAATATCCATTTCCCTTTGGACTCGAATCATTTTGCTCTGCTGTTATATATTATTGTTTAATTTGTGGTAAAAAGAAATTTCGAGGATTTTGGGAGTTTAAGAATTACAACTGATATGAGAAATGGAACCAAGATGAAGAGAAGGGCGACAAAGGGCCATGGTCTTCATGTCCGCGAAAACTCTCCTATCTCTGAGAGTCTGACTGGAAGATGGAGACCAAGCAACTTGAAGGCTGATGAAGAATAGCACGAGAAATGACATAATTGCCCTCCCACTTCACGGATGTTTAATAACAAATGTAACGGTGGACCAAAAGTGTCCACCTTTTAAAAATGTTGGGCAAAATGTGGCTAAATTAATAAAACCGGGTAAAATGTGTCCATCGCGCAATAAATGTAGGACCAAAAGTGGAATTAACTCTAAAAATAATGTACATTGTATTCTGGGGATGTACATTATTTGTGTATTGAGTGTACATTATATTATATAATGTACATTCAGTACAAAAATAATGTACATTTAGTATATTAAAAATGTCCTTTTTGTAATGGTCCATACAACATTGTGTGTACCATGGCCCATACAATAATTTGTATGTATTTAGAGGGCAAATTATGATGTGCATCCGTATGCACCATGCATGGTGCATACGGATGCAAAAACGACGTCGTTTTATTAAAAAACGCGCGTCTCCCCTTAAAAAAAATATTCAGGTTCGATTCCCAGCAACAACATATGAACTAAAATTCCAAAATCGATGAACTATAATTCCAGAATCAATGAACTATAATTCCAGAATCTATGAACTAAAATTCCAGAATTTAATCTATGAACTAAAAATTCCAGAATGAATGAACTAAAATTCCAGAATCTATGAACTAAAATTTCAGAATCGATGAACTACAATTCCATAATCGATGAACTATAATTCCAGAATTAATGAACTAAAATTTCATAATCTATGAACTAAAATTCCATAATGAATGAACAACATATATAATACTGTTGCTGGGAATCGAACCTGAATTATTTTTTTTTAAAAGGAGACGCGCGTTTTTAATAAAACGACGTCGTTCTTGCATTCGTATGCACCCTGCACGGATGCATAGCATAACTACTCGTATTTAGAGTCCTTAGAGTTGGGCTGAGGAAAATAGCAGCATGTTATATGACATAAGAAATTTTCGTTCCGAACCCTTACTTCCCTCTGGGCTCCACCATTACAAACAAATGGATTTTTTTTTTTTTTTTTTTTTTTGAAAAACAAATGGAATTTTAATTGCGCGCATATATACCTCTTAAGCTCTGGAATCATTTTTTTTTCTTGGAGGATAGCTCTGGAATCATTTGAAAGCACATCAACCCTTGGATTTAAAAAAGTATAAGGAATAATTTAAATTATAATTTATTTTCGAATATTATATGCTTAAGCTAAACTAGTAAATATGCAATAATTCCTACTAATTATTTACTTAAGCAAAGTTAATAATAATAACCTAAATAGATGAAGATAGCTATTAACATAGCAATTCAAACAACTAGTAAACGGCATGTGAATATAACTGAATTAAAAAACCAACTCTTAATCTAAAGACTATTAAGGTTGAAAAATCAATCAGTTCTGTTTCTTAAATGTTATATTCGTATTATATGCCTGATTAAGTATATTATGACTATATATATCTAGACTGGATTTCCAAATTCCAAGTGAGTGGACTGCATGCCAAGGGAGATTTGAGAATGTATATGTAATAGTTACATTATGATAATTTCCACTATATATTCTCCATTTGGCGTTATCAACTACAATCATACTTAAAAGTTAAATTCTTTTTTTTTGGCAGAGAAAAATCTATAGCCATTATTTGAACAATTGAGGGTATATATTGACTAAATCTTACTCTTATGTAATAATTTACAATTACAAAAGAGATAAATTATACTAGAAAAATTTTGTGTGTCGGGCTTGACTGAAAAAGTGTTGGTAAAAATCGAATTTGTGACTTTCAAATATAAGAATCATGCTCTATCTAGCTATTCGTCACTTACTTGGTTACCGCTTTCGGGATTAGTTAAAGTTAAATTCGGATGCAAAAGTTTGGTGGGATTAAACTTAGAACGGATTATCCTGTCTCATATATATTATGATATGGAGGAATCAAATTAAACATCTATTAAAGCTGAGCATAAAGTAGAAACATGGTGAAGTATAAAGATGACGACAGAGATGCATGGAAGTAAATATTTTAGTGGAGAAGAGATAATATTAGGCTACTGGCAATCTCACTTATCATGATAATGATCTAACCAGACATATTCGGATTCACCTAGCTTTCTTTCACCAATATAGTACTGGAATAATAACTTTCGCAATACAATATTATAGTGTCATGCTTTAAACCAATTCTTATTAATCTCCATGAATTATATGATATGTCAGAATATGTAAATTTGTTTTTTTTGGTGGCAACCACACATTGTGGTGGTCCGGGTCTTTCTCTGTCCGTTTAACGGTCCAGGTCCACCCGGTTCGCTCCAAGAGGCACAGAAGCTGGCCCATTTAACGGTCCAGGTCCACTCGGTTCGCTCCAAGAGGCACAGAAGCTGACCCTAAAAGGATAATTACTTGTGGGAATTGAACCCAAATTATCCCAGAATTCTTTCCCACAAACAAAGTTCATTTGCCACTTGAGCTACCCTATTGGGTTGTCAAAATATGTAAATTAAAATTCCATGTAATACTCTTACCTGTCTATTCTAACTTAGAGGAAATCTCATTATAAAAAAATGTAGACGCCACCCATATGTTACTGCATGGCATGCCCTTGATTACTCAAAGATATATACTGTGTTCTCTATCCATCATGATTTCGAGGGTATCTCATTCAAAAAAGAGGTAAACACCCATACGCCCCTACTCTGAATGTGAATCTGTTCTGTATTATTTCTGGATGCTAACAAATTTTACATAGAAAGTGTATTTATATACACTAAAAATAGGCTAGGATTACATATTTTGAATTCGAAAACCTAAGACCGAGAGTAATCCTTTCAACCTCCTCCTCTAACTCTAACACTCCCTCAAGTTAATTGGGATAAATATCAATCATGCCCAGCTGACACGTGTGTAGTATATGGTGGATGGAAACAAATGTGAGAAAGATGAAGCTTTCTCGGGATGTCGTTCTCAAAGGATGGCACGTGGGAGTGAATTGAATAATGTGTGATTGAGTACAAGAGTGCAAATACCTACAAGAAGCTAGATCGCAAGCTTTTGCAAGAGAGCAATTGTAAAGTAGCAAGGAACTAAAGAGCAATGCAAGTGAGCAAAGTAAGCAATAAAACAATTGAGGAAACAAGAAAGGGAAAGGGGACTTAGATTAAGCTAGCCTTCCTAGTTTAGGTGCAATGTAGAATCTGAGGTATGATGTGTGCTATGCGCGTGTAATTGGGATTCACGGAAGATGTTACTAATGTCAATGCCGATACCGGTCTCGCCTTGGCCTATAAAGTAGTAGAATCTTACCCGAGTAATTATATATTACCACTACTAGCTTGAGACATTTCATGAAACACTTTAAGTCCACATCTTTTTCCGAGCTCCGCCTCTCGGCCTAAGGTGGGAATTGCAAGTAGCTAGAGTAGGCTATAGTATAGTCCCAATCTCTTGGCAACTATACAACCCCTAGACTCCTACATGGTTGGACCCTAACCACATAGGAGCCCATACAAAAATTCACTTCCAACATGAATCCATAAAAATTAGCACATATCTACTGCGTAATTGCAGTATTTATCATGGTTGCACCATCACAAGCAAGTCTTAATCCAATCCCCTAAGAAAGTTTAGCCACTCATGATCTAAGTTGAATCACAACCACAATTGAGAAATAGAGATGAAACAATGGAATGAAAATAAGTGTAAATTTAGGAATTTACTTAGCTCAATTACAATTGTAATCAACAATCAAAGCTTCAATCAATGGAAGAAGAAATCTCCAAGAATCCAAGACAAGTTGTCAAGTTGTTCTTGAACCCTAGAGAGCATTCTCTCTCTACAGTTGGAGTACAATAAAGTGCAGTAGCCAAAAGTGAAGTAAAAGTGACAAAAAAAAAAAAAAACCTTTTCAACTCCTTCAAACTTCAATATATACTTAATTCTCCGGTGCCTGCATGACCCACGTACGCGCGTATATATGCGCATCCTTGAAACCTTCTGGAATCCAACTACGCTGCCAGTACGCACATACTCCCTTCGTGGGTTGGTCAGCTGGTGCGCGTACGACTAGAGTACAATCGTGCAAAGCTCGTACACGGGGCAATCTTGAATTGAACCTTCTTCAATTTGAGCTCCAAACATAGTCCAAATGCTTCCAATTCAGCCCCAAAGCCCAAAAAATATCCAAATGCACTCACCATTAGTCATTGTGCTTAACTTTATGAATTTCTAGCTAATTACCACATTATATACACACAAAAGGCATCAATAAGGCACCAAAAATAACAAATGATCCCATATAATAAGGTATATATCTATCACTTATCACCAGCTTGTTACAAATATACTCCACTCGACTTCTTCCAAGCCCCTTTGTTAACAATTCTTCAAGTTGTTCAGAGCTTCAAATGTAGCCAGTATATGTAAGCCCTTCCGTCCCCTTTTCTCGTACAAAGTGACAATCTACTTCAATATGCTTGGTCCATTCATAAATGATCGAGTTATTCACAATATTTAAAGCAACATTGTTATCACACCACAATTTCAGTGGCAACCTTACCTCCAGATCAACTTCTTCCAAAAAGTTCTACACCCAAGTTATCTCACTAGCAACATGAGCCATAGCCCTATATTCAGATCCTGCACTGGACCGTGCTACAATGCCTTGCTTCTTGCTCTTCGAAGAAACCAAATTTCCACCTACAAACACATAGTACCCTGTAGTATACCTCTTATCACTAGGTGACCTAGCCTAGTCAACATTAGAAAAGGTTTCCATACTCATGTGTCACCAATCGACATATAACACTCTATTCCTAGGAGAACTCTTTAAATACTTTACAATTCGAACAATTACCTCCCAATGAGTTTGCGTCACGGTACTCATAAACGGACTCACCACACTAACTAGAAAAACAATGTCAGGACGAGTATTAGTAAGATAATTGAGTTTACCTACCAACCGCCTATACCTATATGGATCACAAAGAACATCCCCCACAGCAGCAACAAGTCTCACACCTTGATCCATGGGGTCTCACATGACTTCAAACCCAGCAACCCAATATCAGCAACCAAGTCTAACACATATTTCTTCTATGAGAAAAATATGCCCTTCTTGGAATGAGTAACTTTAATGCCCAAGAAATACTTCAGCACTCCTAGATCTTTAGTACAAAACTCATCTTAGAGAAAAGATTAAGAGCCGCAATACGCCAATACTTTATGTATCACTGCTTGTGATCACTGTGTCATCAACATACACAATTAACGAAACACATCCACAGTCAGTATGTTTAAAGAAGACAGTATGATCATATTTACTTTGTTGCATCTCGAGCATGATTATGGCACTACTAAACCTACCAAACCATGCACGAGGAAACTGGTTTTGGCCATACAAGGATATCTTCAGCTTGCACACTTTACCAGTGATGTAGCCAAAAATAAGATGTGAGCTCAGGTGTGTTATGTCATCCTCAGGGGATTGGGGGATATGGCACGCAATACGCAATCACAACAAACTAGGCACTAGCACTAGGCAATCAACAAGAAGCTAAGCAAACTACAAGTTTAAGGAAATTATAAGACTAACACATATACACAAAGACAAAATAAAGAAATAGGACTCAAGCTAGGGAGTATTATCATCTAGATGCTTTAACAACCTAAGGGATTAGGGAGAACAAGTAACCAAGGAATCAAGCGGGAATGCACGTAGGTATCCTAGTCTATGAACCATTCTCGTGATTAATAAACAAGGATTAGAACAAGGAATTGCTCCACTTTCGTGGTGAATCAATTCCAAGTCCATCAAGCACACAAAACATCTAAAGCCTCCAATTTCCCCTATTTTCGTAGGAAGAAATCGGGTCTATGCAAGGGGTGGCTTAGATTCATCACCCAACTCTCGTTGAGGCAAGGAATCCTCCAAAAACAAGCTAATGAATGTGTACATCAAGCATTAATAAGATATAAATACAAAACCTTCACAAACACATGAACCCTAGGTTGGAGTTCTTCCCCTTTTTTGCAATAATCATAAAACAAGCATCAAGATAGAAAATACAACCCTAACTCAAGTCCATAAGCTAACTACTCATGATTAAATAGCATAAAGAACACAAAAACACAAGAAAGTATCATAAACATTGCACAAAAGCTTAAAAAGAAGAGTGAAAAAGCTTCTCTATTGAAGATGAGAAATTTGTGGTTGAATCCCACTCCAATCCATTATTACAAGCTTTGTAGATGAGTTAGAGATGAAATACTAGACTAATCTAAGCTAAGGAAATGAAAGGAAGTGAAAGATGTGTTTTTGGGGTGAAAAATCCTACTTTAAATGACAAAAAATGGGCTGTTATGAGTTGCAGAGGGCTGGCCACGGGTGTGGCTTCACCCGTGGCCATAAATGCAAGGCACACTGCCCAATGGCCACGGGTGTGGCCACGGCCGTAGCCAGACCCGTGGCCACAGGCAATGTGCACTGCCTGTGCACTGAGTTCGTCTTCTAGGCAAGTTTTCACCCTCAAAACCTTTAAATTAGTGTTTTTGATCTTCATCAAAGTTGTAGCCCTTCAAGTTAGCTTTCCAATGACACAATAATCACTTCAATTGGATATTTTTAGCTCGAGATATGATCCAAAGACTATGATGTCGACGTGCAGGTCGGGAATTGCAATGCATTGATCTTTTGTTTCTCTTTTGTTTTGGTTTGCCCAAATGACTAAGACCATTGAAAGCACCACCCTTAGGCTTCCTTGGAAGTGTTTTTCCCATTAACTTAGCTTCTCCTTGGCTCCCATGGACTCTAAATGTATCCATAATGCTCCACTTGACTCCAATATCCACCAAAGTGCATGATATTACTCATCTTTGCTTCCAATGCTTTCCAAACTAAACTCCTTGTAAAATAACACAATTTAGTCCCAATCTCATGAAATTTGGAATGATCTATATGCAAAATGACTTAGAAAAATGGAGAAAAATATAGACAAATAAGCACTTATCAACTAGATAAGATTATTCTGCATAAAAGAATATGGAGGAATACAAGACAGGATGGATGAGGTGAAAGTGAAGATTATTCTATGTAAATACACTAACAAAAATATCATTTTCTTGTCACCTTATAAGATTTGTTAAATTTAGAATCACAAAAAAATGTGTAATCTGATATAAAAATCTTTACAATGTTTATTGCTCTTATTTTACTTGTGTGTGTGTGTGTGTGTGTCTTTGTGTGTCTGTGTGCAAGTGGTTAGTTCTGTTGAAAAAAATAGCTTATAATGACATAATAAGTGGCTATTTTGTGGTACAATTATTAGTGGGGTCCACTTCCGATTTGGATTGGGTCAAAGTGGATTCGGGTTCTTCGTAGTAAGACGAAGAGATTGATATATTGTATGCTCAAAATGGATAATGGGTGAATGAGAAATTGATTCTCAAAGTAGACCCATTTGAGTTGGAAAATGAAGGGAAAAAGCTTTAAAGTAGCTTTTGTCAAACATTGGTTTGGGAAGCGGGTTTGCACCACTATTTATACAATAGCCTTTCTAAAGCTTATTGAATTGTATAGCATAGAGGTTCTCTTGCTTGCGCCCCCATGTTAAAAGCTACTGATATCCTATTGTTTTCTCTCTCGAAATTCTGCTTCTACTCCTTTCTTGCCTACTGTGTTCATCCATTTGCAGCTTTGCTCTCTTGAAATTATGCTTCTACTCCTTTCTTGCCTACTGTGTTCATCCCTTTGCAGCTTTGCTCTAGTTCGCTGAGTTCTTTATTTGGGCGCTCAAACAATTGAACCGTAGTACGTTTTATCCTGGGAAACCTAGGCTACAACGCTCCTAGCACTTTTGGGAGGTAGCAAATAAAGTTTTAAGGTAAGAGTGTTTCGCTCGACTCCTGCTAACCACCAACCCGAATCATTCATTCGTCCTTCCCAGTTTTTTCCATAAAAAAATAATAATCCTTTTCGTAGGATTATTATTAGGTATTTCCAAACTTTACTTCCTACAAGTTCATTTGCATATCTATATAGGTTAGTGCGACTTCGTATGTGTGAAGAAGGTGCTCAACAATATATCATCGTCGTATCTACTTTAGCAAGGTAGATATAAAAATTGCAATACCGAGCTTCATTGACTCTAGAATTATTGCTTGGAATTATCTTGTGGATTGTGAACCAAGACAACCTTAAAATTATTATTGTATGTTAAATCTGTTGGAAAAAGTGCTTGTGTTCTGTAATACTATAAATTTCCATCAAAATCTATATTAAAAACTATAAATACAAAAAAAAAAGGAATATATTATTGATTAAAACTCCCAAAACAATTTCAAGGACATAAATTTAAGGCTAATGAACAATTACATAGGAGGTTTGAACACCAATATTGTATATCATAAACATAAAATACAAGTTTTTTATCAATCTAAGGTTGTCCTCTCAACAACATCCTTTGCCACCAGAAGAATTGCATCTGATGCTTGAAACTGTTGCTATGATGACAGAATTACCATTTGAAAAGTGATAAAGTCTGAAATACCAAGCTACTTTTCGGCTACTATGAATACCAAGCTACTTTTCGGCTGCTATGAATACCAAGCAACTTTTCGACTACTATAGTTACGGGGTTTGCATGTTGCTATAAATACTTTTATAAGAAAATATTTAGACTAATTGACAAATTTGTAGAAAGTGGTGGATGGAAAGAAGGTTGAGCAAAATGAATCTTCCCCAGGATGTCGTCTCTCAAAGATATATGGCACGTGAGAGGTGAACAATGCATGGTCAAGCACAAGTGTACAAATGCCACACGAAGCTAGGTCTCAAAGCTTTGGAAAAGAGCATCAGTGAAGTAACAAGCAAGAGAGCAATCAAGTAAAAGAAACAACGCAATTGAGAGCAAAGAGCACAATTCAACAACAAATAAAGGAGGCAAAGGCAACTTGGATTAAGTTTTCCTTGCTTAGGTGCAATGTAGACTCCTAGGTATGAAGTATATTATGCACTAATTGGGATTCAAATAAGATGTTATCCATTGCCAATGTCGAATACCGATCTCCTTGGCCTATTAAGTAGTATAATCTTACCCTAGAAGTCCCTAGTAACCACCTTACTACTTGAATCATTTTATCAAACATGTTGTGTCCACATCTTCTTTTGAGCTCCACCTCTCGAAATAAGGAGGGAATTTCAAGTGGAGTAGGCTATAGTATAGTCCCAATCTCTTGGCAACTATATATACACCTTCTAGACCTCTTATATGGTTGGGCCCTAACCATCCAATAGTCTATACAAGAATCCACTTCCAACAAGAATCTGTAGCAATTAATGCATAATTACTTCCTAATTGAAATTCAAATCATACATGCATCATCTAAAGTAAATCTTAATCCAATTCCCTAAGAAATTTAGTCACACATTATTCTAGGTTAAACATAAATCACAATTGAGCAAATGAGATGGAACAATGGAATGAATTGAAATGAAATTAGAGGAAAACAACGTAACTTAGCTCAATTACAATTTACAATCCAACAATCAAATCTTCAACAATGAGGAAAGAGTTCTCCAAGATCCCAAAGCAATGTGTCAATTTAACCTAGAACCCTAGTGCTCTCTCTCGTTACCAAAATTGAAGTACAATAAAGTGCAAGTAACTAAAAGGAAGTAAAAGTGGCAAAGATGTCATTATCAACTCCTTTAACCTACAATTTATACACAAATCTTCTAAGCCAGTACGAGAGTCATACGCGTGTATGCACGTTTGTAATCCATTCTGGATGTCCGCGTACGTTGCTAATACGTGCGTATTCCCCTCTACAACGCTCAGCTTGTGCGCGTATGACCGGAGTACAAGCGTATTGAGCTCGTACGAAGGGGCAATCCTGATTCTTCTCTAATTTAAGCTCTAAGCACAATCAAAATGCTCTAATTACGGCTCCGATTTCCTAGAATACACAAATACACCTACAATTAGTCCTTGTACTTGCCTTCATGCAATTTTAGGCAATCACAACCACATATTAGCTAAAAGGACATTAATAAAGCACAAATTAACTCCAAATGACCCTATAGAATAAAGCATGCATCTTTGGCACTTATCACTAATATCATGCTATGCATATTTCATCTATCATCAACACACATTTATAACAGTCATAGACTTACGCTAAGTGTAAAAATTGCGAAACAAGACTCATTTTTTCTCAACCTCATGAGTTGAAGAAAACTGGAAACAAGTAATAACAATAGACTCATGTAATACTAATTATAACAAATCATAACATATGGAATGATGCATCATCATTACAAATCATTATACAACATGTGCATGCTATTTCTAATCCCATTCATGTTTCAAATAGGATTCAAACACCTAGTCGTGACATCAAGTCAGGCGACGAACCACTGTGCTCAACCCTAGGGGGCTACATTATATTTTGATTTATGGGAAAGTTTGTAGTCGTTACTCAAAAAATGTTATGGTTATTAAAACAAGTGGATGTGGGTATGGTGTAGCATCAATACATGGAGTATTTAGCTTTCGTAGTGGTAGTACATGGAGCATTACATGGGCCATAATTTCAACATTATTGTTTTCATTTCTTCACTATAAATAGAATGTATCACAAAGCGTTTTTCACATATCATGAGAAGCAATTAACATTGTTAAGTCTTCTTTTCTCTTTTCTTCTTCTTCGCTCAAATTATATATAGATATATTATATTTTAATATTGTTAGGAATATAGCAGAATAATGGGGAAGCGAACAACCGAAAATTGAGAATTATAGGAAGTTAAATAATAGTAGGGAAAATAAAATGACAAACTAATAAACGAATATATATATATATATATATATATATATATATATATATATATATATATATATATATATATATATATATATATTAATTCCTTTAATAGAGAAACAAAGAATATATATGTATATATATGCGTAGGGACAAAGAGAGGAATAATTAAATAAGATGGAATCAGAATAATGAGTCAATAATACAAAGCAAATAACTAAACTATTTATACATAGCAAATGAGAAACTAAAGCAGCAATCACAAGGAGGAGAGAAGAAAACGGATAACGTGCATGCAAGAGAACGGAGAATGACGTCCAATGAGGCAACGTGGATGGTGGCGACAACATGTTGTCCTATTGGATTTGAGCCACAAATAATTTATGTCCTAACAATCTCCACCTTGGATCAAATTCACTGTGAAAATTAACAATCGAAACAGCCAACTAAACTCAAGCACTGCTTGAACTTAGTGATATGTAGAGGTTTGGTGAGCATATCTGCTGGATTCTCCAATGTATGAATCTTCTGAACGGTTATATCTCCTGCAGTTATAACATCTCAAATAAAATGGTATCTGACATCAATGTGTTTGGTTTTGGCATGATATGTATCATTCTTGGTAAGATGGATAGCACTTTGACTATCTGAGAACACAACGGTCTGACCTTGTGAAAACCAAGTTCCATAACCAAACCTCGTAGCCAAGTAGCTTCTTTGACACCCTCAGTGGCTGCAATATATTCCGCCTCAGTCGTAGATAACGCAGCAATAGACTGAAGCGTAGCTTTCCAACTAATAACACAATTACAAAGAGTGAAAATATAACTGGAAAGCAATCGACGTCTGTCAAGATCACCACCATAATCAGAATCTACAAAGCCCACAATGTCAGTAGATGCAGAAGAATTTCGATCAAAAACCAAGCCCAAAGACGAAGTACCCTTTAGGTACCGTAGAATCCATTTAACGGCGTTCCAATGTTCCATACCAGGGTTATGCATGTAACGACTCGCAACACTTACAGCATGAGCCAAATCAGGTCTAGTGCATACCATAGCATACATAAGACTTCCAACAGCACTAGAGTAAGGAACTTTTGACATATAAGCCACATCAACATCAGACTTAGGGCATGAACCATAGGATACCTTAAAATGTGCACCAAGTGGAGTAGACACAGGTTTACAATTAGACATATTGAATCGATCAAGCACCTTCTCAACATACTTTTTCTGCGATAGATAAAGTTTACCCGCTTGACGATCCCTGTGTATCTCCATGCCAAGAATCTTCTTTGCTGCCCCAAGGTCTTTCATCTCAAACACATTGCTTAGTTGAGAATTCAAGTCATCAACCAAAGACATATCAGGGGAAGCAATGAGCATATCATCAACATAAAGAAGCAAATAGACAAAAGACCCATTAGAAAATTCTTTAAAATAGACACAGCTATCATACTAGCTTCTTGAGAATCCTTGCCCCAACATACACGCATCAAACCGCTTATACCATTGCCTTGGAGCTTGCTTTAGCCCATAAAGAGATTTTTGTAGACGGCAGACACAATGTTCCTTCCCAGGAACTTCAAATCCCTTAGGTTGGTACATGTAAAGTTCTTCATCAAGCTCTCCATGTAGGAAAGCAGTCTTTACATCAAGTTGCTCCAACTCCAAATCAAAAAGAGCAACAAAAGCAAGTAGAACACGTATAGAAGTATGACGAACAACTGGAGAAAAAATCTTGTTACAGTCAATACCTTCACGTTGATCAAAACCTCGAACAACTAACCGTGCCTTCCATCGTGCTTTCTCAACCCCAGGAATGCCTTCTTTCTTTTTGTAAATCCACTTACAGCTCAATGGGCGTTTACCTTTCGGCAACTCTACCAGCTCCCAAGTCTCATTCTTATGGAGACTTTCCATCTCTTCTTGCATAGCAACCAACCACTTGGACGAGTTGGCACAGGAAATAGCCTCAGAATAGCAGGATGGATCACCATCAACCTCCTGTGCAACTGAAAGAGCATAAACAACCAAGTGGGTTTCATCATCACTAGCATACCTAGCGGGTTATTTAATTGTCCTCCTAGGCCGATCTTGAGCAATAGAGTACTCTCGTTGTGCATCGACGAGAGGTGCGGTACTTGTAGATGCATCATTTTTAGTATTACTATCAACAGTAGTAACACAATCATTAGGCCTGAACTCAAACTCCACATTCTCACCAGTACTCTGCGTTTCACCTGTACTGGGAACTTTTCCAGAAGAAAGTAGTGCATTTTCATCAAAAGTGATATCTCGACTCAGAATGATTTTTTGAGAATCAAGAGACCATATGCGATACCCTTTTGACTCAGAAGCATAACCAAGGAAAATGCATTTGACAGCTCTCGGGTTTAATTTGCCCATACTGGAATGAGCATATGCAGGACATCCAAAAACTCTTAAAACAAAGTAGTCAACAGGATTACCTGACCAAACTTCCTCTGGAATTTTGAAGTCAAGGGACGAATGTGGAGATCTATTCACCAAATAGCAAGCAGTAGAAACGGCCTCGGCCCAAAAATCACGTCGTTTCCATAACCTAGCATTAGAGAGCATACAACGAGCTCTTTCCAATAGAGTCTTGTTCAAACGTTCGGCAACAACATTTTGCTGGGGTTTACCAGGCAAGGTCTTGTGCCTGGCGATTCCATTTGCCGCACAGAAGTCATTGAAATCTGACTCACAGAATTCCAAGCCATTGTCTGTCCTGAGCTTCTTGACTTTTTTCCCTGTCTGAGTCTCAACAAGTATTTTCCACTTTTTGAAAATAGAAAATGCCTTATTTTTGTGTTTCAAGAAATAGATCCAGACTTTACGGAGAAGTCATCAATAATAGACATAAAATATCTACAGCCTCCCATAGACTAGAATTTAGTCGGTCCCCATAAATCAGAATGTATGTATTCCAATACATCTTTGGTACGGTGTGTAGCAGTAGAGAAACTAACACTCTTTTGTTTCCCAAAAACACAATGCTCACAAAATTGTAATTTACCCGTACCTGAATCACCAAGGAGACCTTTCTTGCTCAGGAGATGCATGCCTTTCTCACTCATATGCCCCAGACGCATATGTCATAGTTGAGTGAGATCTGCATCAGACATCGATGAGGATACCGCTACTGAACCTGTCACAGTACTGCCATGCAACACGTACAAGCTTCCAGAACGAGAAGCTTTCATGAGAACAAGAGAGCCTTTTATGACTTTCAGAACTCTACCTTCAGCTATGTACTTGCACCCCAGAGATTCCAAGGTGCCCAAGGATATCAGATTGCGTTTCAAATCAGGAATATACCGAACATTGGTAAGAGTCCTAACAACATTACCATGAGTTTTAATCTAAACACTTCCAATTCCACTAACCTTGAATTGGGTATCATTACCCATTAAGACAACTCCACCATCAACCAGTTCCAGAGAGACGAACCAATCTTTGTGAGGACACATGTGGAATGTACAACCAGAGTCCAGAATCCATTCAGTTTTGCTCCGTTTGTCACCGGAGCTAACAGATAACATAACATCACCTTCTGAATCACTTTCAACAACACCAGCTTCAGCAGACTTCTTTTCTCTCTCTTGCTTGTTTTTCAACTTGAATCATTCAATCATATCGTAACCCTGCTTCTTGCAGTACTTACAGGATTTGTTGAATTTACATCCTTTGGACTTGGATCTAGATTTTTTATTGCTACTCTCTGTTTCAAGTGAACGACCCCTTACAGTCAAGCCTTCACCTTTGTCCTCAGACTTAATTTCAAAGTCAAACTTTTCTTTGGACAACAGGTTTGACTTAACATTGTCAAAAGTAAGGGTATCACTACTATTACCATACAGCATAATTTCTTTGAAATGCTTGTACAATTTAGGGAGAGAGACAAGCAATAAAACAACATGATCCTCATCTTCAATTACGACATCAATATTCTCCAATTCCAATAAAATAGAATTAAATTCATCCAAGTGAGATTTAATCGAAGTACCTTCCGTCATACGGATTGTGTACAGGCGCTCCTTCAGGCGCAACTTGTTCGCCAGAGATTTGGCCATATAAAGACACTCCAGCTCGGACCATAAATCTGACGTAGTCTTCTCACTTACCACCTCACGTAGAACCTCTTTAGACATGCACAATTGAATGGTTGAACGTGCCTTGTCATCCAAATCTTTCCAATCTTCATCTGTCATTGCAGCCGGTTTCTTATTCTTCCCAGCTAGCGCTTTCTTCAAACCGTTCTGGGTTAGAACGGCTTCCATCTGAACCTTCCAGATAGAGAAGCTAATTTTCCCGTCGAACTTCTCGATATCGAACTTAGTGACAGTCGACATCCTTGAAAATAATTCTCAAATAATCTTGGCTCTGATACCACTTGTTAGGAATATAGCGGAATAATGCGGAAGCGAACAATCGAAAATTGAGAATTATAGGAAGTTAAATAATAGTAGGGAAAATAAAATGACAAACTAATAAATGAATATATATATATATATATATATATATATATATATATATATATATATATATATATATATATATATATATATATGTATGTATATATTAATTCCTTTAATAGAGAAACAAAGAATATATATGTATATATATGCGTAGGGACAAAGAGAGGAAGAGTTAAATAAGATGGAATCAGAATAATGAGTCAATAATACAAAGCAAATAACTAAACTATTTATACATAGCAAATGAGAGACTAAAGCGGCAATCACAAGGAGGAGAGAAGAAAACGGATAACGTGCATGCAAGAGAACGGAGAATGACGTCCAATCAGGCAACGTGGATGGTGGCGACAACATGTTGTCCCATTGGATTTGAGCCACAAATAATTTATGTCCTAACAAATATATCTAACATTTGGCATCAAAACTTGTCAATCTTCCAACATCGAGATATTTCCCGCAGTGAGATATGACAACGAATTTCAATATTGTATGGTCGAGTCCCAAATTGGATGGGAAACACAATTACAATATTGGCAAATTATGATGACCACACATTTGAAAGCTCAAAATGTTTGGAGCTTTGTTGGCCCTAGTCTACTAGATGGAGTTAATGCAATTGCTATACGGCAAGATCAATTGGCATTGAGACAGATTCACCAAGGTGTTTATTACTCCATATTTGGGCAGTTAGCTAGTGCTAAAATAGCAAAAGAAGCTTGGGACATCTTAAAGGTATCACACAAAGGAGTCGATCAAGCACAAAAGTCTATGTTGCAGTCATTGAGAAAGTTGTATGATCAATGTGAGATGACCTCTATAGAAATAGTAGATATGCATTTCATTCGTCTTATTGATCTAGTGAATAAAATGGGGTTATTTGGAGACACTATTGAAGATGGTGCAGTGGTTGAAAAAGTACTTCAAACTATGCCGATTAAGTGTGACCATATGGTGGCTTCAATAATAGAGTTACATGATATTGAACTGTTATTAGTTGCAAAGTTAAAAGGTATGATAAAAAAAAAAAAAGTCATATTGAAATGATTGGGACAAAATCAGAAGCACTATCAGAAGAAGCCTTGATGGGCCAAGTCACCTTTAACATGACTGGCTCTAATCAAAGAGGTGGAGGATCTGGTAGTGGTCATAGAAGAGAAAGAGGATGATCTAGGGGAAAAGAACGTGGTAACTCCAACCAAGGAAGAGGTGGAAGTAATACCAAATAAGGTAATTTCCATTTCGTTGCTACAATTGTGGCAAGTATGGACACAAGATTGCATATTGCTGGTATAATGGGGAAAATTATGGAAATCAAGCAAACATTCTTGAAAAGCCTGGTGAGAGTTCTATTGAACCTAAAACCTTATTTTTGCCAATAATAGTTTTTCTACAAATAAAAACATATGGTTCTTGGATATTGGGTGTAGTAACCATATGTGTGGAAAAGAAAGAATTGTTTTCTAAACTAGATGAATTAGTTCGGTCTGAAGTGACATTTGGCAATAAGTCAAAAATGCCAATTTTGGAAAACGGTAAAACCTCTATTCAGTTGAAGGATGGTACTCACAATTTTATATATGATGTTTTCTATGTTCCTGAACTACACCAAAATTTGTTAAGTATAAATTTGTTAAGTATAAGGCAATTGTCAGAAAAAGGGTATACGGTAAATATTACTCAGGGGTGTTGTACCATTGTAAATGCTAAGGGGTTCTGATTGCAAAGGTAAAAATGTCTCAAAATCGACTATTTACTTTGAAAATCAATCATGCACTGTTTTCTTGCTTTGATTCTAAGATTCGTGATGATAATTGGTTGTGGCATATGCGGTTTGGGCATTTTCATTACTCTGGGTTAAATTATCTAGCGAGAAAGGAATTGGTTTCTAATTTTCCTATTGTGAATATCTCTTATCGTATTTGTGAGATTTGTTTGATTGGGAAGAAGCATAGAGATCTTTATCACATGGGCAAGTCAAGGAGAGCCACAAAATAGTTGGAGGTTGTTCACACATATCTATGTTCATTGGAGGTTTTCTCACATGGTGGTTGTAAGTACTTTGTTACTTTCATTTATGATTTCAGTAAGAAAACTTGAGTTTACTTTCTGAAGCAAAAGTCAGATGTATGTGATGTTTTCAAACAATTTAAGGTTTTTGTTGAAAAACAAAGTGTTTATGAAATTAAAATTTTGAGAACTGATAAATGTATAGAATATATTGCTTGTGATGATTTTTTAAAGGAGAAGGGTATTCAACACCATATCTTAGCCAGATACACTCTACAACAATATGGAGTTACTATGAGGAAAAATAAACCTATTATGGATATGGTGAGGTGTATGTTTGAAATCTAAAAATCTACCATAGCCTTTTTGGGCATAAGTTATTGCTTGTGCGTGCTGTCTATGTGTTGAACAGGTGTCCACCTAAAAGTGTTTGTGGATACCTAAGGAAACTTGGAGTGGAAAAAAGTCATCTATAAGAGATCTTAAAGTTTTTGGATGTTTGGCATCTGCACATGTGCTAGATCAATTGATAAAGAAGTTGGATGATAAAGGTGAGAAGCGTATTTCATTGGTTATAGTGACACTCCAAAGGCTTATAAACTATAGAATCCTGAAATTAAAAAGGTCGTTATAAGTCGTGATGTCACCTTTGATGAATATTGTGCATGGGATTGGTCAGCTAAAGAATAAAGGCCAGTTGTTGTTCCTATTGTTCTTGAAAATATTGTTGATGAGCAACCGGTTCCAGATAATGTTCAGTTTCTTTCACAGCCAGAGTCATAAGTTCGGAGATCTCAACGTGAGCATCACTTACCATCTCGCTTGTAAGATTATGTTTTGGGTCATGATAATGACCTATCTAATGAAGAGATTGTTCAATTTGCTCGTTTTATAGATTGTGACCCTATATTCTTTGAGGATGCTGCTATAGAAACTCGTTGGCTTAAGGCAATGGATGAGGAGATTCATGCCGTTGAAAAGAATGGTAATTAGGAGTTAACAGAATTGCCTCCCGGAAAGAAGCCTATTGGCGTAAAGTGGGTCTACGGAATGAAATATAAGTGACAAGACGTGAGTCAAAAGATAGGAATCACTTCTCGAGTTTTTATCGTTCTCAAAGGATGACAAATTGGAAGTGCTAAATTAATTTGAGCTAGGGAATAGGAATCATGCTTATCACATACATTTTCACGCAAGCTTGGTGTGCATAGAGTTTGAGGTTGTAGAGTGCAAAGAGTAAAACACGTAAATGAATTCAATTAAGGAAAGCTAGGAATGAAATTGATCATCTATATGCTTCTAGTGTCTTGAATCAAGGTTGTGACATTACAATTGAGTGATTCGAGTGAGGCTTTACAAGTGCCTTTCACCTCTTGGTCTACTATGTCTTTTCTTGGTATAGAACACATTTAAGTGACTATGATCCTAAGAAGCATTTCATCAAACATATGGTTTTCACCTCATTCCTAACTTAGGCCTCTCGGAACTTAAAGAAAGGAAATACAAATTCGCTTGGAGCTACAATTGAGCAACCTCTTGCTTAGATCAATTGTCTTAGAACAATCAAGAGAGTTGGTCGGACTCACAAGATGCAAACAATTCACCAATTGTAACATGACATCAATCACAATTGCAATGCACAATCTAGGTAAGAATTACATTTCACACTTGCATCATGCAATAGAATTACAATTCAATTCCTAATATAGATCTAGCCACTCATTGTAGCTTTAAGAATCATCATTGCATTTAAGGATCAACTAAGCAAAAATAATTAAAAGTAAGAAAGCAAAAGGAATTACCAAACTTGATTGCAATAGAGATTCAATCTACAACTGTCTCTTAGATTGAGGAAGTGTGTCAAGCTTCATTCACCAAGAAGATCTTCAATCCATAGTGCGAGAGGCTAGAGAGAGAAAACCTAGCTAGAACTAAGTTGTGTAATCTATAAAATGATAAATGATGTCACTAAAATATCTAATTTAGGCTTAAATAGTTTTTCCCTCCAAGATACACTTCAAATTCTCGCACTGTTCTGCATCCACGAGCGTGCCATGCTCGTGGATCGTGCACTTAAACCAACCGGCGCTCCTCTCCACAATCGCGGATTTCACTCGTGGAACTTTCTGTTCTCCAACCACGACCGCTTCATGATCGTGGATCTCACTCGTGGACCTCACTATTTTCTATCCACGAGCGCTCCACGATCGTGGATGTGTCCTCTTGAAAGGTTCCGCTTTGTCCTCTTCTCGGGATGCTCCGGTTCATGCCCATATGCCTTCCTTTAAGCTCACTTCCCTTCACAAACACTAAAGTGCAAGACATGGTAGAGCTTTGCAACACATTAGCACATTCGAGCATAATAGACCATAAATCAACCACAAAGGATTACAATGAGTGTCTTTGGCACTTATCAACAAGTCAAATAGAGAAATTGACCGTTTTAAGGCAAAATTTGTAACAAAGGGTTACAAGTAGAAACCAAGTATTAATTATTTTGAGGTTTTTACTCCAGTAAGTAGACTTGATACAATTTGAATGGTTATTTCTCTTGCTGCTCAAAATGATTGGAACTTGGATCAAATAGATGTCAAGTCTACTTTTTTGAATGGTTTTCTTGAAGAAGAAATATATGTTGAGCAACCTGCAGGGTTTGTGAAGAAAGGGGAGGAAAATAAGGTTTACAAATTTTATATTAAAAAAAAAAAACTTTATATAGCTTGAAACAGGCACCTAGGGCATAGTATGGTTGCATTGACTCTTATTTTGTTGAAAGTGGTTTTATAAGATGTTCTCATGAGCATGCTCTTTATGTCAAATGCACGGATTCTAGAGATATTGTTATAATCTATATATATGTTAATTATTTGATTTTTACTAGAAATAACTTGGAACTAATCTCATAATTTAGGAAGACACTCATTATGAGATTTGAAATGACTGACATGGGCCTTATGTGTTACTAATTTCTTGGACTTGAAGTTGTTCAGATGGATAGTGGAATCTTTATATCACAAAAGAAATATGATGCTGATATTTTGAAAAAGTTCAAAATGATAAACTCCAAACCAGTTTCAACTCCGGTAGCTGAAAAGTTGAAGGTGTCCAAAGATGAGTGTGGTAAGAATGTGAATGTTATAGCTTATAAAAGTTTAATTGGGAGTTTGAGGTATCTAGTTGCTACAAGGCAGGATATTTCTTTTTTGAGTTGGAATACTTAGCAGATTCAGGGAGGAACCAAAATAATCACATTGGGTTGCAACAAGTGAATTCTGAGATATGTTAAAGGTATGAGTAATGATGAAATTTTTTACTCTACTAATGACGGTGTGAAACTTGTTAGATATACAGACAGTGATTGAGCTGGAGATGTTGAAACCAGAAAATGCACATCGGGATATGTCTTCTGTCTTGGTTCTACTATATTTTATTGGTCTTCAAAGAAGCAGCAGATTATAGCACTTTCAACCGTAGAAGCATAATAGACTGCAACAGCAAATTGTGCTACTCAAGCAATTCGGTTAATGAGAATTTTGGAATTTTTACAACACAAGCAGGAAACACCTACAACTATTTTCTGTGACAACAAGTCTGCAATTTGTCAAGTATCATAATATCAGAGAATTGGTTGCTGAAAAAAAAAAAAAACATTGTGTATTATTCAAGTGAATGTCAAGTTGCATATATTTTTACGTAGACTTTGAAAACAAAATCATTTCTCAAATTGAGAGATAATATTATTTCTTTTGGTGTAAACCATGTGGTGGTTCGGGTCTTTCTTGTCCACTCCGAGAGGCACGGGAGCTGGCCCCAAGAAAATCGAACCCAGGTTCTAGAGAGGCAATATTATGGTTATTAAACCAAGTGGACGTGGGTATGTGGCAGCACAATACATGGAGTATGTAACTTTGGTAATAGTAGTACATTGAGCATTACGTGGGCCATAATTTCAACATTATTGTTTTCATTTCTTCACTATAAATAATGTATCACAAGTCTTTTCTCACATATGATGAGAATTAATAAACATTGTTAAGTCTTCCTTTCTCTTTTATTCTTTCAAATTATATATAGATATATTATATTTTAATATATCGTGTTTTGGGTGAAACAGTAAAAACTAATAGTTTGATCAATTTGACTACTCCAATTATACATTGAGTAATGCTAGAAATCCCTCCTTATACATAATAATAAATAAAAGAGTTTTACTACATGTACTCCCAAATCTTACTCACTCAATTTTACTCCCTATGTGACAGTTTCTGATAAGCTATTTTTTTCATGTGAGTCTCAATACAAGTGTCTATATGAAAATTTTGTGTATAGGAATAAAATTTGGGAATATAAAATGAGAGTACACATAATTTTTTCCTAAATAAAATCTCTATCTCTATCTCTATCTCTATATATATTAAAGCAAAATGGTTGGCACAAAAATTTTCCCCCCAAAACTTAGGGGCATTTTTGTAAAATCAAACTCAAAATTATTTTGGTAAAATTATTGTTTTTAATAATTAACCATATATATTTTCATAAAATTAGCAATCAATTATTATTAACATGTACGTTTAGGTTTTCTGTGAATTCTTGCCCACTGAACTTTTTGGAGAGAAGGACCACCATCTATGGCACAGCTTATACATGGTCTGAGACCCACCGGCATTGTCTCAGCGTGAAGAGAAAACTCCTGCTGAGGACCTCAATTATGCAGACATCAGATATACATCACTCGCATCTGCTGCCAAATCCTTGCTCGCGAGGTTCACAAGTCCGCCAAGTACCGTCAGTTTCCCTGCACCACAATTGCCGCCTCCGTCGTGATACCCCTGCGGTCTCTCTGCCCCACGCCGCCACCGTCAAATGCAGCTTTTCTGCCTTATCCTCTGACATCTTCATCATCAGCACAACTGCACGCATTTTGTGTAGCCATTGACAGCTATGTAAGTTTTCCTCTTCACAATTAATGTCAAAGGGACTTACATATCTTACAACATTTGGGAAGTGGAAGGTAATGGTAATGGAGCCACATAATTCCATTTTCTAAGAATATATGATTGATGATTCAATCTTGCACGAAAAGAGTATGATAATGCAGGCACTGATTTTTCAATTGGAAGGGTGATCTGGGGTTCAAAGAGTACGATATTTTAGCTGTTCGTAAGAAATAAAAAATGTTGATTTATTCTTTTTTTTATTATTTTTTGTTTATTTTTGATTTTATTATTCATCTGACTTTCTTTAATGTAAAATAATGTTATTGACTTACCATGCTTATAAATAAAATAAAATAAATAAATAAGTATATATCTATTCTTAGTTCTGGTAGTTACAAAATTTATATATATATATATATATATATATATATATATATATATATATATATATATATATATATATATATATATATATATATATATTAAGGATCAAATGAGAACTCATTCTTAGGTAAGGACATGAGGACTAATCTTGTGCGTTTAATTTTTTTTATTTTGATGGTCCAGATTTGATTTTTTAAGATGACATGGATTGATTATTTTGTTAAAGTTGGGTAGTAGTGTCTTTTTCTATTTTTTAAAGTGTGAACGCATGTGTAATCCTTGCCTTAATTGATTTCCTATTTTTTTGGATCACCACCGTTGCGATTTGGAGCCACAATTTCTTCATCATTGATTGAGTGTTCGCTCATTCAATGTAATCAGTATGTTTTATTTTTTTTCGCTCATTCTTTTGAGTATAATATTGCCTATATTTGGATGGTCGTGTATATGTACAAATGTCTGGATAGTACGATTGTGTATTCGTGTGTGCTGGTTGTGCAACCTAGTGTTGTAAGTTGTGCACGTAGGCCGGTTAATTGTGCATATAGTTCAATGCATCATAGGACATTGAGATGTCCACTGTAGAATTTTTTGGTGGTGTTGGAATGCACAACTATAGTGTTGGTCCCGAAAGGGTGGCGAGAAGTCTAGAGGGGGGGGGGGGTGAATAGACTTCTCTAACTTTTCAACTTTCTTCGAAAACACAAAAGGCAAATAACACTTTGGTAAATTCAACTCTAAGTAACGAGCATCAACAAGATAAGCAACTTAGAGTGTGCAGCGGAAAAGGTAGCGGTAAAGTGTTATGCTTAATTAGTGCGATGCTCAAAGAGAGATTCTAAACATGCAACACGTTAGAAACACTTGATATGGTTCAAAGATGATGTACGTAAAGTTTGGCTTGCACGCAAACGTGGGAACTATCAAACCCAGACAGATAAAGATATGCGATAAATCGTAATCGGGTTAGTTCACAATTAGAATAAGCATGCACAAAATATATGAGCAGTAAGTAAATAGAGAGAGAGATTTATAGTGGTTCAGAGGTGGTGTAATCCTCCTAGTCCACTCTTTTCCTTTCACTTCAAGGAGGAAATTCACTATTCTTCGATCACCCAGATACAATAGTGAATAAGTGTCCACCGACACTTCTCCGAGTGCTTCGCACAAAGCTACACTCCTCCAAGGTTTTTCGCAAGCTCCTCTTGTTACTCCGCCTTCCCAAGTACTTCGCACCAAGCTGTACTCCTACACCACGAGAACTACGCACAAAGCTACGCTCTCACATGGTTTTCACAAGCTCCTCTTGTTACTCTTCGCTTTACACCGAGTGCTACGCACAAAGCTACACTCTCACAGGGTTTTTACAAGCTCCTCTTGTTACTCTCCCCTTTACACTGAGTGCTACGCACAAAGCTACACTCAACCAGGGTTTTTCACTCTCTCTAGCTACTCCGCCCTCTTTCTATACTCAGTAGAGAAATCTACAAAGAGATAAAATTTTTCTCTCACTCAGACTTGAATTCTTTCGTATATAGCTCAATATATCACTTGATGATTGATTGGATATTCTTCGTTATAGAATTCGTATACTGCTCTTGTTCAAGTGCTTATTCGAGTGGTTTTGTCTTCAAGTCTGCTTGGGCAATTTATAGTCAATGAAAGCTATTTGCCCGTTGATCAACTTTCGATCTCGATCGTCCATTTTGAATTGTAGTTGATCAAAAGATATTGTCAACTTGATCTGAAATATTAGGTAGATGTCATTTCTCCTTTTGTCAGATGATTTGAATAATTTGCCGTTGCCGTGTCTTGAATTTTGTAGCCTCCAAAATTTTAATAATTTCGGCGCGGCAAGCTTGATATTTGTCCTTCATAAATGCTCTGACATGTCAAGTTGATCAAATAATTTATCTGCTGATTCTTGCTTGAGTATAAAACAATTTCTCCGCGAATCAGCCTTCTTCGAGCGTCTCCGGTTCCACCGTAAAAACTTGATGTTCAGATGAAAATATATTGTTTCGATTTTAAGCTTAGTCCACCATACTTGGTGTGTTTCTCCATCCATGGCTCTTATGCGACTTGTGCATTCACTTTGGTTAGTCTCCAATTTACTTAGTCTCCCATACGGTGGAGCTAGTCTCCCAAGCAAGATTTGAACTATAGCTCACACACGTTTCTTCCAACTCCTCTAGCATGGTTCTTGGTGACTTATCCGCATCATAATTTTGTTAAGCTATAATCCCGCTTAACTTCTTCAAATAAATTATGATCTTCCAAACTTGTACATGGGTTGCATGATATGGGTGCACCATACTCCGTAGACTTAAACTGACTCAAATAGAATAAAAATGGGGACTACTTGATTTTTCAAAAATACATTCGGCTCATCAAAACTTACAATATATTTCTAACATATAGACTTATCGATGCACAATACTCTGTATAGGAATGCACGACATTTTGTTGCACAATTTCTAATAAGACTAATTTACCCATAGATTTATATTTTTTAATATTTTAAAGTGATTTGTTTCCTTAATCCGTGTGATTTGTTCCTTTTAATCTCAGTCGCGCTTTATTTTGATTTAATGGTCTAGATTAGTTCTCACGTCCTCACCTAAGGTTATGACCTCACCTGATCCGGACCCTATATTATACTATTTCTTTTACGCGCAAAGCGCGAATGGAATAATGCCCAATGATTATTTTTAAATAAGTATTTCAAAGTACATCAATGCAATATTATATCGGAGATGTTCATGTATAGGTAAATAAATATTGAATTTATTTATTTAAATCGGTATTTTAAAGTATATATAAATGCAAGATAATATATAAGACATTGATTATATTGTCACTAAAATAAATGTTTGCAACTTTGTAATAACACTAGTCTAAATACTTAGTCTAAAAACGATAGTCTAAATAAATACGGAGTACTACTTTTGGTTTAAATTTCTCTAATATAATTTTTCTTAATTCTCTTTTGGGTAGCATTGTCATTGTCTTCATCTTCAGTACATGTCCTCTTTTTTATTTTTTTTATTGGTAGTGTGCCACATGCAATTTGGTTACTGGTGGTAGCATAGATGGATTCATCGTGCAATGATATTATGGTGTAGGAAACTTTAGATTTGCCTTGTTATGTATATGATGGGATCTTAGTTGTACTATTAACTCTTTATCTTACAAGCACCTAGCTATCGATATTCGGTAGTTGTAATTTTTCCCCTACATGTTTCATGCGTTGTGAGATTTGTGTCGTAGGTTATCATGTGAAAGTATTGAACAAAATACTAATATTTATTATATTTGTATAAAATACTTGGTAAATAAATATATATAACATATTTTGTATTATAACTTTGATATTTAATTACAAGATAATGTAAAAAGAAGACAATGGACAATGTAGTGAATATAATAAATTAATAAATTTGAAGGTAATGAATCTTTATATTGTAGAAAATAAAGATAATATAACTAATGAAATTATATCTCTTTTAAAATTTTTATAATGAATAATTTTTTAAATAAAGACATTATAGACATTTAATTCTAAATTAATTAAATGCATATGTATTATTTTTTGTCGTGGCTACTAATTTATTTCTACTATACTAATAAGAGCCCAAGAGAGTTAGGCCTATAATGGGTAGAAAAAATGGCGGTCAAATTTTTTAATCAAATGAATGGCTCAGATTGATCAGATTTTAATTTTTTCTTAAGATTTACTAATTTATCCTTAATGAATATGATTATCCATTAACTTTTCCGTTAAATATTATCTTTTCCGTTAATTTCTGTTAGTTGACCGTTAACTTACTCATTGATTTTAATAAGAAAGGTCTTAGGTTCGAACCCACCCCAATTAAAGTTGGCATAATTTGTACTCTATTTTACTCTTATTAAATTAAAAATAGTAATTTAGTAACTACAACAAAAAATAATACATATGCATTTCTTTAATTTAGTAACTACAACAAAAAATAATACATATGCATTTTTTTAATTTAGAACAATGTCTTTATTCAAAAAAAATTATTCATTATCAATAAATTAAATAAGAGAAATAATTTCATTAGTTATATTGTCTTTATTTTTCTCCAATATAAAAATTCTTTACATTTAAATTCATTAATTGATTATATTCGCTACATTGTTCCTACAATGTCTTTATTTAAAAAAAAAAAATTATTTATAATCAATAAATTAATTAAGAGAAGTAATTTTATTAGTTATATTGTCTTTATTTTTATCCAAAGTAAAAATTCTTTAGATTCAAATTCAGCAATTGATTATATTCACTACATTGTCTATTATCTTTTTTGTGCGCTATTTTTTTAATTAAATATCAAAGTTATAATACAAAATAATGTTATATATTTATTTACCAAGTATTTTATTAATACCATGAAAAAATAAAAAAAAATATAATTAATAAAGCCAATCATAATAACTACTTGAGGGATTTGTTGACAAAGAGAGTATTCAAATCACACAACAAATTGAAGTGACAACTATTTCACAATGTTCTTGTTTGACAATCAGCATTTAGTAGTTAGCGGTTAGCGTTAGCGAATTTGACCAGCGAATTATATCAACGGTTGGTAAAAAATATTTAAAAAAAATTAGCTGTTTAGATTAACATGTAAAACGAACTAAGGACATACATAATAATAATAATAATAATAATAATAATAATAATAATAATAATAATAATAATAATAATAATAATAATAATAATAATAATTGTTTTAAAAATAAAAAAAATAAAAAAAATATAATTAAACCAATCATATTAACTACTTGGGAGATTTATTGACAAAAAGAGTATTCAAATCTCACAACAAATTGAAGTGGGAAACTACCTCGCAATGTCCTTGTTTGGTAATGAGTAGTTAGCTCTTCAATATTAGTATATATTTAATTTTTTATGCCCTAATTTTTATTTACTCTCCCTTATGTCCCGTATTTGGCTTCAACCATACCTATACAATTATTTTATTGACAATTATAATCAATCTTGATTATATTATCTTGCATTTGTAAACTTAGAATTACCTATTTAAATACGCAAATTCAACATTCAATTATCTATGCATGAACAATTCTAATTTAATTTTGCCTTGATATACTTTAAAGTACTTATTTAAAAAAAATATTGGGCATTATCTCAATCGCGCAATGCGCGTAAAAAACTAGTAATTTAATAAGAGTAATAAAGTGGCGTACATACTTTTCATCAACAATAATGAAATCATTGATTTTTTTTTTTTAAATTTACATTCGTTGTTGAGACAAATTATTTTGAGAGTTTGTCAATGACAATTGTTACAATTCTTGTCATTAGAGGATGATACGGAGTAATAAATAATTCAAAATATATAGTTACGATAAATATTGTTATTTTTTTTTTTTGAAAATTATAGATATTGTTAATAATATAGTAAAAATTAACTTACAAATTTCTTTAGAAGTTTTAATGCATTGATAAAATTCTTATGTGTAAACTTGTTCAATTGGAGCTAGTGGGATGTCAACATTGTCAAATTCTTTGGAAAATGGTCCTACAGTTTTAGAATCCAAGTGTAATTGTATTTATGATCAACAACTTTGTAGTTAGGTCGCGCAAGTCTAACAATGATGTAAGAACAATTTTATCCGATAAAAAAAATAATAGTATAATATTTGTAAAGTAATGTACAATTGTACCATTATAAAAATACATACAAAAAATATTAATACCATAACGACCGAAATCATACCAATAATGCAAAAGTATAATTGAAATATTAAGGTTTGTTCTGATCTAAATAATCAAAAGAAGATTAATTAAACGGGAAAAAAAAACTTAACCTAAATTTTTTTTTTTCTTTTAAATGCATAAAAATCAAATTTTTTAAGTTAATGATTTATAATCTTTGACGCTTATCTTTGAGTGTTAGGAATTTAGTCGGACTAATTATTTGACCAAAGTTTATGTTAGATTTTATATTATATTTTTTAAAATACATTTTAACATATTCATAGTATATATTTAACAATTATGTCAACTCTAATTGGGATGAGGTTCGAACCTAAGACCTTTCTTATAGAAATTAATAAGTTAAAAATAATAAATAGTTAACGGAATATTCCGTTACTAAAATTTATACTAACGGAATTTAGGTTATTTAAGGAAAGAAAATAATATAATAGAGTGTAAATAAGAAAAATCATTAAAAAATACTAAAATCCAAATAATATGAACCATTCATTTTAAGAAACAATAGTACCGATATTTTTTTTATTCCAATTAAGGGCCTAACATTATTGGCTCTTATTAGAATTGTAATTAAGGGCCTAACATTATTGGCTCTTATTAGAATTGTAGATATATAAATATATATATATATATATATATATATATATATATATATATATATATATATATATATATATATATATATATATATATAGTGAAAGGTTCCCGTGTGGATGAATGCTTCCCGTGCGGATTTGCGGTGGATTAATGTGCGTGAGGTTTGTACTCAATGTGCGTGAATGTTGTGCTTAATGTGCCTGAGATTTGTACTTAATGTGCGTGAATGTGTAAAATGCAGCAGAAAATATTGATGTCAGCTTCTTCCCCATCCCCAGTAGCCATTACCCCCTCCCTGATGATGATGATAATGCGGAGGCCGGCTATGATGGTTAAGAATTATGGGAATAATACAACAGAAATCCACACTTAGCTGTTATGCAAATTTTATTGTGCGGGCGTCATCTATATAAACATTCAACTGCACTGAAGGTAGCTGATCCCTTCCCTATATATATATATATATATATATATATATATATATATATATATATATAAAAGCAAAATGATGGCCAAAGTGTGAAAGCAACAACAACAACAACAACAATAATAATAATAATAATAATAATAATAATAATAATACCTTATTTACTTTATTTTCTTTACTACTATATAATACTTACCAATAATAATAATAGTAATACACAAAATAAGTACTCCATAATTCTGACAATCCATAATTCGTTTGTTCCTCATCTTTCTCTACGCGCGCGCGCGCGCACAAACACACACACACAGAGAGAGAGAGAGAGAGAGAGAGAGAGACGATGGTGAGTCCGGCTGTGCTGTTGCGCAGACAGTGGCGGTGTTGACTAACGGTGTAGTCAGATAAGGTAACAGCGGCGTATGTGTTGATGTTGAAGGTGATGATGACGGTAAGTTTTTAATGATGTAGTAATATGTATTCTGTGATAAATTAAAAATGATAGGATAATTTTGGATTATGATGAGCAATTGGTTCAGGATGGTGTAGATGATGATGAACAATTATATTTACAGGTGAAAAACAAAACCTGCAAATGAAAAATGAGAGGGACATTGAATGCAGAGCACACCATGAAGCCTCTGGGCTGCTTTGGCTTCTTTAGATTGTCTCCATAGTCCTCACACTGAAACGACTATATCCTCTCTATGTCTCTCTATAACAAAGTTCTAGACAAATTTATTTTTCGAAGCTTTGCAATCTGAAGGATGCAAATAAATCATAATTTACATTAACTACGAGCCGCGACAACATCTTTTTTACATTAGAAAGAGCCATCTTATTTTTTTTAATATATGTAATTAAATACTGAATATAAATAAATAAATAATGAATATAAACATCAGTATACTGTTTTTATTTTATTATTAAGTATGTTAATATTTATAATTTATTATATATGTTAATATTTAAGTAACATTGGTGAGTGTTTTAATTTTTTTTAGTTAAATTGATTGATTCAATTTTTTGCATTGTGATGGTTTAATTTCAATATGTTAGAGATATAAATGCCCAAACCTTCTAATGTAAATAAAATAACTCTTCAATTAGTTTATAATAATTAAACAAATACAGTTTACAAATAAAAGTGTGTACGTTTATTTCAATGTGAAGTCATTGAAAACATCAGTATATTATTTTTATTTTATTATTAAGTATGTTGTTATTTACAATTTATTATATATGTTAATATTTAAGTACCAAGGCTATGTGGTCTAATGGTACCCGGGTTGGACTTCCATTTGGAAGGTTGTGAGTTCAAGCCTCAGTGGGTTGAGAAAGTAAACAGATACTACATTGTAATAGAGCCAGAAGCATTCAAAAAAAAAAAAAATCATTACTTAACATAATGTAAAAATAGCATTCTTTTAGGAATTTTTATTTGTAATTATGAAATTAATTACCATATATAAAAATAGTCTATTAAAAGGCAAGATATTTATTTATATAATAACTATTTCCATATGAACGTATGTAACTGTCAATTTCATAATTAAATATAGCCATATTATAGGTATAATAGAATAATACTATACTTATATATTATATTTATTTATATAATAACTATTTCCATATGAACGTATGTAACTGTCAATTTCATAATTAAATATAGCCATATTATAGGTATAATAGAATAATACTATACTTATATATTATCTACTAATAAAAATCTAATAAGTGTGAATGAAGGTTGGTACCCTTCATTTATGTCCGTTTTTTTGTTATTTTTTTTTGATACATTAAGCTATAAATGTTGTACTATATAATTTTTTGGACAACAATGCTCATACCGTTATAACTTCCGTTATCTATTTCCATTACTGTTACCATGCACTTGCATCCACCATATATTTTCTTACATTATTATATTTAATTGTTTTAATTGTAATAATATATGTAGATATTATATTAGAATATGTAATAAAGAAATTATTAATCATACATAATTAGTAATATACTTTTTAATATGTAATATGAATTCTACAACTATAAATTTTATGAATTATTTAAAAAAATTATAAAATTTTATTTAAAAAATTATAACGATGATTTTAACATTGAATACTAATGTTGGGCACTTAGTTTTGCGCATCACGCATAGAAAAGGCTAGTATACATATATATCGTACATTCGTACATCATATATAGTTATTAGGATCGAATTTATTAGGAATAATATATATATATATATATATATATATATATATATATATATATATATATATATATATATATATATATATATATAATTGGGTAGAATAATTTAATTATATATATTAATTTAAAAATAGCCTATTAAAAGTCGTGAAATGATGTAATAAATTATTTTAAAATTATTTGAGAGATTGGAATGTCACGGAAGTCTCTCTGTGGTTAGGAATTTTTATTCGTAATTATGGAATTAATTATCATATATAAAAATAGTTTATTAAAAGATAGGATATTTATTTCTATAATAACTATTTCTATATGAGCGTATGTAACTGTCAATTTCATAACCATACATTATATATAGGTATAATAGGATAATACTATATTTATATATACATAATTATTTAGGAACCTTTCCTCGCTTTTATTTTTGAAGGTTGATAAATCACGGACAATAACGTACAAACCCAATCTTGAAGAGAACTCTTAAGCTCAAAGAAATTTCTGGATTTGCTATTCATTCTTTCGCTAATTATCTCTGTTTTATATAGGCTTTATCTCGGTTGCCCTAGATTTAATTATTACCGTTTTTAATTAAAGCCTATACTACCATTTTGAATTAAAGCCTAAACAGCAGCCTAAAAAATCTCAATACTACCATTTTAAAAATAAAGTTTGGACGGTACTTTATTAGCATTGGCAGAACCAATGCTTGGACAAAAAAAAAACATGTAGAGGATTTGGAACAACTTTCAATAACTTGGGGAATCCAAAACGGTTTATCAGCAAAGTGAATTAAAAATTTGTCACCGAAAAGTTTGACTCCCAAAACAGCTTCACTTTATTAGGGCGGGAAAACCCTATAATGTGATCGGTCAATGCTCTATGACTTTATTATATAGCAAGATATATATGGATGATTAATAAAATTTATAATTTACTAAAATAATTTGAATTTTGGTTTGCAAAATGTAAATGCTACTTTTTAAATTTTTAAATTATAAATTATACATATTAATAAATTAATATTAATAAATATTATGTGTAGATACAATATATTATATAATCATATAAGGAAATGCTTTCGATTAGAGTTTAAATTTACCCATACAAAATTTAAAATTTATATTTTTAAAATTAATTTCTAAGTATAATTCTCTTAGTTATTATTTATATTTTTAGAATTATAATATATATGAATTACAGTTAGGAACAAATCAACTTAATTATTTGAATTTTTTTTATAAATTTATGTAAATATGTACATGATTAGAGATTATATTAATCATACAAAATTTAAATTTAAATATTGTACGTTATGAAAATAAATATTTGACCAAATATATAAAAATCTAAATATATTATTATATTATTCATTTTAACATTTTTTACAAAAATTTATCTATACAACACACGAATACAACACTAATAATTCTTATTATCATAACATAACATAGTCCGTGCATCGTAAGCGATCATATCGCACGGGATCATACTAATTTTACTTTACTACAAAATGTCACATCATATGCGAATAAATGGTAGGATTGTGCATATTTAAATCTGACATTTCAGATAATCAGACTATGAGAGCCACCAAACACTCAAAGAGGCTAACAACCATTTTACTTGATTAATTAAGACTAGAGGTCCCACCTTTGGAAATATATCCTACTTATTATGAGTCTCTCTGCAAAGAGATTAGAGTCGTCGTATCAGAAGTTTGTCGTTTCAGAAATGGGTTCGGACTCCAATTCCGGCGACGTGATCTTGGGTGTCGACGGCGGTGCCACCTCCACGGTCTGCGTTTGCCTGCCACTTCTACGCCTCCCTGACCTTCCCGATCCTCTTCCCATCCTCGGCCGTGCCCTTGCCGGTTGCTCCAACCACAATAGCGTCGGAGGTACATCGATACACGACGACTCCTTTCGCTTTCGGATATCTGAACCTACTTGCTTGTTTTTTCCCAGTTTACACTTCTGATCTCAGTCAATTGAGAGCTAAAGCGTTTTCCTGTCCTGTACGTTCTGTTTTTATAGCTTTCTGTTAGTTAAATTGGATAAAATTCAATTGATGTTTGCCTTGGAATTCGCAAGCGGCTAAATTAAGGTGCCTAGTGACGGAAAAGTGGCGTGCATTGGGGAGTGGGGCTTATGATGAATTTTTATAATTGGATTGTGCGTATGCTTTCCTTTGTCAATATGATTTAAGTCAAACATTTCCAAGTGCAACTTTGGCCCTTTCTGCAATTTGGTAAACATTGATTGCGGAATTTGTGTTACAACTATCATTTCTTGTGCTACACAGTTTGACTTGTATTGTGTGGATAAACCAGACCTTTTACTCTATACTTAAGCATGTAAGAGTGAGTAATGTTTAAATTTCTGGATAAGATGGATTTGCTTTTCCTTTTTGATTAATGGTTATATTTACAGAACATGCGGCAAGGGAAGCACTTGAAAAGGTCATGCAGGAAGCACTTTCAAATGCTGGTATAAAGCAATCACATGTACGGGCAGTTTGTTTAGGATTATCTGGTGTTAACCACCCAAAAGATCAGGAGAACATGTTGAACTGGTTGAGGTTTGTTGCTAATGCTTTTATCCCATATGTTTTTTATTGATTCCATTTTCAAGTTTTGCATAGGCATGCTGATAGAAATGAAAAGATTTGTAGTATGATCAGTTCATCAAAGATTTAATGTGATTAAATTTCTTTGAAATGAAAGTTTATTGGTAGAGTTGGAAGAATTTGATTTGAATTTTCTAAGCCTTTGTCAACTGATATGGTCCTGTTACATGATCCTAATGTCTGATTGAAAATACTCTGGTATGGAGTCAGCTTAATGGTCCATTCAACTCCAAAAGCTTTACAGCTTCCATTATCTAAAAATGTGCTGGAGTTGTGTTGAGCTGAAGGTGTATCATATTGAGGTGTCTTACACCTTTTTTATGGAAGCAGTTGAGATGCTGTGTAACCAAGTTGATCAGATTTAATCCAACTAAGAGTTAGACATAAATCTGTCAAAATGGCAATAGCATAAAAAAACTGCTAGCAAATAATTATCAGAGGTTTCAGGCAACAGTTGCTATATGAGATTGCTGATGTTTTTGCCTTTCAAAGTTCTAGTTCCTTTAAGATTCATGGGGCGTCCATTATTCTTTCTAAATGTCTATGATTCTGTTCATAGGAACATTTTCCCAAGTGATGTAAAGTTATATGTTCGCAATGATGCTGTAGCTGCCCTTGCTAGCGGGACCATGGGGAAGCTTTCTGGCTGTGTTCTGATTGCAGGCACAGGAAGCATTTGTTATGGATTTACTGAAGATGGCCGAGAATCTCATGCTGCTGGGGCAGGGCCTATATTGGGTGATTGGGGGAGGTAAAGTTGGTGCGTACTCATTGTGTTTTGCATAAATCTTCTGCAGTTGATGCATTTATTCACTGTCTTTCAAATAAATCATATATTCTTTTGCACTTTCTTCTTTCCTTTTATAGATTTCTGTTGGGATTTATTCCATTTTCTTGTTACAAACAAACACCTAAAGAAAGTGTTATTAACAATTTGACAACAATTTTTTTTTTTTCATCTAGAAAATTAGTTTCCTGATAGACTTTTGCCAGCTGATTATTGACTCATGTATTATTTGCATCATATAAGTATATTCATTTCAGAAGTTGATTTTCAGATTTAATACTTTTCAGTTTTCACTAGTGTTTTCCATTGTAAGTAAATTATTGAATAAACATCTTTTATCCATAGTTTTGGTGTATTTTTACCACACTTCTCCCTCAACCACTATATAGCATACAGTCACAAATACATAATACTCCCTTCGTCCCATTTTATGTTGTTTGGTTCTGTTAACGAGGCTTGACTGAAGTTATTTTTAATTCAATTTTTCATAATATTAAGATTAGTATTAGATACAAAATTTGTATATTTAAAAACTACACTAAAAGTACTATTAAACACAAAAAATCAAATTTAAAAATAAGTAAAAAATACTAAAGAAAATAAACAAAGAAGAAAGAATTGATTTGACCAATGAATGGTAAGTAGGACATATAAAATGGGACAGAGGGAGTATCAATTATGGAATACATGTCATAAACACAAATGTTCTGCATTGTGTGTGTACTACATGAATTAGTTAGTAATATTTTAACTGATTATTAAAGTACATCACCCATATTTGTATGTTTTGAAGGGTGAGCTTTAGTAGATTTATTTGAATATATATCTCATATTCTCTCATGTTCTCCCTATTTTAGATTAGAAAGTTTCTTACTATCTAAATTTCCTTCTTTTATGATTATTACATTTCCTGGAATGTGAATTTCAGTTGTGTTACAACTCTCTTGTGGCCTGTGTTCATATGGTCCCATTGGTTTGGTGTCTGCATTTAGATGTAATGTATACTGGTGATTTTGGTTGGTCAAGGAATATTGTCGTATTTGGTTGACTCTAAAAAGATAGCAATGAAAATTTAGAAATGTGGTTTTGATGAAATGTTTGACGTGTGCGTGATGCCGCGGTTCAAGATTATATAAAGAAAAATTTGCTTAGTTGCAGTGGATATTATGCTTCCATTTGCTAATATCTTGAAATAACTATACTGGTCAATCTCTGGTCTTGCAGTGGCTATGGTATTGCTGCTAAAGCTTTAACAGCAGTGATGAGGGCTCATGATGGTCGAGGTCCACAGACAATGCTTACAAGTCATATTTTACAGTGGCTTGGTCTTTCTTCGCCTGAAGAACTCATAGGGTATATATCTAATGCTACTAATGAGTTTGTACTTACTTTCTCCTATTGGACACTCATCACCCTATCGTAACTCAAGTGAGATCACTAAAGACCAAGTTAGTTAGGTTAGTCAGTTCTAATTTTATGCTTAACTTTCAAGGAGATATGCAAGCTTCTCCTGGAAATGAAATGAGTGCTACACTATTCTGAAACATGGGTAAGAAAGTTTAAGTTAATATTTCTTGCATGACTTAATCTAAAAAAATTTCATTAAAAGAACACTCTACACCTCGCATCTCAAATTACATTTATAACTTATTGAATTTTCTAAAAGAAGCCAAGAGTGAGATAGTATCTGATAGTGCACATATTAACTCTTTAGTTTGTCTGCTAAAAGATCGCATGCTTAGAAGCATTAAAATTTTAAGCAACATTTCCTTGCAAATTGCATTTGTCAAATAAAAATAAAAAAATCCCTTGCAATCTTCAAATTACTTTCCCTGTTCCTAATTTAGCTAAATTAAAAATACAGAATGCTAGCTTTAGTTATGCATGTTTACCATAATAAAAGTTTCTTCTTAGTAACAGCATGCAGCATGCTAATCAAACTTTTAGTGCCACATGGCTTCAGTTTTCCTGTATTGATTTTAAAAATCCATTTCAATCTTAAGAAAAACTGTAACTTAAATTTATTAATATGTAAATGTTAATTCTAAATGGGAACTTTTCCACCTTATTCCACATTCTTATGCTAGGTAGGGACCCTATTCCTGCTTGTTCTGCAAAACCTAACAATTCACTAATACATGCAATTCAGCTACTCTGTGGTTGGTGACACTGGCTTTTAGTGATATCTTCTTAAATATGAATCAGGGTGGAAGTAATTTTGTTCCCTTTACTAATGTGCATAGATATTTGGACCTTAACCCACTTTTTGTGGAGTTGAGTACTTGAGTAGAAAAAACAAGGAGAATATTGAACCATATGTTATAGATGCTGGAATCCATTGTAGAAATTAGTTTGTTCCATTAATGCTTAATTCTTTGATTGCTCAAAGGCAATGATGTAGGCCTAGACTGGGCTTGCTAAGAAGTAAGAACTTCATTATCATTTACGGCTTTATTAAATATTGCATTGCTAAAAGATTGACATGAGTTGACATAGAGAATTCTGTATGCAACATGGCATTGCAGTTTGCAATACTTTCACCACTTTCTTATTGGCATCTAGGTGGACCTATGCAGATTTATCTTGGGGTCGAATTGCGGCTATTGTTCCAGTAGTAGTATCCTGTGCTGAGGATGGCGATCCCATTGCAAATGAAATTTTAAATGCTGCAGTGCATGAATTGGCTATCAGTGTCAGAGCTGTTGTTCAAAAACTATGCCTGGCTGGGAAAGGTTTGGCTTTTATTCACTTAAAGACATTTAAATTAATTACTATGTGAGTGCCTCTGACACAGTCGCAACTTGAGCCATGGCAATATATGATGCAGATATGCACATTTACAAATTCCTGTGTCGCCTATTTGTACCTAATTAGTTATTGATTAGATGCACTAGTCTATAATGGGCAAGTGGAAATTCATACTCTATGAAATGCAGATGGCAATGATTCTTTCCCACTTGTCATGGTTGGTGGTGTTCTGGAAGCAAACAAGAAATGGAACATAGGGAATGAAGTTACCAATTCTATTTTAAAGACCTACCCTAGGGCTTGTGTTATTCGACCCAAGGTTAGTATTATTTATGTTTTTTTCTTAGTCATATTTTAATGAGGCATTCATTTGTGTGTGTGTGTGCGTGAGAGAGAGAGAGAGAGAGAGAGAGAGAGAGAGAGAGAGAGAGGTTTGCTTTTTTCTACATCTTGCTGGGAAATGAAGATTCAAGGAGACATCTAATTACTATGACACTTGACACCTTGTTTTCTATACACTATTCTCTATTTTCGAATTGGAGAAATATACAAATATGCAAGGAAACACATTTTCTGTTTTCCTGTCTCCAATTTTCCATTTCTTCAAACAAAATTAAAAATTTCTCCAATTAGTATTACCCACCATAAGGATAGGAACTATTTAATTTACACTACACTGGTGAATGTAATAAGATATTGAGAAATAGAATATGAATTAAATATATCCAACTTCTTCGTTTGGTATGGTGATTTGCTCAGGTTGAGCCTGCAGTTGGTGCAGCTTTGTTGGCAATGAATTTCTTACTCAAAGAAGCTGAACCTAATGGCCATAGGTGAAGTGAAGGCACAATGTACAGATAGCAACTGTATAGCAATTGAAATCTCTCTCTCTCTCACGCTCTCTTTTTCTCTCTCTCTCTCTCTCTGGGGGGTGTTTGGGCAGTACCAACGTTAATCTACTGGGTTTTTGTATTAGTATGTATACTGGATTCCACAATGTAACTTTATTATGTGTCATTGTCTCTCTCGTCTTTTATTGCGGACGCAGAATTGTTCTTTGGTATGGTAGTGTCCTTCACTCCTTCCCATGACACGAATATTATTGGAAGGACAAATAAGCAAAAAGTATTTTATTATTTTTCCTTCTTGATTTGGATGATCTGGACTTTATTACTCTAGAGTACAGAGAATGATAAATAAGCCCTTTTAATTGTAGTAAATATACAATTTGATCATTCAATTAAAAGCAATGTGCAATTGAATCATTCTACTTTATAAAATTGTACAATTCATCTGTCACAATTCTTGCAAATTATTATTATTATTATTATTTGGCAAATTCTCCTACTTGACCGTCTCACGGTTTTTCTATGAGACCGTTTCACGGCCATGAGGATTAGGATTTTTTATAAGTATTACACTTCCTCACATAAGTATTATAATTTTTAGGAAAAATGGCCAAATTGACCTCTTAAGTCAACTGGATAGTGCAAATGAGTCTTCTAAGTAAAAAAAAAAAAAAAAAAAAAAAAAAAAAAAAAAAGAGAAGAAGAAGACTTTATTGAAGTCCTTTAAATTGGTAAAGTTATTCAATTAAGTCTAAATTGACTTGTTTATAATATTAAATCTATATGGTGTTTTATTTTAATTTTTAAATAGATTTTTTTATTTATTAAAAATTAAAAATATTATTTATTAAAAAAAAGTCATCGGCAGTCGGCGCCGGACTGCCGGTGACTGCCTTCTTCACGGATAGCGGTGGTTGTTCTGCGAAGATAGCTACGGCCGTCTAAGGAAGATGGGTATGGTCGATGAAGGAAGACGGCTGTCCGGTGAAGATAGCCACGACCATCTAAGGAAGATGGCTATGGCCGACGATGGAAGACAGTCATGGTTGTCTTCTAAATCTAGAAAGAGGCTGTTGCCCTCGTTCCTGGCCATGGCCATGGCTAGACAGCCATGGCCTTCTGGAATGAGGGCGGCGGCCATGGTCGTTGCTCTTGTTCTAGATCTAAAATCAAGAGCTAACTAATATAGGGAATGATTCACCATATATGGAGCAGAGATACTTAGATTATTAATAGTCCCAAAAAATTCACCAAACTCTCCAGAATAGAAACACACAACATAGTACTTAATAGCAATTCATTTTCAAGGAAAACAACAGGATCTAGGTCCCTAATAGCAGCTTTGAGAAGGCCACGATCATCTTCAGAAGAGTACAGAGCCATCACCTACAATCTTTGGTATGCTAGACGACGACCATGGATGTCCTCACCGGATAGCCACGGTTGTCTGTGAAGAAGACAATCACTAGTTGTCTGATGCGGACAGTCGGTGACTTTTTTTTTTTTTTTAATAATATTATTAATTTTTAATAAATAAAAAAAATTTGTTTAAAAAATAAAATAAAAAGGACACACAATTTTACCGGTTTAGGGGACTTCAATGGAACTTTTTTTTTCTTTTTTATTTAGGGGATCTAATTGCACTATCCAGGTGACTTAGGGGGCCAATTTGACTCTTTTTCTTAATTTTTATTATAAGTAACTCTTCAACTCTTAATATTAAACTTTGATTTAAAAGTATTATATTTTTCATCATAAGTATTATACTTTCTCTTATAAATAATACATTAAGTAATTTATTCATAATTAATATTACATTTTTTCTCATAAGTAACTATTCAACTCTAAATATTGCATTTTGATTTAAAAGTATTATATTTTTCTGCATAAGTATTACAATTTTCATCATAAGTAACTCTTTACCTCTTAATATTACATTTTGAGTTAATTTCACCAAAGGTCTCTTGTCTTTGGTACGGTAGTAATTCCAAATTTAGTTCTAGACTATCATTTTTTACATTTAACATCCCAGACTATTATTTTTTGGACACTTTTAGTCCTTCTCATGATTCTTTCTATTTTTAGTAAGGGCAATTCTGTCTTTCATATTTTTCTTTTGTTATTTTTTTGGTTTCAGCCGGTTTAATTGGTTTAGAACTTTAGGTAACCTCTTATTTTTAGTAACCAAAATTCTCAACCGATTTTTAGTAAAGTTTTAAACCAATTAAACCGGTTGAAACAGGTCAAATAACAAAAGAAAAATATGAATAGACAAAAATGTCTTTACTAAAAATAGAAAAAGTCATGAAAAAGACTAAAAGTGTCCAAAAACTAATAGTCTGAGATGTTAAATGACAAAAACGATAGTCTAGGACTAAATTTAGAATTGCCATCAAAGACAAGGGACCAATGGTGGAATTAACTCTTACATTTTGATTTAAAAGTATTACATTTCTTTTTATCAAAAGTATCACATTTTTAGTTATAAGTATTACATTTTCTCTCATAGCTAACAATAAAACAATTTATCAATAATAAGTATTACATTATTTCTCATAAGTAATTATTCAGTCCTAAATAATATATTATACGCTCAAAATGGATAATAAGTGAATAAGAAATTGATTCTCAAATGAACCTAATTGAGAGAAGTCAAAAGTTAATTGTTAACAAATTAACAAATCGGTGAGCAGGTAATTAGCACCATAAGGTGCTAATTAATTAGCACCGGACATGAGGTGATATACCTCGCCTTTATATGAAGTGCTGACATAGCACTTTTGTTAAGGCAGCACCGAATGGTGCTTACGAGGTGATGCTTTGGTTATTAAGCTTTGTAAAGCTTAATTTGAATTAAGCACTCGGTGCTAGGGGTGTTCAATCGGTTAACCGTTCGGTTAACCGAACCGTTTTAACCGAACCGAATTAATCGAAGTTTTTTTTCTTTTAACCGTTAACCGAACCGAAGTTTTCTCTACCGAATTCACCGAACCGAAATTTTTTTCGGTTAATCGGTCGGTTAACCGATTAACCGAACTTTTTAAAGTTAAAATTTAAAATTCTAAAAATAACACCTAAAATAATAAATCCAATTAAAATAAAATACATATTATAATAAATTCATAACAAAATATACAAAAACATTAATTATAAACTCCAAACATCCATAACTTCAAATTAGTATTTATATTTATATTATTATTTATATATATATTACAAACTTCGGTTAACCGTTCGGTTAATTCGGTTAACCGACCTTTCGAACCGAATTAACCGTTAATCGAAGTTTTAAAATTCCTTTAACCATTAACCGAACCGAAAAAGTTCGGTTCGAAAACGGTTAACCGAAATTTGTCGGTTCGGTCGGTTAATCGAAAATTATCCGAAGTTTGCACACCCCTACTCGGTGCTATATCCACCGAATCGATACATTTATGCATCGATTCGTTGTGCACCGGTTCGGTGTGCACCATTTTGGTGTGCACCATTTCGGTGTGCATCAATTTAGTGCTAATGGTACCAATTCGGTCTCAATTCAAAAATTTTAAATGGTTAATTCAGGCGTGCGGAATTCTCAATCACTCAAGTGTTTTGAAACATGTCATTATAGTCGGTACAAATTAATTGTTTATTAAAATTGTAACCGTTAATATTATTACGATAATAAGTATGACCGTTTCAAACGTTATAATCAAATTATTTAATTCGGATTTTATTGTGCCATGAATGCTAAGATTAAAGCATCCCCTATATAGTCTTGTGTGCTTGGACAGATCTTTAAGCTAGAAAAATCAGAATTTTTCACTCCAAAAAACGTAGTTTTCTCTCTCAAAAACTCTGTCCATTCATTCAGTAAAATAGCTTGTGTTCAAGCATGTTGTTCTAGTTCGTCGAAGATATTATTGTTTGAGTGCTCGAACAAAGTATCGTTGATCCATTTTATCCTGGGAGACCAACATCACAACACTCTTAGCACCTCCGGGAGGTGAGGAGTCAGTTTTAAGGAGATAGTGTTTCGCTTAACTTGGATCCTTCGTTTCTAATCTATTTTTTGGCACGTGGGATTATTATGTTTTAAAAATTAAATCCCTTGTTTATATATTTATATATATGTTGGTTGGAATTATAATCTTCAAGATTATAAATTCCATTATTTTTGTGATATATATATTTTAAGTATATATTATAATCCGAAATGTCAACAAATGTTTTCGAATTATATATGCTGGTGTGTATATATGTTGGTACGAATTATATATTCGTACATATATATTTTTCGAAAATATAAAATAATGTGTGTGTGTACGTGTGTGTGTGTGTAAAAATCAACTTATTCAACTAACAACCTTAAATCAAACTTTTAATGAATAAGTCAATGGATTTCACGAGTGGTGGAACCGTGAATGTTACTTGTGGTGCACATTCAAATGGTTGGAGCGGCAACTATGTTGCACAATCCGAAATGCCAGCAAATGTTGGCAACGATGGGAATGATGTTTCCATTGGAGTTGAAAAATCACACTATAGTGCTCCGAGAAACTTTGGTTCACGAACCGGTAGAGTTGTTTCATTTATGTTTTTGAACTTTTATATGTTTAAAATATTCTTGTGTGATATTTTTAACATATAAAACATTCAATAAGAATGCTTGAGCATTATGTGGAAAATGCTAAAAAGGCTTAACTGCCGAAACGGAATGTAACAAATGTGTTGCAAGTCGAAATCCCGAAAGGACTTCAGTTCTAGTTCATGTTGAACGATATAGATTTCAAGTATAATCAATTTGTCAAAAATTGGGATAGCTATATAATCGTGAGCGTTACAGCTCAAATGTATTGAATATTTTAAATAATATTCTTAATACGATTATATAAGTTTGATTCAACTAGTTGAAAATTTTAGTTGATATGATATTGCTAATTGCGTTTGATAGATACCCCCAAATCGGACATCCGGTCTAGAGGATGAGGCAAGGTAGTCGGGTTTGAGTGTGGCACGATACTTGGCAATTTAGGGTGAAAGGTGACACCCACGGTTCCCGTTCATCACGTAGAGCGCCCGGGAGATCGTAACCAGCCATCCTCGGCAACCAGTCGTCCAACGGACGGGCGCATACCCAGACGGAGGTTGGCTGGCTCGAATAAAGTGATCAGGCTCATCAGTCGGTGTGTCCTCAGTTGGGTTCACACATAGGACTCAATTGGGCGACCAGTCTCGGTATTTGGCGTGTCCCCGACCGGATCCCCTCCAGGGATTCGGATGGGCAACCAGACTCAGTAGACGGTGTGTCCTCGACCGGGTACCCCCTGGGGACTCAGTTGGGCGACCAGGCTCAGCGGCCGGTGTGTCCTTGCCTGAGTGTCGTAGCCCCTCCTCGGGTCATCTCTTAGGCAGTCATGGCGTTCCTGATTGGGTACTCGTCCAGAGGTGGTTATAAGCAGATTTCACAAGATCTCTTTCCTCATTTACTAGAAGTAATTTCCTTTGCTAGCTTAGGTATTTATGGCATTAATGAAGCCGGATTCCTTAAATGATCTGGCTCCACATCAGCCCTACTTTCCCTATAGGAATCTTGCATTCTTGTATAAATATCCCCACGGGATCACCATGTAAAAGGTCGAAACCCTAGAAGAATAATATCGCATTATTCCTTATCAGGTGCATTTGTTTTCAAACCACAAAATCCTAAATATTTTACGTTAGTGTTGGCCCGCCGAGCGGCTACCCGAAGCCGTAAAACCAATAGTGTTAAAATTAAATTGATCAAAAATTCTAAAGTATACCAGTATGAAATTTAATTTGTGACAAATGATAGATTGTTGAATAGTGCTATTTGTAGCACTAACGAAAAGTGCAATTTAATTTAGCACTTTAAAGTGCTAATTAAAGCACTGTAACAATGCTATTTAGCACTAACTAAAGTGCTTAATTAGGCACTAATGGTCACTTGGTGGTAGAACCATTAGGTGCTTAAAGCTTAAGGATTCGGTGCTTTGGTTCCTTGCACCAATTTGTGCTACGAGTTGACAACACCGAATGGAGATTAAGCTTCACGCACCGAGTGGTGCTCTGGCCATTCGATCAATTCCGAGTGGATTCGTAAGTGTTAATTTGTTAGCACCTACGAGATGTGTTAATTTGTAGCACATATTTATTCTTTACAAGAATAAAGGGGAAAACCAACTTAATTATGGAATTAAGGCGATTAAAAGCGATCGGTGTGGTGAATATGAAACGCCTTTTGGTGATTTATGCGCAAGTGTTGGTATCGTACTCGAGCGTACGGTACGGTATTCACATCAATCAAATGGTGTTGCCGAACATAAATATCAAGAAGTTGATAAGTTCGGGCCTACCTCAAAGTGTGTGGGGTGAGGCAATATTTTGGACAAGCAAGTACCTTTTTAATAAGGTTTCCTGAAAGAAGCTCGATAAGATTCCTTAAGAGTTGTGGATAGGTAAGAAGGTTCCTACCAATACCTTAAATGTGGGGGTGTCTTGCCAAATGCGTATATTGGTTCTTAGTACACGAGTCATATATTTTGGACGTACATAAGAACACGTTAATTGAATCAACAAATTCATCGTTCTTTGAAGATGTATTTTTGTGAAGGTTCAATGAGGGACCTAACACGCTGAAATGAATGTTCGAAGTAACTATGGATGGAGGGTCTGAAACCCAAGCTCGAGTCTAGGCATAGCAAGAGAGCTAGGATTGAAAAATCCTTTAGTCCAGATTTTCTGATGTACATGTTAGAATGTGATGCGCATATTCTAACTTGTTTACTAGAAAATGAACCAATTTTCCTGACATGTGTGTTAGAAAATGACCCTCGAATGTATGTAGAAGCTATGACTTTTACGAATGGACCAATGTGAAAAGAAGTTACAAAAAGTGAAGTAGATTCTATCTTAGAGAATCATATATACTTGGAACTAGTTGATCTTCCTACGGGTTGTCAAACCTTTGGATTCTAGTGGGGCAGTAGTCGGAAGATAAAATCGGTTGGTTTATTGAAGTACAATGTCGGGCTTGTAATTGAAGATTACATGCAACGCGAGTGTCACAGTTACTTCAATACATATTCTCTTGTGATGAGAATGAAAACCATTAGAATGATATTTGTCATAACCGTTTTGCTAGATTTGGAAGTTCATCAAATGGATGTGTAAAATCGCTTTCTTAATAGACATGGAACGACCTGAGGGTTTTGTGGTTCCACGCTGTGGAAAGATAAGTGTGTAAATTGGTGAAATCATTGTATGGTTTGAAACAATCGCCTTAGCAGTGGCACGTGAAGTTTGATCATACAATGATGACCAACGAGTTTAGTATAAACAAATGATAAAATCTACAAGGAACATGTTAAAATTTGACATGAAGGGTATAACACCCCCTTTATCTAAAATCTAAAACCCGATAAAATCAATCTTAAATAGGATAAATCAAAGATAACTTAAATAAATAAAATAACAATCCAAATCGATAAGCTAAAGGGAATATCACCGCCATAGTCACCACTCACGGTAACTGCACAGACTACAAAACAACTACGAGAACTAGAGTTAAAGGTCAAGAAAACAGTAAATCAATGGGAACAACCCCGGTGTCTACGCACCATCAAAAAGGTAGTTCAACTACAAACAGTCAAAAGTACTACTAAGGGAAAGGGGTTCTGATTTAGCAACCACTACAATTAAAGCTACGCACTAATCTATCATCGTGCGCTCTCAAGTACTGGGTCCACCTGAAAGGGGTTATAAAAAAAGTAGAAAAATAAACCCGTTAGCAATTAATGCTAAGTATAAAACCACTCAACCCTGTAAAGTACTATAGATATAGGTTGGAAAACATTTTGCATTCACAGACATTCTCAAAGTATGAATATAAGCAATCAAGACACTTAGTCAAAGATCTCAATAAGTATACTTATATACTTCTATATGCTCGCAACCTATAAACTCATATAAACATGCTTTAACTCATAACTCATACTTGAACACATTCATATGCTGTAAACAGATATAAACTATCTATAATCTACTACGCACTTCTCACAGTCATGCTGATAGATGATGAAATAACTGAAGCTTATCAGGTAAAGTCATGCTTTCATGCTAACACTTGAACAATGAATGCTACTGTACTTCTCAAATTATATATATATATATATATATATATATATATATATATATATATATATATATATATATATATATATATATATATATATATATATATATATATATATATATATATATATATATAGGTTCCAGATCAGGTGAAGACCTATTCTTAGGTGAGGACGTGAGGACTAATCTAGATCATCCATTTTGAGTGATCTAAAGGCTACGACAAAACAAAAACGTGCTGCCCCAAAAAGTGGGATAGATGCACAACAATCACACTATGAATGCACAGCAAACTGGGACAGAATGCACAACAAACTAACACAGAATGCACTACAAACTGAGAATGAATGCACAACAAACTGAGTACGAAAAATTAAATTCATCGCATATAATTAAATCACAGTCGTTGGCTTAATTAAATGAAAGGATCAGATTAGTCCTCACGTCCTCACCTGATCTGGAATATATATATATATATATATATATATATATATATATATATATATATATATATATATATATATATATATATATATTCCGGAAGGGATCAGGTGCATTTGTGGCTTCCCGTGCGGTTGTGCGGTGGTTAATGTGCGTGAGTTTTATACTTAATGTGCATGAGCCGTGGGCTTAATGTGCCTGAAATTTGTACTTAATGTGCGTAATGTTAATGTGCGTGAGTTTTGTACTTAATATGCCTGAGTATTGTGCTTAATGTGCTTTAGATTTGTGCTTAATGTGCATAAGTAGTTCAGAATTACGAGCTCAAAAGGCAGCAGAACAGAAAACTCATGCATATTAACGCCCAAGCTTCTTGTTACTTCTTCCTTCAATTTGGCCATGGATTCTGGATTATCAGCTACCTTCAGTGCAGTTGAATGTTTATATAGATGACGCACGCACAGTAAAATTTGCACACCAACTAAGTGTGGATTTCTGTTGTATTATTCCCATAATTCTTAACCACCATAGACGCCTTTGCATCATCATCATCATGGGAGGGGGCAATGGCTACTGGGGATGGGGAAGAAGCTGACATCCATATTTTCTGCTGCATTTACACATTCACGCACATTGAGTACAAATCTCAAGCACATTAAGCACAACACTCACGCACATTGAGTACAAATCTCACGCACATTAATTAACCGCACAATCGCACGGGAACCTTTCATTATATATATATATATATATATATATATATATATATATATATATATATATATATATATACACACACACACACACACACACACACACACACACACATACACACACACACACACACACACTTGTACCCTCGCTCTTTATTTTTAAAATAAATATTTTTCTGTGGAGGATCTCTGTTGAGTCACTTGACACGCTTTTCTCTTCTTTCTTTCTTTCTTTCTTTCTGAAACTCGTGGGGGAGGTAGGAACTTCATGAATTGTGAATGGACCTATCTGGGCTCGGCAATCTAGCTGGCCTAATACACATCTCACCCACAGAATCGGTACTCGTGGTTCTTATAACTCTGTGGAATCAGGTATCGTACATTTAGTGTGCACACCCCCTAACTAGGATTCCAAGTCCATCGGGTAGTATCCAACCTAACAACTCGGGATTGTTCTACCAAGTTACTTCTAGAATTAATTGTCGGTCCTCTGTGACCGTTTCTTTCTTTTCTCAAAACTTTCTTCTTTTCCTTTTCTTCCGAAAGGACATAGTCCTAACGAGAACCTCCAAAATAAGGGTTTTCCTCACATAATATAAATAGCATATATAACACATGCAACTCCTTTACTCAAGCTAGTAATCTAGATGTCATGCAAGCTTCTCAATGCATAACTACATCTCATATAACTTCTCTTTCTCATAATGAAAATCTAAATATCATGCAAGCTTTTCAATGCAAATAGATATATATTTTCCAAAAATAGATATACGGTTTTGAAATATAACTTAGCCTTTACTTTGCCTTTACTGTACATAAACCATGAAATTGATGAATATGCTCTTTTACTGTAAAACTTGGAAATGCACTGACTTACACAAGTAATCTCAACAAACTCAACAAATCTTATACTCAAGAGTTAAACAAAGCAAATAGCACAACTACTACACATTCTTGTGAACAGAAGCAAATATAATACTTCATTGACTTGCATTTCAAAGCCACAAATTCACAGAGATCATATTTCATGCTTCTACTTGAAAACAAACGAAACAACTCATACTAGCGCGTCATTACGAGCCCGAGTGTCCGAGCCTCAAGGACCCACGAATCCTGGTCCGAAACAACACATGGCTGAGCCTCAAAGGGCCCCGCCTCTACTGGAAATGGCCTGGCGGAGCTTGGTGACGAGGCTTGAGAAGCCCCGTCACTTGGCCCCGCCAAGCAACGGCCTAGAGTGACAGATCTCTCTCGGATCCATCACTCAGGTCCATTGGACCACGGTCCTAGCCGGTGGATCTCTCCCAGATCCATTGGCTAGGGCCACAAGGTCTACCTGGTGCACCAGAGGTCTTCTTCTCCAAAATCTCGACACAGAGCTAAAACAAATGCTTCCAAACAACCATAAATTAATCATATAACATCATCAACACACTAATAACTCATCAACAATTATTCTCTAACATTTCTAAACATCTAATCTCAAGAATCTAGCATTTAACAGACTAAAATCATAGCTTTGGGAGTCCATGGTTTATACCTTGAGCTTGGCTTTCTCTAGTTTGGATTCCTCTCCTTCTTCTTCAGAGATTCCCACCTTCACCACCTATTTTTCCTCAAACAAACATAAACACATACTAAGCTCAACACAACCTCAGAGATAGAAAGGCAGAGATAGACAAAACAAGTCTGGGAAGATGAAATGAAATGGATGAGATGAGTGGTAGGAGATACTTACTGTGTTTTTCCTTCTCTCTATCAGACTTTGTTTTCTAAGGTTGAAGGAGGCTAAAATGGAGGGATCAAGAAAAGTCAATGGAATAGTGTTCTATATATATGGGTTCAAAACCCTAGGTGGGAGTTTGGCTGATGAGAAAGGGCAAAATGGTAAAATGGCTTTCCAAAATATCAGGCTCCTTCTTGGCTTGTAAAAATCACCAGAGTTCTTCTTTTAAATCAAGCTAAGGCATAAAATAATTTTATACATCTTGGGGGTTAAAAATAGATTTTCTATAAAGGTGTTTCTAATTAAAACATTTGGTTCAGGTTTCACTCAGATTGACTTTTTGGATCAAAACTTGGTACATAGATATACCCGAAACTTAGGATTTTCGAAATAGGCTACTTCTTGGCGTTGAATTGATTTAAAATCACGATTTAAAATATTTAATTCATACACCGGTTTTAGAAAAATTTTCGGAGGAGTAAAAATAATTATTTTGAAATTTATAAAATAGAATTTAGGAAAATAATTGTTGGGTTGTCTCATTCTACCCTCCTTAAAAGAAGCTTCGTCCTCGAAGCTAAGGTTAAACGAACTATGTTTCTTAAAATGGAAGTTTTTTGGAAAGGGTAACTCGGAGTAATGCAAGAGTTGCAAGATTAGGCTTAGAAATTCTTGGAATATTTGGAAGAACGGGAACTCTGAGTAGGCATGCAAGCATTCACATATCTAATATACTAAACATAATCTAACTAGTAGATAGAATCTATTAACTACTTAAAAGATTTAACGATTACCTTGATTAAAACCTCCCGGTGCACCACCCTGCGGTGGGAAATTGGGGTCCCAACCGTGCTGATTCCACCTTTGGACATTCTCTATTCCAAGCCTTCCTTCGAGGACTGCAACCCTTTGATCAAGATGGGCAAATCCATAATTCACTTGAGCACTCAAAGCATCAAATCTGCGATTCACTAACTCATATAGTCCCTCGTCAATTTGTCCTCTCATTCATTCTTCACGTCCCACTCGTGTCCTTCTATGATGTGTTGAAGTATTCTCATCCTCATTTCCAGTTCTTACATCCTATTCATTCCCCGTGTTATCACCTTCATCGCCTTCCTCATCCTCTTCACCGACCTCAATCCCTAGGCCTTGCCACTTCTTGCGGGGTATTCTCAAATTAATCACAAGTGTCATTTTCTCCTCCAAGGGTAACTTACCAATCTCCCATAAAGTAAGATACTTCATGTCGGCAACTTGATACAATTCACAATATCTCATGTTTGCAGTGTTAAAAGCTGCCTTAGTAGTCCTTTTTACTTTCTCTCCTCTCTCAGGCAATTGCATCTTAATGAATATCCAACTCAATACCATTCCGTACGGTAAGTACTTTCTGTTTCTATTCTTGTAGTAAGCTATGTGTTTCAACATTAAAACAGGCAGATTGATCTTAACCCGAAACTTAAGAAAGTATGACATAGTACACGCCAAACTACCAACCTCATTCGAATTGTTCTTACAAGGAAACAAACATTCTTCTACTAACAACACTAAAATTTTCTTTTCTCCATTTAATGAGGATTTCTCCGGTCTAGTATCTTTTGTAAACCCTTCCCGCTTACCCGTCATGTATCTCAAATACTCTTCATGGCCTATGTTAAGGTGAGTGATCTAATTATCCCTCTCATATGTGTCTGCACCTTTCATAGGCAAATCAAACCAACTCGCTAATTTTTGTGGAGTTAATTCTATTTTAACTCCCATTACCATAGAAGTGAGTATTGTGATTCCCTTCTTCATTTTAGTAGACAAATGTTCATAAAATTCCACTACCAATCCGGGTACACCTCTTCTTGAATTCTTAGAAATTTACTTAAAAATCCTTGGCTTTCTAATATATGATTCAATTCATCAGAAAAATACTCTTGGAATAATGTTTTACCTCCAATGACCGAATAATTTGAGCTTTCATGGCTACTTTCCTCCATGGGTTGCTTCCCTTTAGCCATTGATACCAAATGCTCTTGAACTTGAAAGTTACTTAGAGATGAGTAGATGAACTAAGTAGAATATTTCTAGCACTTTGTTGATGTTGAGGAATGGTGTTTTGAAATTTCTAGGAGAAAAGATAAAGATTTGATGAAGAGTGAACTTGGGGTGTGAGAGGCAATGAGCAGCCGAGAAAGGAGAAGATGAAATCAGGGTTCTGGTGTTTTAATTTGGGGAAAAGAAAAGGAAAAGTCCAAATTACCCCAATGGGGCTAGGCCACGGATCGGGAGAAGAGCCGCCGCCAAGGTCCGTTGCATTAGCCTTCCTCGCGCGGTCCCAGACGCGATTCGCTGGGGAGATCCGTTGCCTCAACGAGCGCGGACTTGGTCTAGATCCGCGAAGAAGCTCCGTTGCATCCAGCGTTCGAGTTCTTCTAGTGACAAAGTTAGATTTGGTCCTCAACTTTGCTATACTCTTTTCCAAGGTAAGATTTTTGGTAGTTTTAATTGTATCTAATGGGTTGTACTAGGCTAGATATTGCCTTGCGGCTAACAAACTCAGTAGACATATGAGTAACTCCAGTGATACGCACTAGAAGGCAATAGTGAAAGTTATGAGATACTTAAGGTATACTCGTGACCTTGGATTGCACAACGTGTGATATCCAGCTATACTTGAAAAGTATAGCACGTTAAGTGGATACCAAACCATAAGGATGCTAAGTCAATGAGTGGCTACGTGTTCACATAAGCTAGTGTACGTAGTCGTTTGTATGGAAATTCTTGAAACAATTTATGATAGCTAGATCCATGACAGAATCTAAGCTGATTACCTTAGACATGTGTCGCAAATAGGCTGAATGTCTATGCCATTTTCCCGAGGATATTCCTAATTGAGAAAACTCGTACCTCCAATTTGTGTGCATTGCGATAAGTCAAGCCAAAAATTGGTTAAGTACAGAGTTAGATGTACAATGGTAAGTCTAGACCTATATGTCGTAGACATAATACCATTTAAAACAAGTACTCACAACTGGTGTTATCTCTATTGACTACGTGAGGTCAAAGGATAACGTAGCGGCCGCTAACTCGCTAACCTGAAGGTAAGCAAATAGTTGTTAAAGAAGTTGAAACGAGGAATGGGTCTAAAGCCCTCGGAATAAAAGTTCTACAGTGGATACCCAACCTAGCTGGCACCTAGGTTCAATGGGACAACTAAATTATAGAACGGAGCGTGTCACTATGGGGTGTCGGACCCCCTACAACTCCTCGTTAAAATAGTGACTCCCGTACGAGGTTAGCATGTTGATGCTTTAATGATTCGAATGTCGGCTGACATGTATGAGTATGCGGGATACTCGAAAAAGAATCACCTATGTGAGAGAGAAGTGAGGGTCACTTCAAAGGAGAATTGATGGGCTCAATTCTTTAGAAACTCTTGCAGAACCAGGAACGGTGACCCACGACCAAAATGGACACACCCATGAAAACAAAACAAAGGTTGGAAGGTTCCTGTGTGAGATATGTCATCGTCTACACAAACACCGATCGGTTCAAAGAAATCGCGTTCTAACGTACAACCAATAGAGTAAACATATCCTTCACAAGGCAAGGTTCAAAGGGTAACACGAACCTATGCTATGCAGGAATCAACCGTTGAACACAATCATGTCATTTTTTTAGTCCCGAAAATCAATTTTCATTCAAGTGGGGGATTGCTGGAAATTTTAGCAAGAATTGCTATTTTGAATGGCTATTTTGTGGTACAAATATATGTACGGTCCACTTCTAATTTGGGTCGGGCCAAAGTAGATTTAGATTGTTCGTAGTGAAATAAAGGAATTGATATATTGTACACTTAAAATGGATAATAGATGAATGAAAAATTGATTCTCAAAATGAACGTAATTGAGAGAAGTCAAAATTAATTGTTAACGAATTAACAAATCGGTGAGCATGGTAATTAGCACCTGACATGAGGTGATATACCTAGCCTTTAAGGCAACACCGAAAGGTGCTTACGAGGTGATGCTTTGGTTATTAAGCTTTGTAAAGCTTAATTTGAATTAAGCACTCGGTGCTATATGCACCCAATCGGTGCATTATACATCGATTCGTTGTGCACCAGTTCGGTGTGCATCAATTCGGTGCTAATGGCACTGATTTGGTCTCAATTCAAAATTTTCTTATTTCATATGTACGGACTTTTCGATCACTTAAGTGTTTTGAAATAGGTCATTATAATTAATACGAATTAATTGTATATTAAAATCGTAACCGTTAATATTATTATGATAATAAATATGGTTGTTTCAAACATTATAATTCAACTATTTAATTTGGATTTTATTGTGCAATGAATGCTAAGATTAAAGAATCCCCTATATAATCTTGTGTGCTTGGACAGATCTTTAAGCTAGAAAAACCAGAATTTTTCACTCCAAAAACGTAGTCTTTCTCTCCCAAAAATTCTGTCCATTCATTCCATAAAATAATTTGTGTTCAAGCCTGTTGTTCTAATTCGCAAGGTAGTATTGTTTGAGTGCTCGAACGTAGTATCGTTGATCCATTTTATCCTGGGAAACTGACATTACAACGCTATTAGCACATCCGGGAAGTGAGCAATCGTTTTTAAAGAGAAAGTGTTTCGCTCGATTTGGATCCTTCGTTTTTAATCTATTTCTTGGTAGGTGGGATTATTATATATTAAAATTAAATCCTTTGTTTATATATTTATATATATGTTAGTTGAAATTATAATTTTCAAGATTATAAATTTCATTATTTTATATATATATACATAGCAGCGCTGCAATTTCGGCCAGGAGGAAGAAGAAAATTATATGAAATGATCGATTTGCCCTCATGATTTAATAATTAAAAATAGGTTAGATTTTTCCGGTGACATTTGACCGTCAGGATTAAATGTGTTAAAAATTTGTATAGTTACGGGACTAAATTGATAGTTTTGAAAGTCAAGTACTCAAATTAACAACACCATAATAGTCACATGACCAAAAATGTAATTTTCTATTTTGGATGTTTTGCTTGTAGGTAACACCAGATAAACTTTAACGTACAGTCACAACAGACGTATCTTACATTATACGAAATGGGTGCAACAAAACCTGCACGCCTCCTCAGTTGGCTCGTTAGCTTCTAAGATGACTACTGATAAACTGGCAACAGAAACAGGACGGTCTGCCGTTGGAAATGGAACCCAGTTCCAAATGAGATCAGAGATTCCTGCCGTGCCAAACACTTTGGAGTTTGGTCGATGGGAATTTTAAACTTACCACCTTTTTGCATTTGCTATATATTCAACAGTTAGGAGCTGTGAACGTTGCAGATTCTCTCACCGAGACCATCTACATACCCTGCTTTCCTAATGAAGGCCACATTTTTGGCGTTCCAACTGATAAGTATGGTCAATGGTCCCCCAATGCCTACGCAGAAGCAGTTGAATATGCGAGAAAACTTGGGATGCGATTCAATGTCGTTAATCTCAAGAAGAAGGATGGCACAGCCTGGTGGCTGTTTCGCCAAACTCACGCAGAAGGAGTAAACTTCACCAAAGCGATGGTTGTAACACATGCCCAGTTTCTGAACGGAGACTCGGCCAACCCTTCGCGAACGTTTGTTAACCTGGCGCCTCTTGGAAATGATTCATACGGAATCATGATGAGAAACCCTCACCTCGGCGTACACCTGAGTTGCTATGAAGCGATCACCCAAAAACCCAATCAAGTTATTTCAAATGTGTAAAACTATTCTCTACTTTTCCAACCGATAATGTTCATTAGTTAGACAAGATTTTCATACTTTTGTTGGACTAGTGTTTGTATTAATGATGTGACGTTGTCATAAACAATTTGCGATAAATCAATCTGTTATTTTGCTAATGTAAAATTTTACATTGTTATCTTCCCGTGGCGGATCTAGGAATTTTTTCTTTAAAAGTAGTGAATAGAAAATGTTTTAGAATTCAAACCCTTGCCCTTTCTCAAGATAAACCACACCCTTTGCCAGCTAATCTAACGCCTCTATTGTTTACTATTATCAATTTTCTTTTACTTATTATAAATCATGTACTATATATACATATGTCCATACAAGGATTATATATGGGATGGGGTGGGGTGAGTGGGGGCAGCTGCCCCCATTGTAGGTCCACCCCTGTCACAGACGAGATAGTTGCTACTAAACCGGTTGCGGCTTGTTTCCATCGAAGGATTTCGACAAGAAAATAATAATAATAATATATATATTTGTGTGTGTATATATATATTATTTTTGTGTAAAAATAGACTTATTCGACCAACATCTTGTGTTATGAAATTTTATACCTTAAGAGTATGTATGAATTCTGTACCTAAAATAAATTAGTAATTGTGTCTTATGTTATGAATTTATGTATATTGTGCAGTGAAATTTTGTGCCTCTGTATCTTAATTAGATTTGAAAAATAAATAAATATATAACATGTGTATATGTTTTGTATTTTAATTTTTTGTGTCTTGTATTTTGAAAATTTGTACTTTATAACTATGAATTTTGTACCTCATCATTTAATTCAGGATCCATAATACGGATAGTTATGCTGTGCATCCGTATGCACCATGCATGGTGCATATGGATGCCAAAACGACGTCGTTTTATTAAAAAACGCGCGTCTCCCCTTTAAAAAAAATTCAGGTTCGATTCCCAGCAACAACATTATATTGTTCATTCATTCTGGAATTTTAGTTCATAGATTATGGAATTATAGTTCATTGATTATGGAATTATAGTTCATCGATTATGGAATTGTAGTTCATCGATTCTGAAATTTTAGTTTATAGATTATGGAATTTTAGTTCATTCATTCTGGAATTTTTAGATCATAGATTAGATTATGGAATTATAGTTCATCGATTATGGAATTATAGTTCATCGATTATGGAATTTTAGTTCATATGTTGTTGCTGGGAATCGAACCTGATTTTTTTTTTTTAAGGGGAGACGCGCGTTTTATTAAAACGACGTCGTTTTTGCATCCGTATGCACCATGCATGGTGCATACGGATGCACAGCATAATTTGCCCCATAATACTATGTAAATCTTGTTCCTTGATTTATATGGTCTAAAAGTTTAACCAAGGCCTAAGCAACCCAGTTGCGAATTTTATTGGATTTCAATTACCAATAACCAAAACTTACTTTTGTATGAAGTCTTCCGAAAGTATACAAACACCTATAAACTATTTTTAACAATTAAAGTGCTTTGAAAGAAACATACATATTTATACAGACGGTACAACCAAACACGCACACAAACAAAGATACCAATTTTTTTTGGTACGTCTGGCTTAATGCAATATATGTACAAGAGTGTACAACATATAATATATGTTTTGAGTGTTTGACTCAAGTAGATGAAGCACAAATAAATAAATAAATTACTTTTTGAGTAGGCGTTTTAGAATGCTAAGACGCAAATTATTGTGTGAACCTTGGTCCACCCAGTGTTGTGTGGATGATAACAAAAGTACATTTTTAATATATTAAAAGTATATTATTTATGTATTAAATGTATATTATATAAAAATAATGTACTTTTAGTATTTAAAAAATGTATTTTCTCTTAATAAAATGTATATTTTTAATATATTAAAAGTATATTATTTATGTACTGAATATATATTATTTGATAGTATGATCCACACAGATGTGTGGACCATAATAATTGATGCTAAGATACTAGTTGTGAAAAAAAAAAGTGTGTTACACGTTTTAATTCTTATTATTGTTAGAATCAATATGAATAGGCAAGTATTGAAAAATTTTCTATTGATTTAACATGTCAAGAACATTATTTAAGAATTATCCTTCTAATACGCTTAACCATGAAAAATATTGGTAGAAATTTCTTTTAAAAAATTTATTAACTTTTTCATTAAGCCAAAATTTTCATATTCAAAAGTATTAAGTAGAATAATGGATGCCAAGCACATTGTGCTTAAATAGCATGTAGTGACATCTCCCATGTGGGAGGTCATGAGATCCACCTTTAGTGGAGACGTTGTTGACTCTATGTGCTTTATTAATAGATACTACATTGGAGACGTTGTTGACTCTGTGCATGGACAGAGCCACAGGGGGGTCAACTGCACAATAAGAAATGAATTAGATTAGTTGGTACCCTTTGGTTGTCAATATAGTTTTACAGTTTTTTTGGCTCCTTCCCTATGGCTTTAACACAACCACGTTTTAATAGCTTTTTAAATATTTAATACACACACATACATATATATTCAAATTATTCTTTCAAATTATTTAATCAAATTAATTATGTTTAATATTTTGTTATGAATATTTTTATAAAGTTTCGATGTGTTCTATTTTTCGCCCATATCTAATAATATTTACACCTATATTTCTTAATTTATTTATTTTTTAAACATCTCTTTTATTTTAATGTTTCACCTTTACTGGAAAAAATTTCGGAATCAGTCCCTATTCCCCCCCCCGGCAACATAATTCATGGCTCCGTCCCTGACTCTGTGTGCTTCATTAGGTTGAGAAAGTATGATTTATTTATTCCTGAGGAGGGATTAAAGTATAGATACTAATCCCTGAGGAGGGATTGAGGGATTAAAGTATGTTAAAATAGATACTAATTCCCGAGGAGGGATTGATGGATTAAAGTATGTTTGAATAGAGGTTATTTATTCCTAAGGAGGGATTGAGGGATTAAAGTATGTTTGAATAGATACTACATATATTATATGATTTATTTATTCTTGAGGGATTGATGGATTAAAGTATGTTTGAATAAAGGTTATTTATTCCTGAGGAGGGATTGAGGGATTAAAGTATGTTTGAATAGATACAAATTCCTGAGGTGAGATTGAGGGATTAAAGTATGTTATAATAGATACTAATTCCTGAGGAGGGATTGAGGGATTAAAGTATGTTTGAATAGAGGTTATTTATTCCTGAGGAGGGATTGAGGGATTAAAGTATGTTTAAATAGATACTACATATATTATCTGATTTATTTATTCCTGAGTTTTTAGCCCGGATTATGAGGACACATGGTTTTGGTTAGGTGAGCCAAGGGGGGTTATGAGGACACATGGTTTTGGTTAGGTGAACCAAGGGGGGTTTATACGGTCAAGAATTTGTATTTCTATGATTCCTGTTAGCCTGGATTATGAGGACACATGGTTTTGGTTAGGTGAGCCAAGGGGGGTTTATACGGTCAAGAATGCTTACATGGCGTTTGGTTGGAGGGGGGGAATTACGTGGGAAAAGAATGCAATTCCATGGGAGATGAATTACTGGGAATAAAGTGGGAATTTAAATTTCAGTGTTTGGTTTACAGTAATAGAATTATTGGGAATTTCAATTCCAATGTTTGGTATACATGGAATTGAAAGGGAATAAGTAATATAAAGTCCAAAATGTCCATTGTTATTGTGATGCATTAATTTTATGTTAAAAAGGAAGAGGTAATTTTGACTCATCACTATCTTTTTTTCTTCCTAAAATCTCAGGAATTAAAATACCAGGAGGGGACATGAGATTTTTATTCAATAAAAATGGAGGAATTGCAATTCCTTTCAACCAAACAAGGGAATTTTGTGCCCTTTGGAATTAGGTGGGAATTAAGTGGGAATGGAATTTAAATTCCCTTCAACCAAACGCTCTGTTATAGGCAAATTATTGGAGACTTTGAGCATAACCCAGGGACTTTTGATAGATGAGTTACATTGTGGAAATTGAGGATACCACCCAAGTGGAAGACTTTTTTGTGGAGAGCTATTTGTGATATTCTTCCCACCACAAATAATTTGATTATAAAGAGGGTGGAAGAGGATCCTGCATGCCCAATGTGTGGAATTGTTCATGAGAATGCTATGCATACATTAGTTTTATGTGATTATTCTAAAATGATTTGGAATATTTCAGAATTGCATGTTACAAATGTTGTGGCACATTCATTATCGGCATGGCTCATGGGGGTTTTCAATGTCTTAACAGAAGAACAGTGTGGGCTGGCCGTGGCTATGTTATACTACATATGGAATGCCAGCAACGCTGCTGTATGGGAACGAGCCCTCCTGCGGCCTCAGCAGGTGTGGCGACGTGCGGCAGCAGCCATGCAGGCCTATCGGCAAGTGCACCGTCCTGCTCTTCGTCCGGTAAAAGCCGAAACTGTTACGGCAGACGAAAACGAGAGGCCAAAATGCTACATCGACACCGGCTACAGACGCACCACCGGAGATGCTACATATGGGACGGTGCTACTCTCTCATCAAGGCACCTTTATAGCCGCGACAAGTGGAAAGCTATCGGGTGCATTCTCACCTATTATGGCGAAGGCACTCGCTTGCAAAGAGGCCCTATCTTGGCTCAAGGAACAAGATGTCCTGATGGTATATCTTTGAACGGACTGCTCAGAATTGCGGATTACATTATACTCAAACTCAACGGCTATTTTGTCCTATGTTGGGGTCATTGTAGACCAATGTAGGACAACTATATCATTATTTACTCATTGCTCATTAAGTTATATTTCCAGAACACTGAACTTACATGCTCATACTTTAGCTTCGTTAGCTTTTGATTAGGAACAACCTATGTACTGGGATTCTGTCCCAGACTCTATTGTTCAGTTCATTCATTAATATATTACTATTATTACTTTCAAAAAAGATACTACAATGTAATAGAGTCAATAGCATTAAAAAAAAATACTAAAAAAAGTAGACTAATGGATTGTAGCAAATGTTCTAAGAACATATTACAAGATTGAATAAATATTGCGTAAAATTATGAAAAATAAAATTAACTCAAATTTAATTTATATTATTAACAAAATAATAATAACAATTAAAAATGAAAAAAAGTGTTATGAAGACTTGACTATTTGTGGCCATTATCCCACTACCCCATTGTCTTAGTGGGTTGGTTAGTTGTCTTCATAATTTTCCGGATTCTATATATTGTATGACTGAGTTAGTTACAGTTGAATGAGAATGCGTGTGACCACTTTTCTTCTTTCTCGATCTATATCTGTCTATTTTCTCTAGATAAAATTTTCACTGACGATTAATCACACAAAGAACATAAAAATTCATAACAGTATAACACGTTATCAGCACGATATTCTACATCGTTGGGAAAAAGACAATCGGCTGCTAGACTCCATCCGATCATTCTCGTGACATCCTTGATTCCATCCCCGCTTTCCGATCGATGATCCACCGGTTGGATCGCCGACAAAATAGAGTGTGACGAAGAGCTAGGGTTTTCGCGAGAAATCGCAGTTGGTGGCCGATCTTCATCAATTTTTACCACCAAAGACCAATGAGTGAGAAACTATAAAAAGGGAGCAGATTGGCGTGCAATTTCCGTTCAGCTCCGATGAAATCCATTCGGCGGTGATTTCCGGTCTGGGCAGTGACTGGGCAAAATCTGGTAGCGGTTCGACGGTAGCAGATTGTTTTGTTGCATCCAGATGGCTTGACGAAGGCTTCTGAAGGCCTAGATAGGGGATCGCCAGCCTGGAGGCGCTTGATCGCTGATCGGGTAGTAATTCTGACAGAATATTGCGGATTCCATGAACAGCATCTTCCACCGTTAACGTTTCTGGCGGTTCTAGAGGTGGACGACTTGCCTCTATAATCGCCTCAGGGAGACGAAGAAGATGACCGATTCAGATTGGTCAAACTCCGGTGAAAAATACCTTAATTGCCCCATGGTTCTACTTCAAGGTCCATCCCAAGTTTCATCCCCTCATCTTATAATGCAATTCTCAGTTTCCCTAAGTTGAATACATGCTTATTCATATATGCTAACTCAATATAAATTTATCTTACCAACAACTAATATAAGCTTGAATCATATGCACTATTCAATCAATGGTAGTTGTCATCATGATTTTACTTTGCGAGCAGGTTTTATATGATTCATAGAGTGTTGAGAATATTCTATTTGAACATAATGACCTAACTGTCCTACTCTTTAATTTGGGTTGACAAAGACTATATGGCATTTTCAAATTATTCATAAACTTGTGACATTAGATATTTTTCAATCCAAGTTGGCGATTCATCAAAATACGATTGTGCAATTATATTAACAGTGTCGTACAACTCAAGTAATCAAGTTGACAAGTTTCAATGGCTTCCATGCATGTTTAATGCCTTACGCTGCATGCCCACAAAGTTTTTTTTTTTTTTTTTTTTTTTTTTTTTTTTTTTTTTAACAAATACTTGGTTAGAATGCACCTTTTGTGTGTTAAATTTATTTGCATAAAATTTGAAGTATAATCTGGATATTTGATATGCCACGAAAAATTAGACTATATATGATTATGGGTTTGATATCTATAAATTTCAGGGTTTTATATATTGTATGAATGGTTCAGTTATCAATTGAATGAGAATGCGTGTGACCACATAATATCATTGATGTGAGCCTAATTGTACACATTTTTAGTATTGGTTTATCTATATTTCTTAGGCTTAGGGTCATGATTTTGGTAATTTAATTGCATAATCCTTCATTTTACTATTTAGTTATGGTTCACACTTGTTTTGAATGTTTTACGGTGTTTGTTAGTGTTTTTGAACCATTGTAGGTCAAAGTTATGAGCAAGGGAAGTCCTAGGACAAATTTGGGGTCAAAAGTGGACCGAAGGACACATATACAGTGAGTTCAACGCGTCGAGCCAAAGGCTCGACGCATCCAAAAATTCCAAAAGCTTTCTGGTTCACAATTTAGTAGACTCGACAGTTGAGTTTATTTTCGACGCGTCGAGTGACGCTAATTACGAAAGGGCGGTCGAAGGCGCTGAATGAAAATTTAAATGAGCTGCTGCATTCCAAAATTAGAAAGGTGTTGTGCTTATTAATGTACTAGTATTTCATATGCGCGATGCGCAAAAATATATGCCCGATATTAATACTTAATATTAAAATTTTAGTTATATATATATATATATATATATATATATATATATATATATATATATATATATATATATATATATATATATATATATAGAATTCATATTAATATTAAAGAAGTAAGAATTATAAAAATGATATATTACTAAATATAATTATGGTAACATTTAATTAAAATCTAAATAAAATCAAACTTACCAATTGAAGAATGTAAAAAAAAGATATTGTGTATGCATGTGCATAATAATTATAATGTGAAAGATAACAGAAGTTATAACGGCAGGGATATTTTTGTCCAAATAATTATGTAGTACAACATTTATAGCATAAGGTACAAAAAAAGTTAACAGAAAAAACGGACATAAAATCAGGGACATAACCTGGATTGAAACTTATTATGTTTTTAGATATCAATGTAAATCTGTTACAATCTTTTTATATTTTGTAACCGATACTTACCTTACTTAGAATAGCCAAATATTCTGATAGTTAGGATTATAAATTTGTAATATTCCTTAGAGTTATTCTATCAATCAAAGACATACATTCATATGGTATCAGATTGTTAGGCTCCTAATTTTTCTCCTATCTTTTTTCGATCCTCATCCAATGGCTGCCAATTCATCCGAAAGAACGATGAGTGCTCTGGCGCCGCTGATCGCCGCCCCAAACCACCTCACCTCGGCTCACCACTTCGTGTCAATCAAACTGACGACACGAAACTATCTCTTATGGCGTACACAGCTCATACCTTTCCTCCGGGGCCAGGGCCTTCTCGGCTTCATTGATGGAACCATGACGTGCCCACTGGCGTTGGTTGTCTCCACTCCAGCCGTCGACACCTCCGATGAAGCCACGTCCACCGCTGCAATCCGGCCTTTTCCGTATGGGTTCAACAAGACCAGTTTATCTTATCACTCTTGATCTCCTCCATCTCCGAGGAGGTCATGTATCTTGCGGTCGGCTGCTCCACCGCAAGGGAAGTGTGGTTCTCCATCAAAACTGCCCTAGGCTCGTCGACGAGGATCCGGTGCCTCAACCTTCTTGGCCAATTTTAGGTGCTTTGCCGAGGGGAGATGTTGACTGCCGAGTATCTCGGCCGAGCCCAACTACTTGTCGAAGACCTAGCACAAGTCTGTCGGCCGATGCCCCTTGACGAGCAGAATCTGTACCTCTTCAGGGGGCTCCAGCCGGAATTTCGGGTGATGGCCTCCACCCTGGCTGTATCCGGCACTCCGGTTACCCTTCCTCAGTTGTCGGACTATCTCCAAGCTCATACGTTTATCCACTCCGACGACTTCTTGACCGGTACGAGTACTGGAACTCCTACGACAATGGTTGCCACTCGGGGCAGACAGAATGGTGGAGGCAGACAGAATTGCGGTGGTGTCGCACCAATCAGTGGAAGAATCGTGGTGGTGGTCAAATTTGCCGTGGCAGCTCTCCTCGGTTTCAAATTTGCCGGTTGCACGGACACACTGCCATCTATTGTTTCCGGCGGTACTCCGATCAGCCATCACCATCGCAGGCAAACGTCGCAGTTAATTCCGACGGCAATCCCCCACTGGAGGTTGCGGCTTGGTATCCTGATACTTCAGCATCCTCCCACGCAACTCCCGATCCGGCCATGATGTCGCATTTCGAGGGATACACCGGCAACGACGTCCTTCGCATTGGTAATGGTACAGGGTTAAGTATTTCTAGTACTGGTTGTGCAACGATACCATTTGTCTCTAAACCTTTAAAATTGTCAAACATTCTACATGTTCCTGATCTTTCTGTTTCATTATTATCTGTTCATCGGTTCACCACTGATAATAACATCTTTTTTGAGTTTCATCCTGAGTATTTTGTTGTGAAGGACCACACAACCAAGGTGGTTCTACTTAAGGGTCCCAGTTCGTGTGGTCTCTACATTTTAACCATTCCGCGGTCTCATTTGGCGTTTATGTCGGCTCAGGCTTCCTCCGCAGTTTAGCATTGTCGTTTAGGCCACCCGCATACTCGTGTCTTACAACGTGCACTCCGGTCTTGTCCAGTTACACCACAGAAATTGAGCTCTCCGAGTCTTTGTTCAGCTTGTCAGTTGGGCAAGTCCAGTCGTTTTCCTTTAGATAGAATAAAATACACTAGTAGTGTTGTTCTTGATCTAGTGTATTCAGATATTTGGGGCCCTGCACTTGTTATTTCTGCAGATGGCTTTCGTTATTTTGTCTTATTTGTGGATGACCACACTCGTTTTTGTTGGTATTATCAACTCCGTGTAAAAATTGATATATATATATATATATATATATATATATATATATATATAGGTGTTTGATGTTTTTCGGGCCATGGTAGAACGTCTGTTTTCACGTTCTATCAAGGTCTTCCAGTCTGACTTAGGGGGTGAGTATCGCCGTTTGCACAACTTATTCAATACTCTTGGGATTGTACATCAACAGTCCTGTGCATATACCCATGAACAAAACGGTCGTGTTGAGCGCTGGCATTAACACATTGTTGAGACCGGTTTGACTCTTCTAGCTCAGGGATCCGTTTCGTTAAAATACTGGGACTCAGCCTTTGAAACAGCTACTTATCTCATAAATCGCCTCCCCTCGTCAGCCATACAATTCAACACCCCATATTTTCAATTGCACAAAAAGACTCCCGATTACACGTTTCTTCGCATCTTTGGGTGCTTATGCTACCCTTACTTACGGCCCTACAACCGTTACAAAATCGAGTATAGGTCTGCCTGATGTGTGTTTTTAGGCTATCCTACTTCTTTTAAAGGGTATCGTTGTTTAAACCTTGCTACTGGAAAGACTTTTATCTGTCGTCATGTCCGGTTTGACGAGACTGTTTTTCCTTTTTCTGCAGCTTTAAAAGAAAAGGATACATTGTTGTCAATTGATCATAATGTGCCATGGGGTTCAGGCCCAATTATACCATCCACTGATGTCGCACCTAATCCTCCGGCTCTACCTGGAGTCTCACCACCAGCTACTGGTGGCAACCGCCCCACTCACAGACGTGGGGTTACTGACCCACAACAACGGGCCCATGTAATGCGTCTCCGTCATATAACACAGGGTACCAATGAACAATTTCATGCTCTTACGGCAAACATGGGCCCTACTGATCCAAGTTGCTACACCCAGGCCGTTGGTCATCCTCAATGGAATGATGCCATGTACCAAGAATTTAATGTCTTGCTTCACAATCACACATGGGACCTCGTTCCCGTAACACCGGGCATGAATATCATTGGTTGTAAGTGGGTGTATCGCACCAAACGCAAGGCAGATGGGTCTATTGAACGTTATAAAGTACGGCTTGTAGCCAAAGGGTTTAATCAAATAGCGGGGGAAGACTTCTTTGACACTTTTAGTCCTGTGGTCAAACCCACGACAGTCCGGCTCCTACTCTCTCTCGCAGTTTCTCATAATTGGACCCTAAGGCAACTTGATGTTCATAATGCCTTCTTAAATGGGCATCTGGCTGAGACTATATACATGCGGCAACCACCAGGGTATGAGGAACCTGGGCATCCGAATCATGTGTGTCTTCGTTGTATGGGCTTAAAAAGACCCCACGTGTTTGGTTCAAACGTCTTCATGAGTTTTTGCTTACTACAGGTTTTTTTAGCCTCAAAAACCGATGTGTCTCTCTTTCATTACTCAGCCGGTACTGCTAGAGTATTTTTGCTAGTTTATGTGGACGACATTATCATGATGGGAAATGACTCTAGTCTCACTCACACTCTTTTTCAGCGACTAGCAACGACCTTTAAAATACGGGATCTCGGTTGGCCATCTTTTTTCTTGGGCATTGAGACACTATTCAGTAATGGGCTTTGTTTACTCTCTCAACGTCGGTATATGGGTGATCTTTTAAACAGGACTGGTATGACTGACTGCAAACCTCTCACCACTCCGGCCTCTATTACTAAAGCAGTCACTCCGTCTGATGAAGCCTTTGATAACCCCACTCAGTATCGACGCTTGGTAGGGGCTCTCCAATACTTAACTATTACATGCCATGATCTCTCATATGCGGTGAACCGGCTATGTCAGTTTATGCACGCTCCGACAATTGAGCATTGGGGTATCTTAAAACGTGTGTTACGGTATATTAAGGGTACTTTGGACTATGGACTTCGCCTATCTATCTCACCATCCTCTGACATTCATGCCTACTCGGATTCCGACTGGGCTGGTTGTCCGATAGATCGCAAGTCTACTAGCGGATATGCGGTTTTTCTTGGCAGAAACTTAATCTCTTGGGTTTCGCATAAGCAACACACTGTTGCCCGCTCTTCCACTGAGGCTGAATACAAAGGGTTAGCAGACATTGCAGCTGAAGTGACATGGGCTGTGTCACTACTCCGTGAACTGGGTCTTCATTCCGGCACTCCGGCAACACTATGGTGTGATAATCTTGGTGCCACCTACTTGTGTGCTAATCCTGTTTTTCATGCTCGGACGAAGCATGTTGAGATTGATTTTCACTTTGTTCATGACAAAGTAGCATCATGGGATTTTTTAGTCAATTTTGTATCCACCAAAGATCAACTGGCCGATATCTTTACAAAACCGCTTCCGGCTTCGCGCTTTGAGATTCTACGTGGAAAGCTTAATGTTGTCTCCCTCCAACCTTCAGCTTGAGGGGGTGTATTAATGTATATCAATGTAAATCTGTTACAATTTTTTTATATTATGTAACTGATACTTACCTTACTTAGAATATCCAAATATTCTGATAGTTAAGATTATTCCAGAATTGAGAGGCGCAATTTCCAAAGCAAAAGAGGTCTTTATTCTCCAAATTATAAAGGCACAACTTTCCAAATTGAATTAAAGAGATTGCTTCCTCATAGATTAAAAGGGGTGCATCTCCAAATTAATATAATTGAGACGGCAAGGTCTATAATTAAGAAAGGAAATTTCAATTTCGTCCTTGCTTTGACTCCCACTATAAAATTCAACCTTCCTCAACCTTAATATTAATTCAGAGATCTTTGGAGATAAGAAGGAGAGAAATCAAGAGCCACAAGTTATCTTGAGAAGCAAGAAGAAGGTTAGGGAGATTCGAGAGAATCGTCTGGTTCATTCTTGTACTCTTTTGATGATTTGTAATTCTTTAAATATATTTGCTATGTATAATTTAGCCATACTTGGCTAAATTCTTTAGAGATTCTTGGGTAAAAGTGTTTATGAACCTATGTGCCTGAGCTCTCAGATTCTTTAATATATTATTATTTGAGTTTAATACTTGTGTTGCAATTGTGACTTTATTGTTTGATGCTTATAGTTAGTGGCCACAGTTACTAGTTTCGTTTGCTTTGTTAGTGTCACAACGAGAGTTGTGCATAACTTAGGGCACACACAATTGCACCTAATTGTTGCACCTTGAGAATGGGTAATTTATTTAGGGAGTTTAATTCTTGGTTATTGCCAGTTCGAGAGATGGTAGTAGTTAGGAATTTATGATGCTTGTTCTTGTTTTATTGGGTGATTATCGCACGAGAGTGGATATTCACCAGTGTTAGTGACGGCGAGTGTAACACCCCACTTTTTCTAAATCTTGATTATAATTCGATCTAAAACCACAATTAACATAAACTAAGCAGCGGATAAACAACTAAATAAGATAACTAGTGTGAATGTCACCGCCACAACCACCACTCCGTGGTGATTGCACAGGCTAAGGGTAGAACTAGAAATAAAGATAAAATAACTAGCATCCTTAAACTTAACTGAAAGTCATAAGGGGGGAAAAGACACCCTGAAGTCTACATCATCAAACGTCATCAACAACATAAGTCTAAATTCCGATAAACAACATCATAATCAAAACATTAAGAGTTTAGACTTCTATAACTACTAGACTAGTCTAACTCGATCACTTCTTAACGCTGAGCCCACTGAAAGGGGTTTTACAAACAACACATAGACAAATAGGAAAAACACCCGTTAGCACGAAGCTAAGTACAACCACACTCAACCCTGTAAAGTACTATAGAATATACTTTGGAAAAACATTTGATCACATTCATAATCAACAATCTCACCACAAAAGCAATTTAGATACATTTTAGACATTCTATATGCTTACAACCTATAGTATCAACAAGTATGCTTTAATACAAATGACTCAGCAACATAGATATTCCAACACATAAACATCACGACAACATTATCAAAACGAACTCATGCTTACAAGTAATTTCATACTAATAAACCAAACGAAAGTTGTCCTCATGCTTTCAAGTTCTAATCATGCGATCAGGTTATACAATACTTCAAAACGCAACCAAACAATCATTCTTATAAACGAACTCGGCTAGTCATTCTCATTATGCAATTCATTCAATACTGCACTCTCATGCAATCTCGTGCAATACTATACTTTAATGCAATCTCGTGCGATACTATACTCAAATGCAATCTCATGCAATACTATAAATATACTCAAATGCAATCTCGTGCAATACTATAAATATACTCATACACTCGTTTGTAAAATAGAATACTTTCTGTGGAGGTCTCATTGAGTCATAAATGACTTGCTTTCTTTCTCTTGAGTCTCTTGACTCGATATCGTTCTTGCACAAAATTTCTCATACTTCTCATTTCTCTTCTTGTGCGAGGCAGGTACTCCGCCGCAGCGAAGCCCTAGCGTACGGTGCAATCTCGTGCATCCGCCACATCCGTAACTACGGAACCTCTAACTCGTGGAGAGGTAGGCCTTCACAAATCGTGAATGGACCTAACCGGCTCGGCAATCTAGTCGGCCACATACTCAACTCACCCACCGAACCACTCTCTTGGTTCTAAGCTCAAACTCTGTGGAATCAGGTATCGTACTTTTAGTGTGCACACCCCCTAACCAGGATTCCAAGCCTGGCGGGCAGTCTCCAACCTCGTAACGTGGGAATACACCGCGTTACATACTCTGGGACCGCAATGTCCATAAAATCATCCGAGAGGACATAGTCCAAACGGGGTCCTCCAAAACCTCACTGATATAGATAATACATACATATATCTCTCATGCACTAAACTTATGCATGCCATAACTCAACAACTTCTCAATGCATCAAATAATGATATACCACATGCTTATGGATTTTGAAAGTAATACTAGGCTCACGTTGGCCACTTATGCACTTTTAAAAACATGATATACTTGAGATGCAAAAAACTCTACAACATGCTTCAAATCCATGTATATAATTCATAAAAATCCCAAGAATACAATCTCATGCTAGGCTTGCAACATAACAAATTCTATATAATTCCATCATCAAAATATACTCTAAATTCTATTGATCAAACAACACATTCTAATCATGTTTTACTAACAAGTCATAATATCAAAGTGATCACACTTCTCTACTCAACTCATAAATAAGCATCAGGGCAACAAAGCAAAGATATTTCTCATTTACAGTGCACTTAATAAATAGCACTGTGAAGCAAATTCATCACCAAATCCATCATAACATGCTCATTTCTAATCCAAATTCAACGAAATCAAAGCCAAAATGTGCGTCGAGACGGCCCCGAGGTACCGAGCCACAAGGGCCCGTGACACCTGGCCCAAAACGACACGTAGCTGAGTCACAAGGGCCCGGCTACTGCACAGAACATACTCAGGGACCTGGGGCGGGGCTTCTCATGAGCCGCCCCCTAAGGCCGTAGCAAAGCCGGGCCGTGCCCTAGGCCCGGTTGGCCACGGCTATAGCCGGCGGCCCCCTTGATGGGCCGTGGCTAGGGCCGTTACACTAGTCTGGTGCACACTATGTGTGCACCAGATAGATTGTTTCACCTGCAAATGCAATCCCAAACCAGTACAACACATCCAAAACATTATCAACACCTCATAAACAAGTAATAGATCACTTCCTAGCTCAAACACAACAAGAATCTACCATTTATACTCATTTCTATTCAAGAAACTAGGCTTCACAGAGCCAAAAACAAAGAGAGGGAGTCCATGGGGTTATACCTCTTCTTGTTTTTCCTCCTTGTGTGGATTCCTTCCTCTTCCCACTTAACCACTACCCCATTCACCACCTAAATACCTCAAACAAACTAAACAACAAAGTTTAGGGATAGAATCTCAGAGATGAAAGCTAGGAGATGGAAGGAAGCTAATGAAGAGAAGGATGAATGGATGAGAATAGAGCCTAGGAAACTTACTGTGTTTTCTCTTCTTTGTTGGCAGAGTTCAAGGTTGGGGAAGATAAAGAATGGAATCAGGAGAAGAAAATGAGCTTACTATTCCTTTTATAGGGTTCAAAACCCTAGGATGATACTCAATGATTGGTGGAGGGTAGGATGGTAATTTTCGTGGTTGTTCTAGACTTATCAGACAAAGGATGAAGGCTCATGGTCCACCTTGCAACATAGACCATAAACTAGAAAGGTGTTTTTAAATAGTTTGGGGTTCAAAATGTATTTTTCCAAAAATGATTTCCAAACAAACACTTGGTTCAGAATTCTCCCGGTCTCACTCAGATTGGTTTCTCAATTTAAAACTTTGTACGCGAAGTACCCGAAAATTTAAGGATTTTGGATTAAAAATAAGTTTTGGTGCTGAATTAATTTAAAATGTGTTCAAAATAATTTATTCAAACACCAATTGATCGCAAAAATTTTTAATGGAGTGAAAATGGTTATTTTAGAATTTCTTAAAATTGGATTTTTGAAATAAAATTTTTGGGTTGTTACAGCGAGAGTAGCTCTATACCACTTTGCATCCTCACACTCGTATGAACCCATATTTAATATTACATTAGGTTAGGCACTAGGGGATTAAACACTTGAATCCCAGGAATCTCAATCTCTCTATTTTGTTTTCAAAACCCTGAACCACTGCTTTATTTTATTTATTTAATACAACCATCCAAGTCAATTGTTAGGATTATGTTTAATGAATAAATTAGTAACTAGTGCTTAATACAATCACTTCCTTTGGGTCGATTACCCGATACTCCGGGTATTATTTGTTTGCAAATATACTACAATCAGTCATCAATTGTATTTACACATTATTCAAAAACCTCTTTGTAGACGACATTGGTAGTCGCAACACAATCTTGTACATCCTTGTCTAGAGCTAACACCTTCAAGCCATTAGGATGGGTGACTCGGGAGAGCCACGTACAATTTTCCGTGATTAAAGATCGGTTTTTTTTAGCAATAACCCAACGTAAGTTAGTGTTTGACCTTGGCTTCGGTTGATAGTCATGGTATATGCAAGAATTGGCGGGAATTGTTGTGACACCCCGTAAAGATAAATACTAATCGAGGATTAATTGAAGAATTAATCCAAGTTTCTTTGCTAATCCATTTCTAAAAATCCTGAAATTTGATAGTCGAGGGACTAGATTTTGACTAGTCACTTAAGTCAAATGGGTGTACCTTGTGCTTCTTGAGTTGTGCCCTTGTCCCCTTGTCTTTCCAACCTTAGTAAGGGTAAAAATGACTTTTCACCTATGAATTGTGGTTCAAGCTACCCTAACAAGACATTCTCATTTCATTCATCATTTCAACCTAAGACTCAAACACCCTAGCCTCTCTCTAAAATAACCTAGCTTATTCGTCAAGCAAGAAGGTGAACCCCCAAGTCTTGCAAGATCTTTCACCAAGATTCCTACTTTCTTCTTCTTGAGCATAGGAAAGGGTAAGGTTCTTAGCTTTTTGGTGTTTTTAACCATCTTTTGGGTGTCTTTATCTAAAGTTAGGATCTTTCTTGTGTATAAAGTTGGTGTGGAAGAAGATCTCTAGGAAAATGCTTAAAAGGGTGAAAAGAAGAATTTGTTAGGCTACAAAGGTAACCCATGCTATACAAAACCTATTTTCTTACTTGAATGATGATTCTTGGCTTCTACTTGTTGTTCTTGATGTGATTTGTGAGATTTGATGCATGATCTTGTGATGATGCATGTTTAGAGCTTGTTTTTAGGTTTCTTGAATGCCATTGCTTGGCTATTTCTTGGGTTCAAGTCATATATTTGTTGTGTGTGAGATTTTGGGTGTTTTGGACTTGAACTTGGCCTTGTTGTTGATTTTCCCCGAAGGGAAATTGTGGAGTACATAGTGTACCCCGCGGGTGGAACGGCGGGCAGAGGCCTACCCGTCATCCCACCCGCGGGGAACGCGGTTGCCTCGGGTGTGTACCCGCGGGCGGAACCAGGGGTGGAAGCCCACCCGCGGGGTACATGGTGGGTGTTGGGCGGGGATTTGTTCCCCGTGATTCTTTCTTCTCGGTATTGATGTTTTGACCTCCCAATGTTGATTTATTGGGCTATTTGTGAGTCTTCTTGATGTTTCGTATGTCTAGAACGATGTGTTAGGAATCCATGTAGGATTTGGTGTCTTGAATCGTGCTAAGCGTCTAACTTTGTGATTCGTTGGGCTAACGTGAGTCTTGAATGTTCTTTGGAACTAATTTGGTTTACCCGTTTGATAAGCATGCTAGTTCGATGTTGATATGCTAGTATGTGTGGTTCGTTCCTTCTTATTGGAATTGGCAACTTGTGTTGACAATCATTTGATGTTGGATTGTAATCCTTTGTTGTTGAGTATGGTCTCATGTCTTTATTGTGATCTCTTGATTGATTCCTATGGTGTGATCGTATGCAAATCGTTGTACCCTTTGTTGATACTTGATTGGGGCTATTGTTGAGCCTTAGTCTTCTTGGTAATGATGATGACTATGTGTGGCTATGGTTGAGATTGGTGGTTTTGTTACTTGAGATTTGCTCAAAAGATTGGCAATTTTGTGATTATGATATTTAATGGTACCCTCGTGTACTGAGAGATCGGTGGTGATGTTTGGCGGTGTAGGCGGGGGGCGACGGTCCCCGGAGGTAAAAGGTTGGACTCAGAAGTACAGGGTGGCACTAGGAGGTAACGGTTGGAACTGTGATAAGGCCGGGGGTAGCCATAAGGTTGGAAAAGGCAATAAGGTTGGAAGTTGAAAGTTGAAAGTTGGAACTGGGTTCCATGAATCTTGTGACATGAATGTGTCATTGTGTGATTGTATGATTCCCTTGCTTATGAGCATGTCTTGATGTATTCTACCTTGGGAATGGTAGGATGCATCCTGAGTTGTGTTGTCTATTATGTTTGTGGTCTTGTTGTTGTTGTGAGGTTGTTGATCCTCGTTCTTGTTGAGAGTGAATGGTCTTTGGTGTTGACTTCCTTCCTTGGTTTTAAAATGATATATATGGTATTCCTCAGTTTCAAATGGTTTTGATTATATCTATCTATACTATGTTATTTAACGCGTATTGATGGGTTACCAGCATTATTCGTTGGCCGGGTGTTATCACCATGTTTTACAGGTTTTGAGTAGATGCCGAGCACGCTAGATGTAGACGCTAGATAGAGTAGCTCCCATGTTTAGACGTTTATCATTTGTTGGCCTGTGTGCCTAGATTAGTGGCATGTGTGCCTAGACTAGTGACCTGTGTGCCTAGACTTATTCTGTTTAATGAGTTTTGATAGTTTTAACCTGTGCACCCATGGTTTATGGGTGTGGCATAATGCTTTCCCGATTTTAACACAGCTTTCGCTTAATGTTTGTCTTGATGATTAGATGTTTACCTTTGAATCTAAGTTTTAAAAAGTTGGCAAAATCGGAAGTGTTACAATTGTTTACGCTAGAACTTGAAGGGCAATCTCGTATCAAAAGGACTAAGAGACATTCGGGGGATAAGAACTTTGGTTCCTCCATCTGTCGCGTTAACTATTATTGCTTCGACAATGTGATATACCAATCTTGTGATGATGAGTCGCGTCCCGTTACAAAGACCAAGAGAGTGGTCTATGTTCCGCAATAACATAACAGGTGCACCAACCTTTAATGTCAATGAATGATTATGAAGACCCGACAATCTCAAACTATTTAAGGATTTAGGAGTGTGTACTTCTGATAGATTTTCACTGTCTGATTCTGCCTTACACAAAGAGTCACAACTTAAATATATTCGTTCTTCTACAATATTCATGTCGCACATGTAATGATAATTTGATCAACGACATCTAAAGTCAGCGAGGGAATCGCTCAGTCTTCTAGTTGCGACTCATCAAGCATGTCATATCTCGAGCTTGGGAATTTGCTTTCCACTATAGTTGTTATGGGATTGTGTCCACACTTCCACAAAAGCTATGCCAGAATATCAATCTCAAATGAATCGCTGTTTACAACCCTTGCAATCTTATCTCCGATATTTGCAATCCATTTTGAAAACCAATCAACCGTATGTCTATCTTCTAAAGGTAAGGTCCGTAATCTCAAGTTCTTGGTGAGCCTTAATACCTTGCAATTTGTCCACAGGTATGAAGAATTAATATTTGCTCCGACAACTACTAGTCTTGTTGCTTTCAGAATAACAGGTAGGACCTGTTTAAAATCGTCGCCCAAAACTATTGTCTTTCCACCAAAAGTCTTTTTAGCACTACCCGATATGGTGAACCTCAATAGATCCCTCATGATTTTGTCTAAAGCCTCAAAATAATGTTTTTGCGTCATCAGTGCTTCATCCCATATTATCAATTTGCTCCTTATTATAAGCTCAACAAGGTCACTGTCTTGCGATATATTGCACGTGGGATTGAATCTTCGTTCAAGGAGAGTCGTATAGAAAATCTGGAATGCGTTGTCCTGCCTCCTGGCAAGAGCAATGATGCTATTCCACTGGAAGCAACATTCAGAACAATATCATCATGGCTCCTTATCTTTGACGATATCGTTCTCCACACGAACGTCTTGCATGTTCTTCCTAACCATACACAAAGAATAATCCACCTCCATTGGAATCAATATCATTTATCACAGAGTCGTAAACATTCTTTTGCTCGTCAGTCAATTGTGTTACCAATGTTTCATGGTTTGTCTTAAATGATTCCTTGTCATACGCCAACTCTTCAACTATCAGCATGTTTTCACTCAAACCTATACTAGTTTCGTCTGGAATTGACATTTCTGAAAAGTCATTTAGGCTCTTCCCCCATAAAGATAGCAACTCCTCTAACTCCACCAAAACAATTTGTTTTTTATCTGAATCCGATAACATCAACTCTTAAAAGGAAAAAAAATTAGTTTATTTATAAATAATGAAAAGTAAATAACAAAGTCGAATAAATTGATTGGAGTAAACTAAATATCATTGATTCAATATTGAGTAGTGACAGAAAAATAGGAATATAAATTTTAATTTTGTTGTATTTTTAATATTAAATAGATTGCACAATATAATATTGTTGTTGTAATTTATATAATTGTACATCGATTCAAATATTCTTAAAATTCTAGTATTTTAACCCTTGTGTTGCACGAAATTGATTTATTATAATATTTAAGAATATTTAAATCGATATACAATTATATAAATTATAATAACAAATATTATATTATGCAATTAATAAAATGGGTTGGATCGATTATGTTTTTCAATGTTATCATTGCTTGAATTCAAGCAAATAATTGTCCAATTATCCATGTAATGCGCGAATAAAATTTTTATTATATATTTAGATAATAAAATTAAAGATAAAATTATAAACAATTCTAATATCTGAAAATATACATTTATTTGATTATAAGTGTAAACGCGAAAAACTTGAATTGTATATATTCAAAATTCAAAGTATCGGTTACAAGTAGTATCAAGTATATATCAAACGGGAAGGGGTACAATCTCTGTATATGAGAAGTCCTCTGATTCTCTACTACAGGTATGCCTATTGGAAGTGTGCCAAATTTGGAATATGCCAAATCGGAAGTGTGCCGAGTTCAGAGTATGCTGAACTTGAAGTATGCCGAGTTCGGGAGTATGGCCGAACTGGAAGTATGCCGAGTTCCTTGTAGGAAGTGTGCTGAGTTCAGAGTATGCTGAACTGGAAGTAGCCAAGTTTGGGAGTATGGCCGAACTGGAAGTATGCCGAGTTCGGGAGTATGCCGAACTGGAGTAGTTCCTTGTTGAAGGGCCTCCGGAGTTAGTAGCTTGTTCCTCAATGAAGGGCTAATATGCAGCTTGATCTTCAAAGAAGGGCTTCCGGTGTTCAAGTGGCGTGTTCCTCAGCGCGGTATACGCAGTACAACTGCGGGCGTGTTCCAGACGATATCTTGGCGAGACTTCGGCAGAGCTTCAGTATGCAGATTTCCAGAGCTCCCATTCATGAAAATGAAACCACTATTTATAGTGGTGAGGGTGAGGGAAAATCTCCAACCAACTCTTAATTCCTAATTTAATTTAATTATTTTAATTAAATTAAGGAACGTATCGGGACACCATTGTGTCCAGGTTCATGATTTCACTAAATTTCCAAATAATAACAAATATTCCAATTTCTCAAAATTATATAATCCACATATAATTTTAGTGGGCCAAGACCAAGTCAAACCCGCTATATGCAACCCAATTAATCCAAGCAGCCCGGTCCGACTTAATTAAATATTCCACCAACTTGGGCCGAATAATCCAACATTCAATTACATTTAATTAAGTAATTAAACTAATTAAATATTCAATGGGTCATTTAATTAACCCGATTAAATAAATATTAGTCCAATTAACTTATTAAAGTAATTAATTTAAGAATTAAATATCCACCACGGTCTAACAATATTACTTAAATTTTTCAATGCTTACAAATTGCCCATTCGAGACTTGCTTGACGTGCCTTATATGCAAAGGGAAGGTAGTCTCGAAATTAACCGCAGTAGTCCAAGAGCCCATATTTGCATATTGCAACCAAATTAATGTCATTTTGACCACAAAGCCTCCAATTTATGCGAATGTCCAACAAAATTATATGCAAAAGCCCATGTTTGACAATAGCCGAACATTCGGAGTCCATAGTGCCACATCAAAGGCCTAATTTTCTACCATTTCATCAATGGTCTATTTCATCATTCTATTTCCATTTTTAATCCAATTTAATCCTAATTTCAGTAAAAATTACTTTCCCTCCAGAACTTGGAATTTAGCAATATACGAAAATTCCCCATATTCCATCACATATAGCATATTAACCTTAGAATTCTTGCTGGAGATAATGCAGTCCACATAAACCATGCGATTGCAGATAACACAAACATAACAAACCTCTTGCAAATTGCGCCCAGGCGAGATTAACCTTATCAAGACTCCCAAAAGCTAACTACAACTTAACAATTTGAGATACTTTCGGATTGCAGGTGAATCACCAAAACAGTATAAATACACGTTCATTTCTGCATCTTCAGCCAGCCGTTCAACACCGCTTATATCTTCAAGAACAGGGCAGAATCTGCAGGTAATCTTCAACTTTACGCCCTATTCATGCATACATATTTACCTTTAATTAATTTTGCAGGAAAAACGAAACAGAACCCAGATCGTTTTTGTTTTTCGCCGCATCTTTGTTTAGACTCGCCATTGTTAAACCTTCGCCGCCGGCTGGAAGTTGATTCTTCTCCAGGATGGTTTGGTTTCGCGCCGTCAACCCTTTGGGGACGAAAGCTGCCGTAGTCGTCGGGCACTGCTCTGGCATGCCCCTATCCTACAAACTGCCGCTATGCAGGGAAAGATCTCTCCAGGCCTTGGACTTGATTCCAGGGCCACTCGCTCCGTCACGTCGCTGCCGTCGTAAGGTCGCCGCAGGGTGAGAAAGATCTCTCCAGGCCTTGGACTTGACTCCAGGGCCACTCGCTCGGTCACGTCGCTGCTGCCGTAAGGTCGCCGCAGGGTGTTGCTCTGGCACCCCTCCATTTCTACGAACGGGAGTCCGAAACCACCGTCTCGGAAACAAACTATGCTTTGTTTCTTCTCCTCCCCTTTGTTTAAAGAAAATTTCCCGTGCCCCAGGAGTTCGCCGTGCACCATAGAATCGTCGCCGAAGGACCAATTGCTTGGACCGACCGCCGGCGAGCTTGACAGAGAAGAAAGCTTGTTGAGGCTTCGCTGTGTTCGTCGACAGAGGTACCAAAATAGCGAGAGTTTTTTGCTTTTTAACTTATCCTCTGCTTTGTATTTAAATAAAGACTACATAGAGTCATGCACCATCATACTTTCCCATATATGCTTGCATGTGGACATAGTTTTCTTGAGGTCAACATTGAAATACCATCCACAGTTCTATTTGCTTTGTCTTTTTCCCATCACACTTTGCTTTGTCTTTTTCCTATCACACTTTGCGTGGGAGTATATATAGTACTCCACTTATCCATGTGATATTGTAATGGGGTGTATTAGTGTATATATGTATATACTACATAATATATATGTAATTTGGTTGCATGTGGTGTATGCATGCTGTGTGTACATATATATATATATATATATATATATATATATATATATATATATATATATATATATATATATATATATATATATATATATAATAATATGTAGTGCACTTTTATTTGTGTTGTGTGTATCATATAAATATATATAACATGTACACGCACCATGTAGCATAATTTATATATATAATATCCTTGTTGCATATACTGCGTGTATATTTCCTTTGCCATATAATATATGTACTCACTACACACGCATGTAATATGTAATATATGTACGTGGTAAGTGTATACGTATAATATATATTATATGGGTTGCCTTGTGCACATATCATCACGTGAAAAATTTCCTTGAACAATTTCATGGCGATTTTAGACTTAGAACTTTTTCCTTGCTTTATAAATTGTTATTACTTATGGACTTGGCCTCTTGATTTTCATGCAGATTCATACATCGCAAACCATATTTGAACAATGGTAGTGTTTTGGGAAACCGTGGGAGCCGATCAGAAGAGGAGGCTCAAAGTATCAAGCGACGAGACTGGAAAAGATAGCATGTCGTTCATCGTTTACCCACCAATGGCGTCGAGAACTCGTCTTTCCCAGATACCGCCATATAAAGTGGAAAATTGGACCCATGACACTGATACCCAGCCATCGAAAACATGGGTTCTGAAGACCGGCTTAAGTTATGTGGACTACACAGACACGCTCCCGACTTTAGGGAGATGGATACTTGAAGGTGAGGCTTCATGGAATCAGCACCCCGGCTTTAAAGGTGAATTTAGCTTCACAAAGGGGTATTGGGAGTGGACTGAGGCTATACTCAGTCTGCATCGCAAACTTCTAGAGGATGTGACGATCTACGACGGCGTATATGCCTCCTTATTCACATATGACCGCTCGACGCCTATCGTCCAAGCATTCTGCGAAGCGTGGTGCCCATGACAAATACCTTGCTTACATCCCTCGGTGAGCTTTCAATCTCACTTTGGGATATGCATGTACTTTGCGGTCTACCGATATCTGGCGACATCTACGATGAGTATGTTCCAACCGCCTTGCAATTAACAGGGGAAGACATCGACTCCACCCCTCAATGTTGTAAGTATTTGTTCCAAGCATATTGTCACCTTGGTAACCGAATTAGGCAACAAGGTGGTCGTCGTGGGCAACAGGAAAAAGGTCGTTCAGTCCACGTTGTTGAGTGGATAGAATTCTGGAGCAGAAGACCGCAAGTTTATGACAGGCCACCGCCTAGGAAGGAGGATAAGAAGAAGACTCGCCTGAGGAACACCCATAATCCAAGTGGCAAGATCCCAGCATTTGGGGGTTGGACCAAAACGACCAAAGCACCTTTTGCTGAGCTTGGAATTCCCCCCGAATACGAGGAGGAGACCCACTTAGCGGCATACCTAAGTTGTTGGCTGTGCGTATTCGTGCTCCCCATCAAAGCAACGCGACTCATTCGCGCCCAGACATTCAAAATGGCTAGTCTAATGGCGACGGGCAAAACACTAAACCTTGGGATCCCCGTACTTGCGAGCATTTACAATGGGTTGAATGTAATATCGCACTCTAGTACGCCGGGGTCAGTTGATAGTCACTTTCCCATTCACTGTGTGTATGGATGGCTGTCGTTTTACTTCGACACTCATTTTGCAAATGATCATACGTCCGCTTCCCCGTTGATGATCGCCTACTCGGGAGAGGGTGGCGCGAGGTATTATGGACCAGTAGAGGCTCGTCATAAGATGTTCAAAGCCGACAGCGCCAATTGGCTCTACACAACGCGCCGCCTAACTAAAGATCTCCACTTCCTCGATAATGGGGACGCACACTCTACTGACCACGAGTACCTCATGTGTCTTCGTTCTAACCACCTCATATTGCGATGGGCGGATGCATGTATCGCAGAGCCTTACACTCCTCATCGATTCAGGGGCGTTCAGGGTCGCGAGTGACATTTCCCGCGACTCGAGTTACTGTCACCATGAAGAAGTATTTCTCACCGGGCTATAAAGATTGGTGGGCCCAAGTCCATGGGGACTACCTTGAGCGCAATATCAAGGGTTTAGCTCCTGAGGATCCAGCCAACATGCAGCAGGAGGCTGGCACCGCCAAGAAGGGCAAACACCCAGTCCAAGGAGATGAACCACCACCCAAGAAGAGAAAGGAGCATGTCATCTCGAAAAACAGGGCCGATGTGGTACGGTCAGACTCGGGTGATGAGGAAAGCCATGACCGTCACTGGAAACGGCGAAGAGACAGACGTTCGCCTTCCCCAGAGGAGGTAAATCACTGTTCTTGCTTATCCCAATGATTGCTGGTAGCACTTAATTTACCCTCTTTTACTTCTTGACAGGAAAATGTGGCGATACCTGCTAGTGGAGGGGCTGAGTCATCGAATAAAAGGGTGGCAGCCAGCAACACTGGAGAAAGTGGACATTCAAACAATGCCTCAGCATCAAACACGCACCAGTCAGGGAATTCCCTCGACGAGCCAGGCGTAGGTCAGCAAGATAGACCTGAGCTCTCTGTCTTTGATGGAAAAGACCTCGTACTGGAAGAATTTAAGGTGGTTGTCATAAATGTCTGGAACAAGTTTCGCAAAAAGTTGGACGACACCTCGGTAGAACACGTTTCGTCTTTGCAAGAGAGCTTTTTGAACGCTTTTGCAAATCTGCGGAAGTTAGACATTGACATCTCTCCCTTGGAAACACAGGTTGCAGAGATTTTCACAAAAGCTCAAGCCTTTGATAACTTAAGGTCCACAATTTCTGACAAAACATCGAGCGAGTCTCAGTCTTTTCAAGAAAGATCTATTGGGCCAACATAAGATGCTTAAGGCCGCAAAAGATCGGGAAGAGGAATTGGAGAAAGAACTGAAGTTAGTTCGCGCCAAGGCGGAGGAATGCGACACTGCGATTGCCAAAATTACAGATGACCTGGGCAATGCTAAGACTGCCGTTTCGGAGGCTGAGGCAGAGGTCACCCGCATTAAGGACCTGACTGTACTGACGCCAGAAGATGAAATGAGCCTAAAGGAGGCAAAGAGAGGTTTAGAAGCGTGCAAAGACGATATGCTTAGCTTTAGGCTATTTTATTGACTGATACTCTTTGTCCTTTAGATTCTCTTTTGATTGCAATAACTTTTGTTGTTTCGTTTCTAACTTCTGATAATTGAATGCTTCTCATTCATGTGTCGGTCTTTTAGCGATAATTCATACAACCTTTCTTTCACCCGTTGAAGGATTATCTAGATAACCCACTCTTGCAACGTGAATTGGATTTGTTTTTGTTATGACTGAACTTAGATAATTTGATTCTAAGCTGCCTACGTACTCCTATCAAGGAGATCAAGTCAAACGTAGTTCAAATTTTTTTTTTTTTTTGAGTAGAGCCGTTCACAGTTTAGACTCATGCGGGCCAGGAGCGTCTATGATTTGGGCCCACCCATAGACAAAGCGAGATGCATTAGCAGTTTAACCACGTGCTGCATTTTTGGTGGATGAGTCATTCATCAGATCTTCATGACTTGTGTTAACACCCCAAGTTTAAGGGTGGTAAAGCTTTAGGAACCTTCCATTAATTGGACCGATCTTCAAACCATCTTCACTAATCAGCTTGTAAGCCCCACCGGTGTAAACTTCTAAAATCACGTAGGGACCATCCCACCTTGAAGTGAACTTGTGACCGGTTTTTCTCGTGACGATGATGGGCCTGCGAACAGCTAGGACTTTGTCCCCAATTTGAAAGGAACGGGTCCTTACCCTTTTATTAAAAGCTCTAGACATGCGAGCTTGATAGCACTCCAAGCTTTGTTGCGCCTGCAGACTTTTTCATCCAAGGCTTCTAGCTCAGCCAAGCGTAGCTTAGCATTTTCTTCATCAGTAAGGCCCTCTTGTATAGCCAACCTTAAGGAAGGTATTTGGCGCTCTAGAGGCAAGACCGCTTCTACACCATACACCAAAGAGTATGGAGTGCTTTGAGTAGGTGTGCGGTATGTGGTTCTATACGCCCACAAAGCTTCTTCCATTCTGTCATGCCAATCTCTTTTTGATTTTAAGACCACTTTCTTCAATAAATTGCATAGGGTCTTGTTAAAAGCTTCAGCAAGCCCATTCGCAGCTGCATAGTAAGCTGATGAGTTTCGCTGCTTAAAGTCAAAAAGCTTGCAAATCTTGTCCATCAACTTGTTGTCAAAGGGTTTCCCATTATCTGTTAAGATATATCGCGGGATACCAAATCGATAGACGATGTGGACACGGAGAAAGTCTGCAACATTTTCTTTCTTCACCTTCTTTAACGCCACAGCTTCCGCCCACTTTGAAAAGTAATCGGTGGCAGCTAGTATGTAGGCATGCCCTGTAGATGACTTAGGCGTAATTGGGCCAACCACATCAAGTCCCCAAGCATCGAATGGCCCAGATGCAACTGTTGGGTGTAAAGGTTCTGGTGGCTGATGGATAAAGTTTGCATGATATTGACAAGCTTGACATCTTCGAGCATAGTCTATGCAATCCTTTACCATTGTAGGCCAATAATAGCCCATTCGTTTAATATGGAAGTGAAACTTGGGACCGGATTGATGTGCACCGCAAACCCCAGCATGAGCTTCTTGCATAGCTTGTAAAGCTTCCTCTTCCCCTAGACATCGGAGAAAGACTCCCTCGAATGAACGATGATACAACGTCTCTTTATAGTAGATGAAGCGAGGAGCTCGACGCTTTATATCCACCCTCTTACGAGGATCTTTGGGTAACTTTCCATCAGCGAGGTAGTCAATTAGCGATTGCCTCCAGTCGTCTTTGCCAATATCATACACTGAGGCAGTAGGGAGTTCAACAGTTTCATCAACTGAGCCGTCTTCATTGAAGATTGGTGGAACTACCCACTTTTGACATACTCACACTCGGGCTGCAGGATGAGCAATAGTTGAAGCCAATGCAGCTAAGGCGTCAGCCTGTTTGTTTTCTTTCCTCGGTACATGTTCAATTGTGACGTCCCCTAACCATTGCAGGAGTATCTTTGCATAGTTGTTATATGGGACTAACTCCGCCTTTTTCACTTCATATAGACCCAACACTTGGTTTATGATCAACTTCGAATCTCCATAAATGTTAATCCTCAGTTGTTTCATGTCAGCCGCTATCTCGAGCCCAAGTATCAATGCTTGGTACTCAGCTACGTTGTTTGAACATCGCTCGGTCAAGGTGAATGAATATGGCAACACCTCGCCTTCTGGAGTGACGAAGACAACTCCAGCACCTTCCCCTTCTCTATGTGAAGCTCCATCGAAGTACATCTTCCATGGGGGTAGGACTTCAATGACAAGCACATCTTCATCAGGCAAATCGTCAGACAATTCCCATTCAGCAGGTATTGGGTGGTCTGCTAGGAAATCGGCCAAGGCTTGCCCCTTGACAGACTTTTGAGGCACATATATAATTTCAAACTGTTGAAACAATAAGTACCACCTTGCAAGGCGGTCGGAGAGAACGACCTTCACCATAACATATTTCACCGGGTTCGCTTTGGAAACAAGCCGGATGGTATGAGCCTCGAAGTAGTGCTTAAGTTTTTTGATGGCGAACACAAGTGCCAAACATAGCTTTTCAATTGGGGAGTACTTTAACTCGTTCGGGGTCATCATTCTACTGAGATAGTAGAGAGCATTCTCTTTCCCCTTGTCGTTTTCCTGAGCAAGCAAGGCGCCCACAGAACTGTCTTGGGCAGAGATATAGAGGATTAGTGGGCGACCATGAACAGGAGTGGTTAGCACAGGCGGCTTCATCAAGTATGACTTGATACTCTCAAATGCATTCTTGCATGCCTCGTCCCATATGAATGGGATGCCCTTTTTCATCAACCGACTAAAAGGTTGACATCTTCCCGCTAGGTTTGATATGAACCTTCGGATGTAAGCCAACTTCCCTTGTAAGCTTTTAAGCTCATGAAGGTTTCTCGGCTCAGGCATCTTTATTATGGCGTCAATTTTGGCTTGTTCAATCTCGATGCCCCTGTGTCGAACAGTAAACCTGAGGAACTTTCCAGCAGCAACCCCAAAAGCGCATTTCAAGGGATTCATTTTGAGTTGAAACTTCCGTAGGCGGTCGAAGACTTGCCTTAAATGCACCAAGTGATTTGTGCGCAATTTCGACTTCACAACCAGGTCGTCTACATAGCATTCAACCATTTTGTGCAGCATATCATCAAATATTATCTGCATAGCCCGTTGATATGTAGCACCTGCATTTTTCAAACCAAAGGGCATTACTTTGTAACAGTAGATGTCTTTCGGCGTTCGGAATGCAGTTAAGTCTTCATCTTCCGGCGCCATGTGGATTTGATTGTAACCAGAGGAGCCATCCATGAATGACAGGATCTCATGTCCAGTTATGGCATCTATCATTAACTCCGTGATAGGAAGCGGGAAGTCATCTTTTGGGCATGCGACATTAAGATCCCGGAAGTCTACGCACACGCGGATTTGGCCATTCTTCTTGCGCACGGGCACAATGCTGGATATCCAGGTTGGGTATTTCACTTCACAAATGAAGCCAGCCTCAATAAGCTTATTAACTTCTGTTTCAATCGAAGGAATAAGCTCGGGGCGAAAGCGTCGTTGAGCTTGCTTAACCGGGCGACACCCCTTCTTCACTGCTTAGCGGTGCACAGCTACCTTTGGGTCTAACCCTGGCATCTCCTTGTATGTCCATGCAAAGACATCAATATATTCTTTCAACAATGTGACATAAATTTCTTCATCTTTGTCAGATAGGAGTGCGCTAATGAAGATAGGACGAGGATTTTCAGGAGTTCCCAAATCAACTTCTGTTAATTCATCCACTGCGGCTCGTACCCCTTCTTCTAACTCATAGGGTGCCTCTTCTGTATCTTCTCCCTCAATCGGAGTCTCATCACATAAAGTGATATGGAACGACGAAGCCGCCTCTTCCTGAGTAGTTGGTGGTACGTCATCACTTGAGCCTACGCTTTCCTCATTCTCGTCTTTATGTACACGGGTGTGTACAATGGTCTTCGGTTGGACTTTCAACACTTCACCACATGAAACATGAATATATGTTTCTCGTCTCATACGAGAAGGAATCATGCTTCTAAGCCTTTTGGGAGGTTCCACTTCAACAGGAACATTGGCACTGTCTTTAATAACTTGGACAGCTCCAAGTCGATCATGCATTGACTTTTTCTTTAGGGCTTTAGGACTTGACCCCAGTTATCAAAGACTGAGCGTCGAGAGTCCGCATTACCAATTCGGTCGAAGACCGACTTCTTTTTGTCTTGCCCATTATCATTGGTAGGAGTGAGCTTTGGGTCATACTCGCTTCCCTCCGCGGAGATACAATTACTTGCAGCCATGTTTATAAGAATTCGCACTGGTTTAGGAGGATCATAGCCCAACCCTTTGCGCGTTTGAGGTTCTTGGTGACTTGCCTTGCCTTTACCACTGGCTTCTGGGATAAGCTTTCCCAACTTTTGTGGCTCGTTGGGGTTATAGCCAGCCTTGGCTAGAAGCTTATAAGCGTTAGGGTCAACCCTCGGTACATTTGGCGGGGAATATTTGGCTCACTTTATCACCACATTTCTCTTCGGATGATTTTGCTGCATTTGTTTTGAGTGTATCAATCCTCGCAAGCGGGAAGATGAGTTTTGTGTTGTGTTAATCTCCCTTTGCAACTTGTTTTCCCTTTGACTTTGATTGGGAAGGTGGATCGACATTGCTTTCCTCACAACAATAACTTGCCTTTTAATGTAGAACTTTGCATCCGCAAAGTAAGACTCAGCCTCTGTGAAAGGGCTTTCATCGGCGACAACCTTTTCAACTACGCCGTTCCTTTCAAACATGAGGCATTGATGCCAAGACGAGGGTACCACCCCATTTTCATGTACCCACGGCCTTCCAAGTAACAAGTTATAAGATGTCCTCGCATCTATGACATGGCAGAGGACACCTGAACTTAGGCTCCCAATTCTTAAGTCAAGTCTGATGATGCCGATTGCTCTTTGCCCCCCCCCCCCCCCCCCCCCCCCCGGTTGAAGCCTTGTATCATTAGACGACTTTGGGCAAGCTCATCTGTAGATATACCAAGGTCCTTCACAGCTCGAAGGGATAGGATGTTGACAGTTGAGCCTTGATCAACCATAATTCTTTTGAGTTTTTGCCCACGGGTGTAGCCTTCAACAAACAGTGGGCGATTGTGTGGCGTGCCTCCAAGTAACAGGTCTTCATCCTTGAAGGTAATTTCTGTGGAGTAGGAAGTAGCCTTATGCATTAGCACTTCCTCATCCTCGATATGTTTAGGAGATGAACATTCACCTCCATCTTCTGGCTTGTCATTTGTATTTAGGCAGGAGCTAGAAGTGCCGGCCCCTTGAAGATCAAATCCTTTTGGCATATATTGAGCCAAAGGAACTGGTGCTCGTGGCTGTTTGACATGGCCCTTCGTCTTTGATTTGCGGGCATGAGTATTTTTTGAGGTTTTCTCAAGCCAACTTTTCACTATGTGCTTTTGATGCTTCACAGGCTCAACTTTCTTCTTTCTATGAGTGACAATCACCCATTTTCCTTCGGATGTGTTATCGTTCCGCCGTGGTTCTGAACTTTGACCGACAGCGTGCTTAACAATGAAGGGGAGTGGACGCTTCCGTTGTTTCCCATCTTCCTTTTCAGTACACAGCGGAGCGAACCGTCCGGGTGTAATCGAGATTTGATTTGAGCTCGCTTTAGCATCCGCGAGCTCAATTTTTCCATCCCTGGCCAGTGCCATAACTTTGTCTTTGAAGATAAAGAATTTCTCAATTGGGTGACCGAGAAGACGGTGGTACTTGCAGTAATATGGGTCATCCACCCTTGTAGCTTCATCGGGACATTTCATTTCAGGCAACTCAATGAGCCTAAGTTTGAGTAGCTCATCAAACATGGGAGATACATCGGAATCCATGAAAGGATAAGTCTTCTCCTGCCTTTCTTCAATTGTCGGCCTTCTACCACCCCTTGACGGGCCAGAAAATGATCTTGATCTAGGCCTTTCAGTTGCATTAGTGAAGATTGTCATAGGAGTAGCCTTCACATTCATCACTTATTTCTTTTCTTGCTTTGGAAAAGGTTTGTTCCACTTTTTAACTTCTTGTTTTCCAGGTGCATTGGAGGAGCTAGGCAAGTTCAATATGTTGAGCCCTCCGCTGGCTTCGATGCTCAATTCCATGTCGTGAGCACGACTGGATAACTCCTCAAAGGACTTTGGCTTAATCCCTTGTAGGATATAGGAGAGTTCAAAGTGCATTCCTTGGATGCACATCTCAATTACAGAACTTTGGGATATTCTTTCTTTGCAATTCAGACATAGTTCCCTCCACCTTTCGATGTAGGTACCGGCGCGTTCACCCTTCCATTGGTGAGTAGTGGTGAGTTCCAAGAAGCTAACCGTTCTCTCGTGCTATAGAAATGGGTTAAGAACTCACGTTCCATATCATGCCAGCTATCAATGCAGCCGGGTGCGAGGTCAGTGTACCAATCAAACGCAGTTCCCTTTAATGAACGGACAAACTGCTTTACCAAGAGATCTCCATAAGTCCCGGCATCATTGCATGTTTCCACGAAGTGGGCAATGTGCTGTCGAGGGTTTCCCTTGCCATCAAACTGCTGAAACTTAGGAGGTTGATAGCCGTATGGCATTTTCAACCCCTCAATTCTTTGTGTATAGGGTTTAGCATATGAATATGAGGGCTGGCCGTCATCCAACTTGCCTTTGATAGCCCCCATTATGTAGTCTTTCAACTGATCCACCGGTATCATACCTTCAGTGACTGGTATAGATTTCTCAACTGCCGGTAAGTGTGAAGCAGCTTCTCCTACCACATGGCTAACATGAGGTGGTGGTGATTGCTGACCAACCTCTTCTTGCCCTTCAGGTTGCTTTCCTGGAGCACGAATTCCTTGTCCCTCCATGATGCTTCCTACCCTATTATCGAGGGTGTTAAGCCGTTTCTCTTGATTTTGGAGAGCGACAGTCATTCCTTCCAAAGACTTAGCAATTCTAGCTAATTGCTCCTCCACAGACTCTGTGTTTGTCGCCATGGCCGGCATGACATTGTAGACATGCG